>NW_024870965.1:6662500-7212500 GCF_019054845.1 Dipodomys spectabilis | reverse complement strand
TCAATTCCTCCTTGGCTCTGTCTTTTTTTTTTTTTTTTTGTCGGTCATGGGTCTTGAACTCTGGGCCTGGGAGCTGTCCCTGAGCTCAAGGTCAGCACTCTACTTCTTGAGCCACAGCACCACTTCCGGTTTTCTAGTAGTTTATTGGAGATCAGAGTCTCACGGACTTTTCTGCCCAGGCTGGCTTTGAACCATGATCCTCAGATCTCGGCCTCCTTAGTAGCTAGGATTACAGGCGTGAGCCACCGGCACCCAGCTGGCTCTGTCTTTCTTAAATGTAGCCTGTTTTCTCTTCTTCCTCCTCCCTCTGCCAGGACTCAAGGAATGGAGGGCCAGTTCCTGACTATGGCAATTTCGGAAGTACCCCTAAATACACACACCATAGAAATAAGCAAATGATATTTTTTTTTCCCTGCATCAACCACAGCTGGTTACCAACACGAAAATCCTGCATGCAGTCACACAAATGATAAATCTTGCTGATGTGCACTGCTGTATGTGGAGTCTTCGTAGATGTAGCTGGGAGATGGGCTCCTGTGACAGCCATGATGAAGAGGAGGGCAGAGGCACAAAGGTTTCACTTACAACTGAACCACACTCACTGGAGCAGTGGGCCTGTGGGCTGGAGGGAGGCACAAGAGATTTCCAGCACTCAGAAGAAGCATCTGTTTTCTAGGGAACATACTTTCTTAGCAGATGTGGGAAAGGAGTGCCCTGTGTTCTTTACAACAGGTATACAGACTGGCTGGCTGAGGAATGGCCCATGGACACAGGATGCTCTAACCGTAAAACTTTGCATCCATAGCAATGTGGTTTCAGTCACATTATGGCTTGTGGCTCAATTTTCTGGTCTCTGGGAGTAAGAAAATCTGCGATGACAGAGACCACTCTTGAGAAGAGGACACAGCTGGGGAAAATCAGTGTCTACCTGGAATGACGGACATTTACTGGAAGCTGCCAAGGCCAGGGCCGCTTTTGCTGTGCCTGCAGTTGGCATGCAGTGGAAGCTTTGCTCATCTGGCTTGGCAACTTCCTACTATAGGAATGTGCCAGGCTGGCTAGGAGAAGGCTAGGAGTTAGGGAATAAAAGGACAGTTACTGACTATGACAATTTCAATGGTCCCTGAAGAAGGTCAGGGTGACTAAAATGAAGGCTGTGGTTAAACAATGAAACACCCCGTGACAATGGCCTATGAGTAGCTGGCAGTGCCAAGTAACCAAGGACAGTAAGAGCTGAGGATGATGTGCAGTGAGTGGCTGGCCTCCTGAGCCAAGGGCCCTCAACGCCGGGTGATGATGCCCCACCACTTGATTCCCAAGGAGGAAAACGTTAAGAAATAAAATGTGCTCTGTTCCTATTTTTCCAGCTTGTTTTTCATCTTGGACTCATTTTCTTTGCAGAAACTAGGTCTGATTGAATTTGCTTCTATTTCCATCAGCATGTATAGCCCCATTAGCTTTCTAATACTGCTGGAGTCTTTCAGCTATGTTAGAAGTTAAGCCAAATGGGACAATCTCAATCCCCTCTGGGGGTGGAGAATCCCTAATGAGGGCACCTTGTAACACTGCAGAAGATAAGAGGGCCCAATGTCACCAAACAGCTAACTTCTGACCCAAGGAGGGATGGGACCTGAGCAGAGTCATCCCCCTCTTCCTGTCACAAATAATGTCGGAGAAAGATTGCCCAACACAGGCCCTGCATGTTTTTTAAATGTCAATTTAGGAAAATAAAGACATGAAGAAGGAAAATTAAATACTAATCAAAAGAAATGAACTTGATTTGAATGTTGGATCAACAGCAGCTTCCTTAGGGGGTAGAAATAAATTACATACCTTAACATCTAGTTTTAGGAAAGTAGTAAAGTTAAAGCCTGTGTTAAGAAGTCTCAGAACAGGGCTGGGAAGGTGGCTCAGTGGTAGAGCGCTTGCTTTGCATGCATGAGGCCCTGGGTTCAATTCCTCAGCACCACATAAGCAAAAAGAAAAAACCTGGAAGTGGCGCTGTGGCTCAAGTGGTAGAGTGCTAGCCTTGAGCCGAAGAGCTGAGGGACAGCGCCCAGGCCCAGAGTTCAAGCCCCACGACTGGATCAAAAAAAAAAAAAAAAGAAGTCTCAGAACAATACCCTTTAGCCCCATCTTAGGCTTACTGCATAACAATCCCAGATGGGATGGCAACTGGGCAGACCAAAACCAAGAGGAAGTTCTGTGGCTGGGGTGCAGCTCATTGGTAGAGCGCTCTTACCACCCTCTTGGGTACTCCTGCACTAAAGAGAAAAGCAGCAAATGTGTCCTGTTCATGGCATCCATCCCATATGACTCATTATGGTGTCTTCAGACAGAGGTACCAGCCCCAAAATCACTGGGGCTGACAGGCACCTGACGGTTCTACTGGACCAATTTAGACCTGTCTAAGCTTGTTTGAAATAGGTGACAAGATTGTGCCTCAGCCCCAAGCTGTCATGTCTATTGCTATACTACCATCTAATGGTGAGGTGCATTAAAACAGAAGTATAACGCACACCAGGGACCACTGAGTACCCTTGTTTTTTACAGGCAGTCCGATTTTATGATGACGGTAAAAGTGATATGCAATCAGTAGAAACCAAGCTTCAGTTTTTGAGTTTTTGTCTATTCCTGGTTTGTGTCTAAGGAACAACACTGTGTTTTGCCCTTGAGCAGTAGCAGCAACCAGTCAGCCCGATGATCATGAAGATGAACAACTAAGACTATTGTGTACTGGGGTGTGAAGCCAGGGTGTTTTGGATGTGTGCACATTCTACTTTCAATGTTTCAGTAGCTTTGTCACAAGCATCTGTAAATGACCCATCTTTCCAGATAAGCTGCCACATTTTAAAAAAAAAATTAATATATACTAATTGTATGAAATGAGTTTCCGTATGACATTTTTCCATGTAGACATGTACTTCGATCATATTCTCCTCCTTATAACTGTCTTTTTCTCTTTCTCACTCCTCCCACCAATCCCCTTTCTCTTACCCTTCTAAAATAGTCCCCCTTCTATTTTCTCCTTTTGTTTTTAATCTAGATTCTACATGAGAGAAGACATGAATCTGGCTTACTTTACTTAACATTATGTTCTCCACTTCTATTCATTTTCCTGCAGATGACATGATTTTCCTTTTCTTTATGGCTGAATAATACTCCATTGCATATGTATACTACATTTTCTTTGTCCATTCATTGCTGATGGGCACCTAGGATGGTTCCATTACGCTACCAGGAATAACACTACAATAAACATGGTATTCAGGTATCTCTGTATGCTGTAAACCACCAAATTTTTCCATAATTCCTTATAAACAGTCCCACATCTAAGATCCTTGGTAGGGAGAAAGTAATGTAGTCTCTAGTTTGATTATCTAGGAAAAAAAATATGTAATACTAGAGAGGATTGAAAATGTTCATCAAAGTGTACAATGTCAAAGAAAACAATCATTTTAAAGTAGATATCCTTTCAACTTCCCACACTGTGAAAAGTTAAAACTGACAAAGATAATTTCAGTACAGTATAGAACAGGAAGATGACACAGCACAATGCATCATCTTACAGAGAAGATAAAAAGTTAGGTAGAGAGTAAAGAGCTGGCCTTGTTCTCTGAAAGGAGAAGACCTGCCCTGGTCTACTGCACCTGTGGGAGGAGAGGGCCGGAGGGGGGAGAACTGTGGAATGTGACCATTCATTGGGAGATTTTCCCCAAATGCTGGGGGAAATTTATGCAAACAAAGCCCTCCTTTCTCTCCAAACACATGTGACCCTTCTGCCGGCTTTCTGCTTCCTAAGTGGTTTCATTCGTGTCCCTGCTGGCACCCAGCTAACTGGTCTAGTCTGCAGGATGTCAAACCTTGCTGCAGAATGCCCAAAGAGGGTTCTTTTCCAGCGGGGAGGATGGTCCCAATAGATGACAACCAGACCCTCAACCAACCTGTGGGAGATAAGCAAACGTAGGAGCAGCAGGGAAGAAGCGGAGGCAGGCTTAGGATACTAAGAAGTATGGCATGAAACATCAGTTAGGTTGTGAAATTTTAAGGTATACATTTTAGCTGGGCACTGTGGTGCAAGCACGTAGTCCCAGCCACTAGGGGGTCAAGGGAAGAAGCCCTTGAGCTCAGGAGTTTGTGATCAGCCTGGACAACATGGCAAGGAGAGGAAAACAATCTAGAAATGCAAGTGCCAAGTTGAATTATAATCAGGGAAGAAGACAGGGGTAACCAGAAGCCCACAGTAAATACCTTCTAGGTTAAGAGTGACACAGCTGGGCACTGGCGGCTCATACCTGTAATCATAGCTACTCAGGAGGCTGAGCTCTCAGGATCACGGTTTAAAGCTAGCCGGGGCAGAAAAGCCCATGAGACTCTTATCTCCAATTTACTACCAGAAAACTGGACATGGCACTGTGGCTCAAGTAATAGAATGCTAGCTAGCCTTGAGCAAAAGTGTTCAGGAACAGCACAAACCAGCCAAAGAAGGGCACAAAGCCAGTCATTGTAGGGTTGTTCTCTTCTGATAAACACAAGCATTATAGAAAAGGGTAAATAATACAGTAAGTAAGCCTCATATTCCCACCACCTAGAATTAATAGCTGCTAGCATGGTCAAATTAAAAGGCAACCAGCCCCAAGTTCAAGCCTCATGACCAACAGAGAGAAAGAGAGAGAGAGAGAAAGAGAGAGAGAGAGAGAGAGAGAGAGAGAGAGAGAGAGAGAGAGAGAGAGAGAGAGCAAGAGCTCTTTCCTTGCCAGCTCCTCCAATGCAGGTGGCACGTGAGTACACAGAACTGTGCAGACCTGACTTCATGCTCCCTGCAGCACACAGATCCTGTCCTTGGTGGCTCTTAAGGTGTCATTCGCAGCCAGCAACACCTGTAGCAAGCACAAACTTAGAAGTGCAGTCTCAGATATTCATTCCCATCCTGCTGAATCAGAAACAGTGGGGCAGAGACAGACCCACAGGCCTGTGTGGGCTGCATTCTCTTGGCAACTCAGAAGTACACAGAAGTTTGATAATGGGGCTCTAAACGGAGTGCCTGAAGACACATACCTGATGTGGTTAGTTAGCGTATGGGCAAATGAGGCTGGTACCAAGTTTAGCTCTGGAATCAACCTGCCCATGCCAAGTCCTCAGTGCCTTTGAGTGCATGCAGTGTGCCACCTTGTCCAGCTTGGCCTGGCAGTCTGTCCACCTCAAAGGCTGGCAGCACTCCCTGGGAGCTGGAGCAAAGCCACTGGAGGGAGCAAAGCTGGTAACTGCGGTGCCGTCTCTGGGGACCCTGTATCTACTCATTTTGTGTTCTAATCTTTAGGCTAGGTGGTTCACTTCCTAACCCAGCAAGAATGGTTGGCAGGCATTTGTTGTTAAATGGGAGAAACAACCCTGGAACGCTGAGATCTGGTGGTGCCCAAAGGAAACAGTGCGGTCCTGCTAACAGCAGGGCCCTGAGATAGCGCAAGACCACCCACAAACCAGCCAAAGGAGGGCTCAAAGCCAGTCATTCTAGGGTTGTTCTCTTCTGATAAACACAAACGTTATAGAAAAGGGTAAATAATATGGTAACTAAGCCCCATATTCCCACCACCTAGAATTAATAACTGCTAGCATGATGTAAAGTTAAAAGGTAGGTTTTCAAAGCTGTGAAAATGCATCAAGCTGCGCTCTTGGGGAGAGGATCGGAGAACAAAAAGGGAGACTTTAGAACTGGAGAAACAAAGTCTTTCTGTAACATTTTTATAGCAAAGAATGTCCTCCTTTTTTCAGAAAACATTCTGAATGTGAGGCATCCACATAGCTTCTAATAATAGCTTATAAATTTGCCTAGTTGGAAGCCGAAGGATTGGAATTTATAAGTAATGAAGAGCAGGAAAATAGCTGGAGAAAAAGGCGGTTCTCTAACTGGGAATAAACATAACATGCTTTCCACAGCCCCCTTCCTCCTGCCCCTGGAGAGAGCAGGAAAGTATCAAGCTGAGGGCCGGGGGTGGGGGTGGGCACAGGAATAGAGGGAAGAGGGTGAGAAATGCAGTCATTATATTCAATGTGCATTATGTGAAAAATGAACTATGTAATTTGAGGGTAGTGAGGGGGAAATGGGGGGATGATGGAAGGGGCGACACTGATCAAGGTGCATTGTACGCATAACCTCTTTGTACAACTACTGAATAATTTTTTTAAAAGATCAGTCAGTAGGTGGTGCATGAGGCTTTCCTGTCACCCACAAGTCAGAGGCTCTAGGTAAGGTGAGGAGGTGAGCTCCATTGAGGCTGGTGTTATCCAGAGGCTTAACACAGGTCCCTACAAGCGTGCCCTGAAGGGACAGTTCAGAAGCCACTGCTTCCTGTTCTCAGTGTGAGGAAGGATGGAGTTTCCAGTCCTGGGGGCTGGTCTCCAACATGGGGCTGAACTGGCCAAAGAACTAGCCAGAAGAGCTGCTGCTTTTGCCTTCACCCAAGCACTTCTGCAGGCCCTACAGAAATATCCAGGACATCTGAAGTGACACTCCTATGGCACTACCAGGTGGCTTCTGTCCTTTGATAAGCTCAGTCCATCACTGAGGGGAAGAAAGTGCATGAAACACCTTTCCCTTCTTAACCCAAGGGAGAGCCTCATCCTGCTTAGATAAACCCATCCTCCCCCACCCCGCCCTGATACAAGACAGCCAGAAAGGGGGGAGGGGGAACACACACACTGCAACAGCTTCCCAGACCTCCTTTTCCTACACATGTCCATGGCTCTAATAGACAGCACGGCCTTCCGGGGATTTAATGAAGTGAGCACATGGCTTCTCTGGGTGTCTGCTACCCACCCTCTCCCCACCAATGAGAGCAACCATAAGACCTCTATAGCAAGCCGACCTCCTAGAAAAATGGTACCTGCCATGGGAGTCTCTGTGAAGGGCAAATGCACCAAATCCACACTGGCTGTGCAACTGCTGGGCCCCCAAGCCTCACTCAGTGCAGTGGGAGCTGTTTACCAGGCACCATGCCAACCATGTCTGCAGTAGTAAGAACAAACAACAAGAAATGGCTTTTTCACCTGGTTTCCTACAGGAAAAAAAATCATACTGGGGGAAGGGAGAGACAAAGAGTGTTGTGTGTGTGTGTGTGTGTGTGTGTGTGTGTGTGTGTGTGTAAGTGTGTACACGTTGCTCTTATCTCTGTGACAAATCACTTCTTTCAGCCAAACAACATTTTTGGTAAAACTCTGTGCTAGCTGTTCACAAACATGAGGGTGCAAGACCCTGACTTTCAAGAGCTTACAATCTGAGGAACACAAATCACAAATCAAATATGAAAAAACCTATTGTAGAGCCAGGCACCAGTGGCTCATGCCTGTAATCCTAGCTACTGAGGAGGCTGAGAACTGAGGATCACGGTTCACAAAGCCAGCCCGGGCAAGGAAAGTCCATGAGACTCTCATCTCCAATAAACCATTAGAAAACAGGAAGTGGCGCTGTGGCTCAAACAGTAGAGCTCTGGCCTTGAGCTGAAGAGCTGAGGGATAGACCCAAACCCAGAGTTCAAGCCCCACGACTGACCAAAACAAAACAAAAACAAAAACAAAAAAAACTATTGTAGGCTCACATCTGTAATCCTTGCTACTCAGGAGGCTGAGATCTGAGGACCACAGTTCAAAGTCAGCCCAAGCAGGAAGGTCTTTGAGAATCCTATCTTCAATGAATTTCCAAAAAGCCAGAAGTAGAGCTGTGGCTCAAGTGGTAGAACACTAGCCTTGAGCAAAAAAGCTCAGGGACACACACTCAGGCCCTGAATTCAAGCCCCAGAACTGTTATACACACATAGACACACACTTGCACACACAGACATAAATTCATTGTAAATTCTATAATCTACTCAACAAAGATGTACTGTCTACAGTGTGCTAGCTTCAACTATGAACAAATAAATAAGAGGCCAAACGTAGGGAAAAGTGAGGAAAGATGGGGAGGAGGGCTGTAGGTCAGAGTTAGACCATGTGCCTGGCTTGTGTGAGGCCCTGTGTTCCATCCCCAGAACCCAAAACAGAAAAGATGTGATACAGGAGCCATATGTGCACTCTTTAAGGGTAAAGTCTGTATGCTTTGCATACACACCATACCTGATGAGTACTGGCAAACATGCAACAAATGTTGAGGGCTGGGAAGGTGGCTCAGTGGTACAGTGCTTACTTCGCATGCATGAAGCCCTGGGTTTGATTCCTCAGCACCACATAAGCAAAAAAAGCCGGAAGTGGTGCTGTGGCTCGAGTGGTAGAGCGCTAGCCTTGAGCCAGGGACAGTACTCAGGCCCTGAGTTCAAGCCCCAGGACCGGGATGGGGGGGGAGGGGGAAAAGGGGGCAGGGAAGAGCCTCAGAAGTCACAGGTGAGAACCACCAGCACCCAGCTCAGATTTATCTTTTAAGAATATCACTGACCATGGGGCTGGGAAGGTGGCTCAGTGGTAGAGCGCTTGCCTTGCATGCATGAGGCCCTGGGTTCGATTCCTCAGCACCACATAAGCAGGAAAAAAAAAAAAGCCGGAAGTGGCGCTGTGGCTCAAGTGGTAGAGTGCTAGCCTTGAGCTGAAGAGCTGAGGGACAGCGCCCAGGCCCAGAGTTCAGGCCCCACAATCGCACCAAAAAAAAAAAAAAAAAAGAATATCACTGACTACTACGTAGAAAGCAAAGGGTAGATGAAGAATGAAAAAAAACAATCACAATGGTCTAATAATAATTCAAGTTAGATTACTAGGAAGAAAATGCAGAAGAGATCCTGTGACCCAGAACTGATAATATCTTATCCAGACTTGATCATAGGGAAACTGCTGAGCTTGCCTTGTGAATAATTTTATCTTAAATCAATTTATGCTACATAGGCCCATTTTACTTGTGGATATAGATGTTCACTCAGATTAACTCAAGGTTTATTGAGCTCACACTCAGGAAAATAAAGATGGGAACTTTAGCCCATAACTTGATCTCATCATGACTCCAGATGGCCAAATAGCTGCATTACTCTACTAGAGTTTGAGGAGATCTCACAGAGCTCAACAATCCTAACAAACTTTAAGTACTTCTTACCATACTACTCAGTTTTGGCCACAGGACATAGTTCATAGGCAACCGTGAAGGGACCATCAGTGAGGGCCATGATGTATCAAGCTAACACTGAATGGGAATTGATTGACTATATACACATTTCAGACTCCCACTGATCACTATTCTTTTTCTTTCATTCTCTTTCTTCCTTTCTTCCTTCCTTCCTTCCTTTCTTTCCTTCTTTTTTTATTTTTTTGGTCGGTAGTGGGGCCTGAACTCTGGGTCTGGGCACTGTCCATGAGCTCTTCAGCTTAAGGCTAGTGCTCTACCACTTGAGTCATAGCACCACTTCTGGATTTTTTTGTTTATGTGGTGCTAAGGAATTGAACCCAGAGCCTCATGCATGTGAGGCAAGAGCTCTACCACTGAGCCACCTTCCCAGCCCCTGACCAATATTCTTGTATTCAAACTGTGCGTGTGTATGTGTGTGTTTGCACATGCACATGCTCGTGCCAGTCCTGGGGCGTGAACTCAAAGCCTGGGTGCCATACCTGAGCTTTTTTGCTCAAGGCTAACACTCTACCACTTAATACACAGCTCCACTTCTGACTTTTTGGTCGTTTACTGAAGATAAGAGTCTCACAGACTTTCCTCCCAGACTGACGTTGAGCTGCTGTTCTCAGATCTCAGTGTCCTGCATAGCTAGGATTACAGAGGTGAGCCACCAGTGCCCAATGTTAGTATAATGCTCACCTTTAGTCCTCAGCACCAGCCATCCCTAGAGTTCCTGTTATTCAGCTGTCCCCTCCCTCTCTCTGCCCAGACCCACCTGAACTCCCACCTACCTTTCTTCCTAATCCCCAGACCCTGCTGCTACCTAGGTAGTGGAGGCTGCCATGTGCTCTCTCTGGGGGAAATATAGCTCCTCTAATAAACCTTGTAATAATCTTTCTCCTGTGCTTGCCTGCTTCTGCGTGGTCCCTTGTGATGGATGTGATGATCCTTTCACCCAGCTTGTCTTTTTCAAGCTTTGTTGTTGTTGTGCATACATTTGATGCTGAGGATTGAATCCAGTCTCATGCATGCATCTCCTCCAGGTGCTGGTGGCTCATGCCTGTAATCTCAGCTACTTGTGAGGCTGGGATCTGAATATCACAGTTCAAAGCCAGCCTGTGAAGGAAAGTCCGTGAGATTATATCTCCAATTATATCACCAGGAAACGGAAAGTGGGACTCTATCTCCAATTAACCACCAGAAAACTGAAAGTGGTGCTGTGGCTCAAAAAACTGGAATTGGGGCTGCAGCTGAAGTGATAGAGCACTAGCCTTGAGTGAAAAGACTCAGGGACAGCTCCCAGGCCTTGGTTCAAGCCCAGCTGAAGAAAAAAAAAAATCCATCTCCTAGCTGTTGGTCAGCTTTGAATCCCCATGGATAATTCTTTTGCCAGGTTTTGGAGAGTTTCTCCCAACACAGCCACACATTGTTATTCATTCAGTCTCTGGGGGACTTCTGTGAAGCTTTGGGGAGCACTTCTTCTATGTTTTTGTTGGTCAGTCATGGGTCTTGAACTCTGGGCTTGAGCACTATCCCTCAGCTCTTCAGCTCAAGGCTAGTGCTCTAGCACTTGAACCATAGCGCCACTTCTGGCTTTTTCTGCTTATGTGGTGCTGAGGAATCGAACCCAGGGCCTCATGCATGCAAGGCAAGCGCTCTACCACTGAGCCACTTTCCCAGCCCATAGGAAGCACTTCTTTTATACAATTCCTCCTAATTTTTTTTTTCTGGTCCTGGGCTCTGTCCCTAAACTTCTTTTGCTCAAGGCTAGTGTTCTATCACTAGCTGCAGCCCCACTTCCAGCTTTTTCTGAGTGTTTATTGGAGATAAGAGCATCAAGGACTTTCCTGCCCTGGCTGGCTTTGGACCATAATCCTCATATCTCAGCCTTTTGAGTAGCTAGGATTACACATGAGCCATCACTGCCCAGCTTCCAATTACATATTTTGCTCCACAATTTGAAAACTGCCTTAAGGATCTCTGATATTTATGTCCACAACTCAGCAAGGCCTGTTGGATTCTGTGTTCTTGCCCTAGATACTCCAGTTTGTTCTTGAGCATTTGCAGGGCTTGCCTGGTTTATGCCTCTCATCTCAGAGATTGCATTCCCTGCAGACTGTAGGAGCCTTGTTTGAATACAGTGTCCAGTTTCACAGCCAGGACAGAAGTCACTGGCTTGCTTTTCAGTCTGAGCCAACACATGCTTCACTGAAAACAACTGCATTAAATAGTCCGCTTTCAAAGGGCTGGGGATAGCCCAGTGAGAGAGTGCTTTCCTAGTATATGCATGGCCCTGAATTTAATCCTTAACAAAGATCCAGAGCCAAGGAGATAGTGATGGAGGAAGGGAAAGGCAACAAGCCAAAATGAGTGGGAAAGTGGGTGGGTGAGTGAGTGAAAGAGAGAGAAAGAAATCTGCTCTCTGTACTCTCTGTACTAAGGGCTCTGATAGCACAGGAACTATGCTTATAGCTTAAGGAGAAACCATGGCAGCTGTGAAGGCCTTTAGTATGAGATACTCAAGTTGAACCAAGTGTTTTAGACAACGTAAGACCAATCTAGACTACCTGAGCACCTCCTAATACTTGCTTCTGTAAGTCTCCATCTCCCCCCATGGCAGTCCCATCCTTAGTGTGGCTCACATCAAAAACCTTGACATCAGCCTCATCACCTCTTTTGCTCCTTCCTCTCCCACTCAATCCATCAGCACATCTGGTAGCCAGAATTCAGCTCTGTTTCTTTGATATGAGTTTGTAGAAAAATGCCCAATCAGGGAATTTTGGTTTATTGAACTTGCAAGGAGCAGGATAATCTGGCAAACCAAAACTTGCCTCACAATGAAATGGGGGGAGGGGCTACAAAAATGAGGAAGTAACTAGAATGAGGGAACACAGATGGGACAGTAAATCTTTGGCATTATAACCTTACAGGAAACGGAAAGAAGACCAACCAACCAGAAAGTCATCTTCAAGGGCTTCAGTTCTCAATGTTTAACCCAAGGCCAAATTCTATATTGAGAAAGGTAGCCAAGATGGTAGAGATGGGCTGAAGAGTTGTCTTTTATCTGGAGAATCTATGTCACATGCTCTTTCCTCAAACGTCTCTTCTTATAAACTTTCCTATCGCCTCTACTTACCTTCCCATCTTGCCTGGATTCTTCTTTTGCCAGAGGCAAGGACCTAGGTTGTTAAGCTGCACTAAACTTACTGGTAGTATCTGGTACTCCGGTATTATATGTTTTAACTTTCTGGTAACATTTGGCACTTTGTCCAGAAGTTAAGGATTACCTGTGTCTAACTTTCTGGTAGGCAGTTAGAGATTACATGTCTCTTCTCTGCTGGACTTATCATTCGCACTACAGTCCCAGTTCTAGCACTTCTTGCTTGGATTTTTCCAGCAATCTTTTAACCTTGTCATCTTACAATCTGTTCTCAACTGGCAGCCAGAGTGATGTTTCATATGAACTCCCCTGGCTCAATCCACCCAGCAGCTCCCTCTCATGTGAAGTCTCTGAGAGCTTAGAGGCCTCCACCCCTCTCTCACTTTAACTTTTCTGTTCCTCATTCACCTTGTTCAGCACATATAACCTCCGAGTCCCTCAGATATTCCAGGTATATTGCCAATTCCTAACCCAGTCTGCTCAGCATGGCCTCCTTCTTCCTCAGACCTCCTCAGACGTACAAGGTGTGCTGCTGCCTCAAGGTCTTTGCTCTTCTTTTTTTAACCTAAGATTATATCCCCAAAGTTAGGTACATTGTCTCTTCACCCCCATCAAATGTCCCTTCTCAGGGAGGGCCTTTCTGGACCACCTGTGACATTGTGACTTATGAAATATTTATTCTGGTCTTTGTTGTAGCTCTTGGCCCCAGCTCCTAAAACCATTACAAATTCCTGAGCAATAAAGTTCCAAGGAATGTGTATGTATGTGCATGTGCGTGTGACTGTGTCATTATGCAGCATTTGAAAAAAATAGTGACCTGGGCTGGGAAGGTGGCTCAGTGGTTGAGCGCTTGCCTTGCATGCATGAGGCCCTGGGTTGCATTCCTCAGCACCACATAAGCAAAAAGAAAAAAGCTGGAAGTGGCGCTGTGGCTCAAGTGGTAGAGTGCTAGCCTTGAGCTGAAGAGCTGAGGGACAGCGCCCAGGCCCAGAGTTCAGGCCCCACGACCGGACCCAAATAAAAAAAAAAAAAAATAGTGACCTAATTGAGTTAAATTGCCAGACACTCTCTGGTGTTGGAGAATTGATATGTTGTTCAGCTTTCAATTACTGTAATGAAATGCCTCAGATAGATTTGAAAAGGGGAAAGGTTTATTCTGATTCATAATTTCAGTGGTTCCAGCCATGGGATTCACCATCTATTTGGGCTTATAGTAAGGCAGTTCATCAATGTGGGAATGTGTGGCAGATTAAGCCATTTATCTTATGTCAGGCAGGAAGCAAAACTAAGAGACAGAGGAGTACCCAGAAGCCTTTAAGGACAAGCCACAGAGAACCAGATGACTTCCAATTAGGTAAAAGTTCTACCACCTCCCAGTAATGCCAGAGACTGGAGATAAAGCCTTCAACACATGGACCTGTGGCCCATGTATCTTTGGAGACATTCCTCCAAATCATAGTAACTGGTCATTGTGGGAAGAAACCAACACACTAAGAAGAGGTAAACTACTGTGTGTTGAGTAAAAAAATATAGAAGGAAAAGCAATAGCTTTTGATTGTTGTGCACTCATTTAAAACTGCTATCGCTGCATACCTGCTTTGACACTTCTGTCTTTCCCTGCTTTTTATTCTTAACACTTTTTTACCCCTTGCCAGTCCAGCATACAATTTACTTATTTTGTTCCTTATCTATCTCCTCCCACCACCACCACCACCAACTACCACCACTAGATGGCAGCTGTACATCCATATTCACAGATGCCTAGCACCTAGTAATAGTGGCTGACACGAGTTGTGGTAAACATCTCATGAATAAATAAGGACTGAAGTAGTGGCAAAAGGCTAGAGTTACTGTAGATGGCTGTTTCAGGATGAGGGATTACCATGGGAAAGCACAAAAGGGAAACGGAATGGATGAAGGAAAGATGTGGAAGCAGGGCATGGCAGTAATGGGCGTGGTGGAATACTGCCATGAGACAAAACTTAAAGGCAAGTAGGTGTCACTGATATGTGTTAAGCTGGGAAGAGAGGATTGGGTGTGAAGCTTAATAATATTAGTGATTTAGAAAGATGACTCTAGGGCTGAGACTGTGGCTTAGTGATAAAATGCTTGACTTACATGCATGAAGCCCTGGATTCAGTTCCTCAGCAACAGCTGGAGGTGTCACTGTGGCTCAAGAGGGTAGAATGCTAGCCTTGAGCAAAAGAAGCTCAAGGGGGCTGGGAAGGTGGCTCAGTGGTAGAGCGCTTGCCTTGCATGCCTGAGGCCCTGGGTTCGATTCCCCAGCACCACATAAGCAAAAAGAAAAAAAGCCAGAAGTGGCGCTGTGACTCAAGTGGTAGAGCGCTAGCCTTGAGCTGAAGAGCTGAGGGACAGCGCCCAGGCCCAGAGTTCAGGCCCCACGACTGGACCCAAAAAAAAAAAAAAAAAAAAAAGAAAAAATCTGGAAGTGGCGCTGGGGCTCAAGTGGTAGAGTATTAGCCTTGAGCTGAAGATCTGAGGAACAGCGTCCAGGCCCAGAGTTCAGGCCCCACGACCGGACCCCCCCCCCCCAAAAAAAAAAAAAAAAAGAAGCTCAAGGAAAGTGCTCAGGCCTTCAGTTCAAGCCCCAGGACTAGCAAAAAAAAAAAGGGGGGGGGGAGGGCTGGGAATGTGGCTTAGCAGCAAAGTGCCTGCCTTGCATGCATGAAGCCCTGTGTTCGATTCCTCAGTACCACATATACAGAAAAAGCTGGAAGTGGTGCAGTGGTCAAGTGGTGGAGTGCTAGTCTTGAGCAAAAGACGCTCAGGGACAGTGCCCAGGCCCTGAGTTCAAGCCCAAGACTGGCAAAAAAATGAAAGAAAGATAACTCAGGAGGACTGGAGGTATTACTCAAGTAGTAGAACACTAGCCATGAACATAAAAGCAAAGCAAGAGCACAAGGCCCTGAGTTCAAGGCTTGATTCTAGCAAGAAGCATGTAGAGTTGATAAGGCCACAAACAAAGAAATCAATTGGCTCTAATTTGAATAATGCTAATAACCATCAATGGGAACCTTAATTAGGTCAGGATCCAGAATTGAGAGGAGAGATGGACTTGAGAGGAATTAGAAGTGAAATCTTCAAAGTGGAAAACACTGGTTGTGAGGTATGAGGCAGAGCAGGAGTCTAGAATGACAATAAGATTTCAAGCATGGGTAACGTGACCGCGGTAGTGCCATTCTCTGGACACAGCTGGAGAACAGTCACACAGTCTTACCCAATGATGACAGGGCACCAAACCTAAGCTACTCATCCTTGGGCATCACACAGGCAGCAGGAAGTGTGACCTAATTACTGTTAGTCAGCAGCTTCCTTCCAGACCAAAGGCCAAGCCTGTAATGTAAGCATTGCTTTAAGTTTTTAATCAGGGCTTTGTGCTTTCTTGCCCCATATTACCTCCTCTATGAAGCAATCAGAGAAGAAAATTATGCATGGGTTTCCTAAAGAGAAGTTTGATGTGTCCAGGCGTTTAAAAGTACAGACAACAGGGATCACCACTACCGTCCCCTGCCAAGACCACAAATAACGTAAGCAAAGCAGAGTACTAGACGCTAAATAAGCTCTGTGCCCTTGGGACACTCTGCTCTGTACTTCTGATTTTCTGTTGTTGTTGTTGTTGGTGGTGGTGGTGGTCATGGGCCTGGACTCTAGGCCTAGGCGCTGTCCCTCAGCTCTTTAGCTCAAGGCTAGCACTCAACTACTTGAACCACAGTGCCACTTTCAGGCTTTTTTTGTTTATGTGGTGCTGAGGAATCGAACCCAGGGCCTCATGCATGCAAGACAAAGTACTCTACCACTGAGCCACCTTCCCAGCCCTGTACCTCTGATTTATTGAGAATTCTCCTCTTAATTGAGTGATAGGGGAAGTGGATACAAAGTTTATGGAAGGAGGATAGAGCCTTCCCTGGAATGTGAAGAAAGGTGTTGAAATGCAACTCTTTTGAACACAGCAGCTTATACAGCAATGATTCTATGTTTTCTGGAGTGGAAGTGGTAGGAAGTGGCAATAATGGGGTTTACAATAAAAAGCAAGCATTGTGAGAAGATACTAATTTATTTTTTTTTATTTTTTATTTTTTGGGTCCGGACATGGGACCTGAACTCTGGGCCTGGGCGCTGTCCCTCAGCTCTTCAGCTCAAGGCTAGCACTTTACCACTTGAGCCACAGGACCACTCTGGCTTTTTTCTTTTTGCTTATGTGGTGCTGAGGATTGGAACCCAGGGCTTCTGGCATGCAAGGCAAACGCTCTACCACTGAGCCACCCTCCCAGCCCCAGAAGATATTAATTTAAAAGCCTTTATTAAGCTGGGTACCGGTGACTCACACCTGTAATCCTAGCTACTCAGGAGGCTGAGATCTGAGGATCACTGTTCAAAGCCAGCCCAGGCAGGAAAGTCCATGAGACTCATCTCCAATTAACCACTAGAAAACCAGAAGTGGCACAGTGGCTCAAGTGGTAGAGCATTCGCCTTGAGCTGAAGAGCTGAGGGACATCATTCAGGCCCAGAGTTCAAGCCCCATGACCAAAAAAAAAAAAAAGCCTTTATTAAGACCCTATATGTACATGCTACATAATAAGCAGCAATTTAAGATAGTGACATGGATGAATACACAGATCATTATAAGCTAGGACACTTGGAAGTGGCTATTAATGTCAATATAACTTCTAATCAAGTGTTATACCTATTTACAGGAATGCCATATATCTATAATTAATCTATATTAATAAAAATGTTTAAAGAGAAAAAAGAATGCCAAATATAAGTTTTAATTATGACATTAAAGACAAAGCCAGTTGCTGGTGGCTCAAGTCTGTAATCCTACATTCTCAGCAGGGCAGGACAGTCTGTGAGACTCATCTCCAATTAACCATCAAAAAGCTGCAAGTGCAACTGTGACTCAAGTGATAGAGTACTAGCCTTGAACAAGAAAGCTAAGGGACAGTGTCAAGATCCTGGGTTCAAGACCCAGAATGTGTGCATGTGCGCACACACACATACATGCACATGCATGCATGTATACACAAAAAAAATGATGCAACTTTGGGTTAAGAACATGATCTTTGATTTTAACAGTTACAACCACTGGCTTTGAAATAGCAAACTTTCTGGACCATCAATTGATCCCACTATGAGTTTAAATGAATGAAAGCTGAAGGCATTGCCCAAATGGTAGAGTACCTGCTTAGCAAGCATGAGGCCGTGAGTTAGTTCAAACCTGAAAAAAGGAGTGGTGAAAATCTATAATCTCAACATTCCAAAGGCCAAGTTTCAACGAATAAATCAAGTCAGAAAGTCCACCTTTATAATAATTTAAAAACAATAAATGAGCCCAGCATGCCATTACATCTCTGTTCCCAGATACTTGGGAGGTGGAAGATCACTCGAACCCTTGAGTTAATGATCAGCCTAAGTTCATGGTCAGATTCTATCCTGATGGACAGAACATAACATTCTGAGGTCAAAATATTGTCATGAGTCTTTTACTTTCATGACCACTGATCTGAATTAATGAACAGAAATAAAGAAAAGAACTTGTCCTGTGTATAGCCAAGCAGATCTTGGATAATAGCCCTAGCATTCTTTTTTTTAGCCAGTCATGGGGCCTGAACTCCGGGCCTGGGCGCCATGCCTCAGCTCTTCAGCTCAAGGCTAGTGCTCTACCACTTGAGCCACAGTGCCACTTCCGGCTTTTTCTGCTTATATGTTGCAAAGGAATCAAACCCAGGGCCTCATACATGCAAGGCAAGTGCTCTACCACTGAGCCACCTTCCCAGCCCTAGCCTTAGCATTCTAAATGGAATTAAATTGCTAAAGGAGAAAGGGAGAAAGACAGAGAATGTGAGTAGTATTCCATGTTATAGCACTCTCAAGCTTTATGTTACTGTGACAAAACAACTGAGATAATCAACTTCTAAAGAGGAAGAGTTCATACTAGCTCCCTTCAGGCCATGGTCTCTGGGCAACACAGTTTATCATGGCAGAAGAGGAAGAGTTCATACTAGCTCCCTTCAGGTCATGGTCTCTTGGCGACACAGTTTATCATGGCAGAAGAGGCATATTCATTTCTTGGTGACCAGGAAGCAAAAAGAAACAGGAAGGACTCATACACCAATGGCTCACACTTGTAATCCTAGCTATTCAGGAGGAGGATATCTGGAAGATCAAGATTTGAACAGCTAGCTCAAGCAGAATAGTCTGCAAGACTCCATCTCCAATTAATGAGCAAAACATTGGACTGGAGGCATAGCTCAAGTAGTAGAATGCCAGCAATTAGCAAACAAATTGAGTGAGACTTTAGGCCCTAGAAAGCTTCCACCCTCCAAAAAAAAATCAAGGAGGGGCTGGGAAGGTGGCTCAGTGGTAGAGTGCTTGCCTTGCATGCATGAGGCCCTGGGTTCGATTCCTCAGCACCACATAAGCAGAAAAAGCTGGAAGTAGTGCTGTGGCTCAAGTGGTAGAGCACTAGCCTTGAGCTGAAGAGCTAAGGGAGAGTGCCCAGGCCCAGAGTTCAGGCACCATGACTACCAAAAAAAAAAAAAAAATCAAGGAACAGGAAGGAGCTAGGGTGCCACAATCCCCTGCAAGAGGAATTACCTTCCTCCCACTAGGCCCAATTTCTTAGAGGTTCTACCTTCTAAGAGCACCAGAAGCTGAGGACAAAACCATTAGAATTTGGGCCTCTGGGGGCCATTACAGATCCAAACTGGAGTATGCAAAGTAATAACTTGTCTTTATTTTTACATATGTGACACTCACTAGAAAAAGCAGGAGGCGAAAAACATTTAAGAACATTATATAATACATAGATGTGTGTGTGTGTGTGTGTGTGTGTGTGTGTGTGTGTGTGTGTTTCCTTAAGCTACTACCATGACACCCTGCTTGAGTGCAACAAAATGCATCTAGGATCTGGGTCCCTCTGCAGATCTGTTTACAATTTCTCCAAACAGAAATGAGGAAGTATTTCAATATGATTATGTCTACTTAAACAATGGCAAAATACATAAAACTGAAAAAAAGCAAATGATTGTAAGTAAAATCCCTGTGAAACTTGAACTTTCATTCTGATGAAAGGAAGATAGACAAGACTCTTCAAAACTGGGTCTTTCAGTGCAATTTGTCTTAAAGAATACATCATAAAACATAGTCTGATGTACTTACAGGGATAGGGGTGAGGTGAAACTGTTTCAAGACAACCACCTACAAAATATCTGAGCATAGCTATGGAAACTGATACAGCTATTATAAAGCTAAGGGATAATAAACACCTGTGTGTTTCTGATAAAGACAGAGATAAAGATTCTTTTTCAATATTTAAGTGCTTCTTTCTGGCTTAAGAGGTATGGCTCAAGTAGTAGGCCACTAGCCTCGCAAGTACAAGGGTCTGATATCAAACTCCAGTATGGCCAAAACCAAGCTTTTTTTTGGGCAGAAAAATTACCTGATAAGTTGGTGGCTATAGAAACTAGTGATAATTACCATGTATTTTGATTCTTTGCCTTGGTGAGTGATAGTTTCCTAATCAACAACAAATACACTTGAGAGGATTTCACTCTCCCTACTTGTTACTCTGGCTGCATGACAAATTAACTCAAAATGTTGGTTGGAAGCACAGTATCCATGCGCTTTGCCATACAGGCTCTCATTGATTCCACAGAAATTCATATTAGGCATGGAAAGGATGGCTGGTTCTGACTCTGATTTTCAAGAGTATAAACTAGAAAATTCTAAACATGGGGGCTGGAATCATTCACTCACTTGATACACTGGCTGTAGCTTCTCACTCCTGTCAGTCCAAATATCTTCACTAGATCCCTGTGTGGTTGGGTTTCCTGAGGTGAAAGAGATGTGTAGGCAGATGTGTAGGCCAGGCATGGTGAAGGACAGCCTGGGTTGCACAGTAAGTTAGAGGCTAGGTTGCCCTTCACAGGACAAATGCTAAAAAAATGTAACTTAATTTTTAAAAAGTTGATAACTTTCTGCCAGACACCCTAACTTGGGGCTGTCATAAATCCCTGCTCAGATTTCAAGGGAAAAATCAGCAAGAGAAGGATGTAAGATAAAATAAATACTTAGGAGTAGTCATCTTTGAAAATAAAATTAGTCAAAATGGGTGTCTAGAAACCCACTAGAGATCTCATACTTGCTGCATAATTTAGTGTTTGATACTTTTTGGTTATAGCCATGCCAGGAATCAAACCCAGGGCTTTGTACATGATAACAAAATGTTCTACCACTGCACTACACCCATCCCACCCTTATAGAGTCTCACTGTCTAGCCAAGTTGGTCTTGAACTTAAAATTGTTCTACCTCAGCCTCTTGATTGGTGAGATTACAGGCATGCCCCACTACAACCAGCTTAATATAGTTTATTATAAGTATATTATCATCGCATGTGGAAAATTTATAAAAAATAAAAAGAATAGTTGTGGTGGGGGTGCATATACACGTGTGTGTGTGTGTGTGTGTGTGTGTGTGTGTGTGTGTGTGTGCGTGCGTGCATGCGTGCATGCACCAATTCTGGGGCTTGAACTCAGGGCCAGGTGCTCTCCTTAGTTTTTTTGCTCAAAGATGGTGCTCTACCACTTGAGCCACAGCTTCAATTAAGTCTTTAAGACTTTTCGCTATTTAGAGTTAAGATTCTTAGACTTGCTTGATTTTTTTTTTTTTTTGGTCGGTTGTGGGGCCTGAACTCTGGGCCTAGGCACTGTCCCTCAATTCTTCAACTCAAGGCTAGTGCCCTACGACTTGAGCCACAGCGCCACTTCTGGCTTTTTTCTGTTTATGTGGTACTGAGGAATCGAACCCAGGGCCTCATACATGTAAGGCAAGCACTCTACCACTGAGCCAACTTCCCAGGCCTTTCTTGACTTTTTTTTTTTTGGGGGGGGGGGCCGGTCGTGGGACCTGAACTCTGGGCCTGGGTGCTGTCCCTCAGCTCTTCAGCTCAAGGCTAGTGCTCTACCACTTGAGCCACAGCACCACTTCCAGCTTTTTTCTTTTTGCTTATGTGGTGCTGAGGAATGGAACCCAGGGCCTCAGGCATGCAAGGCAAACACTCTACCACTGAGCCACCTACCCAGTCCTCCCTTTCCTGACTTTTATACTTTGTGTTTGGACCTTCTTGGATATCTCATGAGAGCTAAAGTAATAGTGTGACCTTTGTGTAATAGTGCCTGTCAGTATGGAATTCAATCTTAAACTCTGGAAGGGCAGTGTCAGAATCTTTAGCAATGGGGAATAAACTTGAACGTGAAGAACTTTTCCCAGAAGCATGAACTTTCCCCAGATCAGCTGAATGGCATTGCCTGCTTCTGTTCTTGCTGGAAGCTTCTGGGTAGTGAGGTTGGGGTTTATGTGCCAAACACTTGGGGTACTGTTCTCCTTGTTGAGCAGTTCTTACCACTGTTGGCTATCTGGAAAACTCGGGAGGATTATGAGTTTGGAGGATCATGAGTCTGGGGGAATCATGCATCTGAGGGATTGAGAGTCTGGGGGATCGTGAGTCTGAGGGATCATGAGTTTGGAGGATCATGAATTTGGAGGATCATGAATTTGAAGGATCATGAGTTTGGAGGATCATGGGTCTGAGGGAACATGACTTTGGAGGATCATGAATCTGGAGGATCACGAATTTGGAGGATAATGGGTTTGGAGGATCATGGGTCTGAGGGAACATGACTTTGGAGGATCATGAATCTGGAGGATCACGAATTTGGAGGATAATGGGTTTGGAGGATCATGGGTCTGAGGGATCGTGAGTCTGGGGGATTGTGAGTCTGGGGGATCATGAGTGTGGAGGACTACACTTACCCTGAGTTTTAGTTTTTTCTTTCTTTCTTTTTTTTAACTGAATGTATACTATAGATTTTCAGCATCTAGGTAGAAACTTGTTTATTTATTGGTGCTAGGAATTAAACCTAAAGCCTCACACAAGCTAGGCAAGGTCTCTACCAAGAGCTACCTCCTTTGCCTTATAGATAAAGAGGCAGGTTCCTAGTTAGAACAATTTCTTTGCTTTTGCAGTGTTGGTATCAAGCCCAGTCTTGCCCATACTAGACATGTAGCTACCATGAATCTACATTCCAGAACTTTTTGTGAGTGTGTAATACTAGAGCTTAAATTCAGGACCTTGTGCTTGCTAGGCAACTGCGTTCCCACTTGACCCATGCCTTTCCATCAATTAGCCCAATTATTTGGGCTAATAATTTTTTTCTTTTTCCGGTTGTGGAGCTTGAACTCTGGGCCTGGGTGCTGTCCCTCAGCTCTTCAGCTCAAGGCTAGCACTCTACCACTTGAGCTACAGTGCGACTTCTGGTTTTCTGGTGGTTTATTGGAGATACAAGTCTCATGGACTTTGCTGCCTGGGTTGGCTTTGAACTACAGTCCTCTGATCTCAGCCTCCTGAGTAGCTAGGATTACAGGTGTGAGCCACCTGCACTTGGTTTGGGCTAGTAATTCTTGAATTAACGAATAAGACAATAGCTGCGGGCAAGAGATTTGTGAGTCACTCCTGCCATACTAGCTGCTCAGGAGATTGAGATCTGAGGATCATTGTTTGAAGCCTGGCTGGGCAGGAGAGTCCATGAAACTTCTCTCTCCAATTAACCACCAAAACAGCTGGAAGTGGAGCTGTGGCTCAAGTGGCAGAGCACTAGCTTTGAGGAAAAAAGCTCAGGGACAGAACTCAGACCCTGAGTTCAATCCCCAGGCCTGGAACAAAAAAAATAAAAAAAAAATTAATAAGATATAAATACCATCTCTTCTTGTGATACTAAAGTAAGAAATAATAAGCTCTAAAATCTGTTGTACTAGCTGGGTGCCGGTGGCTATGATAGAGCACTGGCCTGCCAGCTGGACCCCTGTTTGATTGCCAAACAAAACAGTCAGTCCTCACAGCTCTTACACAAACTGTGTCTACTATATACTGAAGGACGAGTCCTCTGTTTTGTTGACACATATTCATTATTTATTTTTCTTCTTATTTTCTGAGATGAGAAAATGTATTCAATCAATTAAAAAAAAGATGTGAACAAATATATACAAGGTATTTTGCAAGATTTTTGAGGAAAAAGATGATAAAGGTGTTTTTGCTTTAATAAAGCTCTCAGCATGGAAAGATATTTATGTGAAAGTAAAGCTGTGGCTCAAGTGGTAGAGTGCTAGCCTTGAGCTGAAGAGCTGACAGATAACACCCAGGCCCAGAGTTCAAGCCCTATAACTGACCCCCCCCCCCCCGCAAAAAAAAAAAAAAAAAAGAAAGGAAGAAAGAAAGCCAGAAAGAAAAAAGAAAGATACTTGTGTTCCCAGTTGAGAATGGCAGGCACTAGCCACCCTTCCAAGTCACTGGTGAATGAGTCCCCTGTATGTTTTTGTGCCTGGGCTGGCCTCTAAAAGTGGGATTCCCTAATCTCTGCCACTCAGGTAGCTAAGTTTTCAGGAAAATAACATAAATAATTAGGGATGGCTCAGGCTGAGGGAGGAGGACCATGAGTTCAAGGCCAACCTAGACTACATAGTAAGACCCTAACTCAAAAGGAAAAAAAAGTAATTAGAAAACAGAATGAGAGATGCAGCAAGGGATTCTTTCCTCTTTACTGTTTCAAGGCAGTAAAATTCTCAGCTATGCAAATAGCAGCATTGTCATTAGCTTCCTTTTGTATAGAGCACCCCTCTGAACTTGGAGCCAATACAACAGATAATAGCAATTATACCACAGTGTAAGTTTCTTTTTTCCTGTCTCATTAAGCTGGAAATATTTTCTTTATTTTTTGCATCTACACCGTTTTGTTTCCTGTCTAATTACTCTTGTTTGTATTTTTGAATGGGCAGAACAATAAGTTATATTTATTTTGTTTGCAATTGTGGCATAAGGGTAATTTCTTTTCTTCTAGAGAATAAAGTGAGATAGATTCTCAGGACCTCAGGAACACTGTTGGGTCTGTCTTGGTATGCCAAAAATTAAATAAAAATTTACCATTAAAACAAACTGGATTAGGTAATTTCTTTTATCTTTATTTCCCTTAGTGGTATTGGAGCTTGAACCCAGAGTATCCAGCGTGCACTCTACCACCTGAGTTATAACCCTAGTTATAACCCTTTCTAAAAGCTCTTCAAACTACAACAATCTATAATTTATATAAAATTATAAATTAAATGAACTAATATTCAAAATCAATGATCAAGCTGGGATACTGTGACACATTCTTGCAATCTCAGATACTTGGGAGCTGAGGCAGGAGTTCTAGAATATCTGGGCAAACAGCAAGACCACTTCCAAGGAGGAGAAGAAAGAAGAGAAGAAAGTGGAGGGGAGACAGAGAATGACTAGTAACTGTGGTAGAGCACTTGGCTAGTATGTATAAAGCCCTGGATTTAATCTCCACCATCGCAAAATTAATTGATTTGCTAATTAATTAGTTTTTGTATATATGATGCAGTGATGGTAAATAGTCTGACATTTACGTAGACAATTCACCCAAAGCAATTGTGAAATATATTCCAGGATATTGCACTTTTTTTGTTGTTGTTGGTGGTGGTGGTCATGAGGCTTGAACTCTGGGCCTTAACGCTGTCCCTCAGCTCTTCAGCTCAAGGCGAGCATTTTACACTTGAGCCAGAGCGCCACTTCTGGTTTTCTGGGAGGTTTATTGGACATAAGAACTTCATGGCCTTTCCTGCTGGCTTTGAACCTAGATCCTTAGATCTCAACCTCCTGAGTAGCTAGGATTACAGGCATGAGCCACCAACGCAGAGCCTTAGCTTTTTCACTTAAAGCTGATGCTCTACCACTTGAGCCACAGTACCATTTCTTTTCTAGTTAATTGGAGATAAGAGTATCACAGACTTTCCTGCATCATCAGATCTCAGCCTCCTGAGTAGCTAGGATTACAGGCATGAGCCACAGTTACCTACTCCCTTTTTTTTTTTTTTTCCAATAGGGCTAAGAACTGAACCAAAGGCTTCACACATGCAAGTCAAGAGCTCTACCACTGAGCTATACCCCCAGCTCCCAGTTCTTTATTTTTTTGAGATGGGTCTCTTTCTGTAACCCAGGCTGGCTTGAAACAATCTTTCCGCCTTACCCTCACAAGCTCCCCTGTTCTCTTTTTCAAAAATTGCTATTATAAAGGTGATATACTGAGAGGTTATAGTAATGTAAATCAGGTAAAGAGTTGATGTCACCCCTTCCCTCACTCTCTCCATCCTGTTTTTAATAACTTAAATTACTCAAATGTAAGTCAGAGTTTACCATGTTTTCACATACAATCCTCACATTAACAAAACAGGCTTAAACAGTAGTGGGAGGTCTCTATTCATGGATGCACACATAGCAAAGGAGTTACAATTACAATTCAATTATATATCTTTTTCATCCAATTTCAGTGCTTTTCATGTTTTAATATGTTGCTTCCCAAGTGGTACAGATATTCACAGCAAGTCCCAGGTGAATGCTGAGTTTAAGTTACAGCTGGCAGGGATGACCCTGCTGCATTGGACTAGACTACGACACAATTCACTATCTTGCTTCTGACCTCTTATGGTATGGGGAGCAAAGAAGGCAGATGAAGTTAGGAGATTCAAAGATCTCCTCGTTTACAGGAAGTAGGCAGTATGTGAAGGGTGCTCCAAAAATACCAAAGGAAAGAAATGATACTAATTTCATACCTTCACTAAAGGCTCTTAGTTCTTAAGGACTCTACCTGCAACAGCCACTGAATGGTTGAGATTTACTGTATGTAACATGTGACTCCAAAACCATCTGAAATTATGTGAGATGCTGCCAAAGTTACTTTTCACACATCATTTTGTCCTTTAATGTTTCTGCAGCTTTTTTCCACTTGTCTCATAGAGTTAGTGGGGCTACATTTTACTCTTTGAAATCTTCATGGTATTCAGACAGGAAGGCTCTTGATCTTTGCCTAATCCTTCAACACTGTTACTCACAGAGACAATTTTGTCCCTGAGGCTCTCTTGTGTCCTCTCCACTTTATTTTTCATTTTTGTTGGTCATGGGGCTTGAACTCATGGCCTAGGCATTATCCCTGAGCTTTTTAGCTCAAGGCTAGAGCTCTACCACTTTGTGCTGCAGCACCACTTCCAGTTTCCTGGTGGTTAATTGGAGATAAGAGTCTCATGGGGACTTTCCTACCTGAGCTGGCTTTGCATTGAGATCCTCAGATCTCAGCCTCCTGAGTAGCTAGGATTACAGGTATGAGCCTCCAGCACCCAACTTCAACTTTATTTTTCAGAGGTGGTTTCCAGATGCTTACTTGCTGCAATATCTTCCTAAGCTTACTTAAGATTTACAAGTGGGGCTGGGTATGCGACTCAGTGGTACATAGCACAAACCTGATATGCTTAAGGCTCTGGGTTTCATCCCAGCACCAACCCCATGTACCCCCCTCACCCACAAAATTTGATGGATGAACAAATGATGAAAAACTGAACACACACACACACACACACACACACACACACACACACACACACACACACTTTCTACCTTAGAACCATGATTTAGCACTTTAAGCTTGTAATTATGTTTCATTAAAGTTCTTTCCTGCTTCACTACACAGGAACTATGTGATCTATTAGGAAATAACATCTAAACCCTAAAGATCTTCTACATTAAAGTTTATTTTCAGAAGAAAAAGCATCAAGGTATATCTGATTCTATTCTGTTATCGTTGGGACTCATTTAGGGCATGCTAGTTAACATTTTATTTCAATTTTCACAAACATGAAAAACAGATACTGCCGGGCTCTGGTGGCTCATGCCTATAATCCTAGCTACTCAGGAGGCTGAGATCTGAGGATCGCGGTTCAAAGCCAGCCTGGGCAGGAAAGACCGTGAGACTCCTATCTCCAATAAACCACCAGAAAACCGGAAGTGGTAGAGCGCTCGCCTTGAGCTGAAGAGCTGAGGGACAGCGCCCAGGCCCAGAGTTCAAGCCCCACGACCGACCAAAAAAAAAAAGAAAAACAGATACTATGTCATTCATAGTATAATTCAACAAACCTACCTGAAAATCAGTTTTTAAAAATAGAGGGGACCGGGGCTGGGAAGGTGGCTCAGTGGTAGAGCACTTGCCTTGCACGCATGAGGCCCTGGGTTTGATTCCTTCGTACCACATAAGCAAAAAGAAAAAAGCCGGAAGTGGCGCTGTGGCTCAAGTGGTAGAGCACTAGCCTTGAGCTGAAGAGCTGAGGGACAGCACCCAGGCCCAGAGTTCAGGTCCACGACCAGACCCCCCCCCAAAATAGAGGGGACCTGTAAAGGATAAAACCTGGAAAAGATAAAAACAAAATGAAATATTATATTATTCCACTCCTCCCAGTTTACAATTTAAACCATGTAGAGATACTATTTTGACTAAAAATTTAAAATGCTCTGGAAGCCTAAAGCAATGTAAATGTTATAGTTAATATAGGACATGGGGATTCAACAGGATTAAAATAAGTTCAAGAGACACAGTAAGTCAGACATTCCTCCTCACAAACTGAGCACAGAACACTAGTTGAAATAAATAATTGGATCCTTCAATCAGACATCAGGTTTGGCTGTTTTCATTTCTATCACTTTTTAACCCTGCAGAATCCACTGTTCTACCAAAGTTTCCTCAGAAACAGGGAGCTTAAAGCAAACACAAAATCTGTTACTCAGGAACAAAACTTGCCATAGCATTTACTCAAAGAAATATACAACTATAATTTAACTATCATATGACCTCCAACACAATGATGGAAGGCAAAGCATGAGTCTTGAGGAACTAAAGACTGAAAATGAACAAAAAAAAAAAAAAAAAAAAAAGCACTCGTGGGCAGAGGTAGATCCTGGGTCCAATTCAAAGCAATGTTTGAGAGAGGTGGCGTAGCGGGTAGGGAGAGAGAATATGCACTGATATATGAGTACACAGCATGAATCTGGCTACAGAAATATTACAATTTAGCCAGGACCTGGTAGCTCACACCTGTAATCTTAGCTACTCAGAAGGTTGAGATCTGAGGATTGTCCTTGGAAGCCAGCTCAGGCAGAAAAGTCCCCATGAGACTCTTATCTCCAATTAACTATTTAAAAAACAGAAGTGGTGCTGTGGCTCACAATGGTAGCGCACTAGCTTTGAGCAAAAGAGCTCAGGGACAGTGCCCAGGCCCTGAGTTCAAGGCCCATGGCCCACAAAAAAAAAAAAAAAAAAGAACTATTACAAGTTATATCTAATTGTGCTCTTTCAGTCAAGGAATAGAGAAATCAGAATTTGGGTTAAAATATACAAATTCTGTTAATTTTTTTTCTTTTGTCAGTCTTATGGATTTCTTTCTTTCTTTCTTTTTTTTTGGGGGGGGAGGTCTGGTCGTGGGGCCTGAACTCTGGGCCTGGGCGCTGTCCCTCAGCTCTTCAGCTCAAGGCTAGCGCTCTACCACTTGAGCCACAGTGCCACTTCTGGCTTTTTTTTTCCTTTTTGCTTATGTGGTGCTGAGGAATGGAACCCAGGGCCTCACGCATGCAAGGCAAGCGCTCTACCACTAAGCCATCTTCCCAGCCCGTCTTATGGATTTCTGAGTGGTTTATTGGAGATAAGAGTCTCACAGACTTTTGTGCCTGGGCTGGCTTTGAACCTCGATCCTCAGATCTCAGCCTCCTGAGTAGCTAGAATTACAAGTGTGAGCAACAGGTGCCTGGCAAATTCTGTTAATTTTATGAGAGTTTAACTATGCTGATCAGATTGTAACCAAACTTGGGCTGAACTGATCTTTTAGCTTCAGCCTCTGGAGTAGCTGGACTCCATCTAGCAAAATGTACAGATTTTCCAAATTAGCTTTGCAAGACAGCAGAAATGAAAGAAAGGCAGAAGAAAAAGAAAAGGACATTTTTTTTCTTATGCTGGCACTTGGGCTCAAACTCAGGGCCTTGTGCTCTCTTGCTTGACTTTTTTTGCTCAAATCTAGTGTTCTACTACTCAAGCCATAATTCCAGTTCTAGTTCTTTGCTGGTTAACTGGAGAAAGGAGTTGGCTGGTCTTTTTTCCTCCAGGTTGGCTTTGAATTGCAATCTTCAGATCTCAGACTCCGAGTAGCTAGATTACAGGTGTGAGCCCCCAGTGCTTGGCATTAAGGGACAATTTTTAAGAAGAGATTCTGAGCCAGGCGCTAATGGTGGCTCACGCCTTAATCCTAGCTAGGCTGAGATCTGAGGTTCAAAGCCAGCCCAGGCACTAAAGTCCGTGAGACTCTTATCTCCAATGAACCACTAGTGGCACTGTGGCTCAAGCAGTAGAGTGCTCGCCTTGAGCTGAAAAGCGTAAGGATAGCACCCAGGCCCAGAGTTCAAGTCCTATGACCGACAAAAAAAAAGAAAAAAGAAAAAAAGAAGAGATTCTGTGTAGTACCCTGTCAATGACACATATCATGACATGCTTGGAAAATGAAATATAACATGATTTTTTTTAGAAGTATCATTCATGCAATTTTTCATATACATAAAGACTACATTTTGCCAGATATACATTTGCCAGATAGCTATAATCCTAGCATGAGATAGGGCTAATAGCTCAGGCCAGCCTGGGCTAAACTGGAAAATCTTGTCTCAAAAAAAGAAAACAAACAAAAAACCAAACTCAATAACTAGATTTTGCTGGGTGCCAGTGGCTCACGCTTGTAATCCTAGCTACTTAGGAGGCTGAGATGTGAGGCTCATAGTTCAAAGCCAGCCCAGGCAGGAAATTCTGTGAGACTCTTATCTCTTATAAACCACTCAGAAAACCGGAAGTGGTAATAATAAAATAACTATTTTTTTATTGTGAAAATACCGTACAGAGAAGTTACAATTACATGGGCAAGGTAATGAGTACATTTCTTTTTTCTTTTTTTTTTTTGGTCGTGGGGCTTGAACTCTGGGCCTGGGCACTGTCCCTGCTCTCTTCAGCTCAAGGCGAGCGCTCTACCGCTTGAGCCACAGCACCACTTCCGGTTTTCTGGTGGTTTATTGAAGAGTCTCACGGACTTTAGTGCCCGGGCTGGCTTTGAACCAAGATCCTCAGATCTCAGACTACTCAGTAGCTAGGATTACAGGCGTGAGCCATCGCACTGGCATGAGTACATTTCTTATCAAGCATTGTTGCCTCCTCCTTTGTTTCCCCTTCCCATTCCTTCCCATGCCCTCTCCTTCGGTCTTCCCCACTCCCCTCCGAAAATAACTCTTCCTTTCAGCCTCTCCATACTTTCCTTTTTCCATTGCCACCATCACTACTCTTCCCTCAACCTACCACATAAGGATTTAGATTTTGCCATGGGGAAATGCAAACGGCATGCCTTTTAACATCAGTATGCTTCCCTCCTGTTAATCTCTCTTTTGGCAAATTAATTCTCAGGCCCAGGTTAAGACCTTAAGCAGGGCAAAGTTTTGTCTCCCCTAAATGTCTACTTTTTAGTCAACACAAATAATACCTCTTCTACAATATTTGGGTGAAATCATGTGATTGTAAGACCATGTGTTTGGCCCACAATGTTTCTAAGATCTCTTAATATATTTTGTCTTTTTGTCTGAGACCAGGACTTGAACTTGTCAATACCTGATGCTTTCACTCATTGGCATCTACTCTATGAAGCCACACTGCCAACCCCCCTTACTCTGATATTGTACATTTTGCTTCGGATGGTGATGACACTGAGATTTTTTTTTTTTTGGGTCCGGTCGTGGGGCCTGAACTCTGGGCCTGGGTGCTGTCCCTCAGCTCTTCAGCTCAAGGCTAGGGCTCTACCACTTGAGCCACAGCGCCACTTCCGGCTTTTTTCTTTTTGCTTATGTGGTACTGAGGAATCGAACCCAGGGCTTCAGGCATGCAAGGCAAGCGCTCTAACACTGAGCCACCTTCTCAGCCCCAACATTGATATTTCTTCATTAGTTATTTTAGACTTACTTATATGCAAGCCACTATGCCTTTGCTGGCAATGTAGTGGGTGGAAAAGAATCAGGACTCTTCACAACTCTTCAGGCCCCAGGTTGATTGCCAACTGAAGAAATCAAAGGTGAGAACCACTTGCTGTAATAAATAATCTCTACAAAAAATGAAACTGTAGCTGTTAGGACAAACACAATTATCTCCATTTCAGCCACATCAACTTTTTTGTGTGTGTCAATACTGGGGCAAGAACTCAGGATCTGAGTGCTGTTCCTTAGCTTTTGAACTGAAGGCTCACATTTTACCACTTGAACCACAGCTCTACTTCTGGTTTTTAGTGGTTAATTGGAGATAAGTGTTTCACAGACTTTCCTGCCTAAGTTGGCTTTAACTGCCATTCTCAGACCTCATCCTCCTGAGTAGCTAAAGTTACAGGTGTGAGTCACCAGCATCTGACTCTTTTTTGTCATGGTTGATAAAGTAGTAACATTTCCCTTATTACTCTGCAAAACTAATGGAGATATAGTTCACACTACCAAACTGCAGTTCTAATTTTTCTGAAATCAGATGGCTATCAGTCACTCCCATAAAATCAAATGGAATTGAAATACTGTCTGGGGCTGGAGTGGGGAAGCCCCACTCTAAATAGAAGCATAAGGGTCTGTACTAGTTATCATTACCAATATATGGTAACTTAATGACCATGTAAGTGAAAAGAAGAATTAGGTTTGAGCTTGGCACACCTGTCCTTTAATTTCTGTAGCAACCCTGCAAAGGAAGTACAATTATAATCTCTGGTTCTGAGAAGAGGCTCTGAGAGCAAGTAATCTAATTAGTTTTGTTGCTAAAAGCAGTAAATAGCATCAGTGTGGTCCCAAATGGGTACATTCTTACAATATGCTTCCTCCAATGAGAGAAAGCTTTGCAGACATGTTTACTGAAGTCTATTCTGTGGGCTACTAAGATAAGGCAAGGTATTCTCCAAATGTAAATGGACACCACAGGCAAGCAAGTTAGGGGAGTGCCAAGTATATTAAAAGCAGTTAAGTATTATGTAAAGTGAATGCTCAATTTTATTTAATCAGCCTTTCCCAAACCCTGAATGTCAAATGCAAAATTTTTTTCATTTATCTTGCATATGCTTAGTGAAATGCCTGAAAGAAGAAAAAAGCTTGAAAGAGAGCTTTAAGTCAGAAATTCAGTTTGCAAAGAAAGCAGCAGGTATGAACTGGATGCGGTGCTTTAGGTCTGTAATGCTAGCTAGGAAGGAAACTGGGGAATGGTAGTAACAGGCCAGTCAGGACTTCAATCAATGCCTGGGCAGGGTGGTGCCCACCTGCCATCCCAGCTACAGGGGAAGCACAATGGCTGGGCACAGTGGCATAAGTCTGTGGTCCCCAATGACATAGGGAAGCACATGTCAGAGGACTGCAGTTCCTTGCCAGCCGAGTATAAAATGAGAAGATATCAACATATAAAAGGGCTGGAGCTGTGGCTCAAGTAGTACAACTCTCAGCTAGCCTTTGGGGCCCTAATAAAATACATGTGTGAGGGAAGCATTTTCAAGAGAGGTAGTCTGTGCTGCAGGGTAGCCTGAAGATGGTGGGTGGATGAAGAGAGTCAGAGGCAAAAAGGGAAACAGACATAAAATAACACAGCTAGCACATTTCAAGACAAATTTTTAATGGTTCGTGTGGGCTGAAGTTGAAGGGAAGAACGGGTAAAAAAGAGCTTGAGTTGGCCCCTGAGAGAGATTTAGATAGTGAAAGAGGAGACTCAGTGGTTAGCCTGTAATCCCACCATCTGGGAGCTATACAGTAAGTTCAAGGTTAGTCTGAGTTACATAGTTACATGAGTCACATACAGCCTGAGTTACTGGGGGGGGGGGGGGGGGGGGGTGTAAAAAGCTCAATAGTAGAATACTGGCTAAGGCCCTGGGTGTGATTCTTAGTTGGGGGAAGAGGAGAGAAGAAAAAAGGAAAAAGAGACTTAGGTAAGAGGGAAAGTAAACTGGAAAGGTAATCCAAGTTTGGAGGAGAGTTCTAAATGATTCTCAGAAAATATGTAGAGAAATAAAATAGTATAGATAGGGTTAGTTCAGGGTCTTTTTTGTTTTTTTGTTGGTCATGGGGCTTGAACTCTGGGGCTGGGTGCTGTCCCTCAGCTCTTCAGCTCGAAGCTAGCAGTCTACCCCTTGAGCCACAGTGCCACTTCTGATTTTCTGAGTAGTTTATTGGAAATAAAGAGTTTCACAGCCTTTTCTGCCCTGGCTGGCTTTGAACTGTGATCCTCACATCTCAGCTTGCCGAGAAGCTAGGATTACAGGTGTGAGCCACCAGAGCCTGACTTTAGTTCAGGTTTTAAGCAGACACCAGGCTTTATTTGGAAGTCGGGCCTGGGAAGGGCGACCAAGTCTCCTTTAGCCCGGCTGATGGGAAATGGTGCATTCCCTTACAACTGGGGCTCTTTAAATATTAGGCAAGAAACAGTGAAGTGGGGGGTGGAGGGGGGAGCAGATGGAAGCAGAGTGAGATGGAGTTAGGGTGGGTGAGCAGTGCTATTTTGACTGAGGAGTTTCAAGGTGTCAACAGCATCTGTGTTCGTTAGGCGCGTCAGCATCAGAGAGGCCTTGGTTTCGGTCTCTCTTCCAAGACTGCTGCTACATTTGTTCAAGGGGAAGGAGAAGGGGAAGGGAGATGTTTAGCTGGGCGATCAGTAAGGACAGTTCTGGGTCACGGCTGTTTGGGGAGCGCTGAGTGCAAGGAGAGGGATGGTTTGTAATGGGGCTGAGGGTGCACGTAGCTCAGCTGTTAAGCAGGCCCTGGTGGGTTCCATTTCCAACACCAAACAAAAACAAACGAGGGCAACAAACCACTGGTCCTCTGCTGCTACGAATTAGCACTACAGTAGCTGGCGCGAACACCGTAGGTGTGCAGTCGGTAGGGGAATTATGACAAGAATTACAGACCCAGAAGGCAGCCTACTCTTCACAAGGCGACACGGGGAGCCGGTAGGCCCGACGGACGCCCCGTGCGGACGCAGCATCTTCTCCGCACCACCCAGACTCTCCTTCCCCAGAGCAGGTGCTTACTAAGCGGCAAGACGCACAGCCGCCCCGCCTAGTGGGGCTGGGGTGGGACCCGGGCCCGGGGGTGGGACCAGGGCCCCGGGGGTAGGACCCGGGCCCAGCGCGCGTCCGGGGTGGGACCCGGGCCCGGGGGTGGGACCAGGGCCCCGGGGGTAGGACCCGGGCCCAGCGCGCGTCCGGGGTGGGACCCGGGGCCCCGGGGTGGGACCCGGGCCCAGCGCGCGTCCGGGGTGGGACTCGGGGCTCCGGGGTGAGACCTGGGACCCGGGGGTGGGACCCGGGCCCAGCGCGCGTCCGGAGTGGGACCCGGGGCCCCGGGGTGGGACCCGGGCCCAGCGCGCGTCCGGGGTGGGACTCGGGGCTCCGGGGTGGGACCCGGGCCCAGCGCGCGTCCGGGGTGGGACTCGGGGCCCCGGGGTGGGACCCGGGCCCAGCGCGCGTCCGGGGTGGGACTCGGGGCCCCGGGGTGGGACCCGGGCCCAGCGCGCGTCCGGGGTGGGACTCGGGGCTCCGGGGAGAGACCCGGGACCCGGGACCCGGGACCCGGGGGTGGGACCCGGGCCCAGCGCGCGTCGGACACGCGCGGCTCCCGGCTTCGCCCCAGCCAACTCCACCGACACGAACGGGCAGCTCTGGCCGGGAGAGCCCGCCGGAACATGAATCCAGGAGGAGAAAAGTTCGGGAAACGAAAAGAAACACAGAGGGCAGAAGTTACCGGTCGGCCGCCGACCGGACCGCGAAGCCCAACCGCGCCGGGAATCACCTCACACGAAGGTCGGCGGCCGGCGCCGGGCCTCTGTGACGACCGCCGCTCCCGCCGCGCAAGGCACCCTGGGACCACGGTCTTTCTCCTCCCCCCCGCCCCCGCGCAGCTCGTGGGAGGAGGGGAGATGCTAATTTATGCAAATGAGACGCTCTTCCTGACACGACTTCCCTTCCTCTCGATCCCTCGGCTCTCACGGAAAGTTTGAAAATTCCCGCGGCGCCGGCGCCGGAAGCAGGAAGCCTCGCGAGAACTGCCGTCCTCGCCGCGCGACCTGGGCTGCTCCTCGCTTCCCTGGCCGGCCTCCCGCCCTCCCGGGTGTGTGTGTGTGCGTGTGCGTGCGCGTGTGTGTGCGAGAGTGGCTGTGGGTCTGCCCGGGGTAATGCGCCGGACGCGGCCGCGGCGGGCCCCGCAGAGCCGCGACGAGAGGCGCCGCTGAGCGGCGCTCCGGCCCGAAGCAGCGTCTTGCGGGTGTCCGGGAGGCCGCGGGCAGCGTCCGCGGGCGGAGTTGCGTGGCCGCGTCTCCGGGGAGATGCGGTGACGGACCCCGCGGAGCGGCGCGCGCCTCCTCGAGCATCCGGGACGCGGCGGCCGGGCCCCGCGGGCCGAGGTAGGCGGGGAGCGCGGGTCGCGCGGCGCGGCGAGGGCGGGGCGGCGGCCGGGGCCTAGGCCGGGGCCGGGCGCGCGGGGGCCGGGCGCGGGCGGCGGCCGGTGCGGCTCGCTCGGGCGCGGGGCGGTGGTTACATAACCTGCGGCGCGGCGGAAGGAGGCACATGGCGGCGGAGACGCGTAGCGGATCGCAGCGGTGGCTGCTCCCCGGCCTGCGGCGCGGCCGGGCCCCGCGGTCCCCGGGCTCGGTGGAGACCTTGGCGGGCCTCCCCGCGGGAGAGGCTGCGGGCGAGCGCAGCTCCCCCCGCTGCGCGTGGATCCCGCTCGGGTGAGTCCCGCCGGGAACAAAGTTGAACCCGCGTTTCCGAAGTGTGCGGAGCACGGTCTGCGGGCCGGGCGACCGAGGGCGGCGGGGCGGGGGGGGGGGCGGCCCGCCGCTTCGGGGCGGCGGGCAGGGGCGCCTGTCGCCGTGGGTGGCTCGGTTGGGTTGGGGACCGGTTCACTTTCTTGTCCGAGCCAACCAAGTTCACGGCGAGGCCGTGTGGGGGCCAGAAACGAGCGTGGCTCGGATTTGTTTATTTTCGGTGCGGGCCGAACCCGGGGCCCCGCGCGTTCTAGGCGCGCGCCCCCCGCCACTGGACGGCACCCCGCCGCGGTTAAAAACCACAGCCGGTTGGGGAGATTCCGGGTAGAACGTGCGTTCTCTGGAACAACCCCACGGCTCTCCCCCGCAGACCGCCGCGTCTTCCCTGGGCTTTGGAGCCTCGGAGCTCCCGCCCGCAGGCTCGGCGAGGACGGCCGTCGCGGTACGCGTGCTCATCCAGGGGATTGGGCCGGCGATGACAGGCGCCCAGGGCAGGCTGTGTGCTCGCTGCTTTCCTCCCTGCCGGTACAGGGGTTGAGCTCATGGACTGCTGCTGCGTGGCTAATGTTAGCTGGCTGGTGCTCTACCATTTGCGCCGGTCTCCAGCTCGACTTCTTGCTGATGGTTTTGGAGATAGGGTCTTCTGGGCTAGTGTAGAGCCAGGACCTTCGCCTGCAGAGTAACAGGATTGCCAGTGTGAGCCAGCAGCTCCTGGCTGATCCTAGCTTTTAATGTAATAGTGAAACGTCCACGGTTCTCAAGTAATATGATTACTTAATAAGTTTTTAAAAGATCATTAGTGATATAGGCGTGTGGGGCTGTGTATCTGAAGAGCTTTTGGGTTTTTTTAAAGATCTCTACGGTGATTTTTTTTTTTTTCTACCAGCCCTCGTTCTCCACCCAGAATGAAGTCCTCTTGCCTTAGGCTGGCTCGAAGGTCTCTCAGTCTACTCCATCTAGCCTCCTGCTTACAACTTTGTGGGTCAACTCTCCAGTCACCACCACTCCCTGCCCGTATACCTGGGGAGAGAGAGTTTGAATTTTGATGTTTATTCCCTTATAGACTTCAACTTGGGTGCTTCTCATCCTCTGCTTAACCACTGTCTTTCTTCTGCACTTTCATTTCTCCTATGATACTTCTTCCCTAGAATTTCACATCATGTGTATCTCCATCCATTGTAGCACGTAGTTTTGTCTGATTATGTATGGTCTCTTGTAGAAAGTAAACACCCTTGCTAGGCAAGGGTGACTTACCGTATCTCAGTTTAAGGTCTGCCCCAGCAGAAAAGTCTTCTGGACTTCATCTCCAGAAATAACCAGCAAAAAGCAGTGCTGGAGGAGTGGCTCAACTGGTAGGGTGCCAGTCTAGCAAACCCAGTAAGCCCAGAGCTCAAATCCCAGTATGTCCCTTCCCCCCACCAAAAGAAAAAAACTGTCCTTGGGGTAGGTCCTTACATTCTGCCCTTTTGACCTCATTGTGCTGACCAGACGAAACTTAGGGGCTCTGATGATTCTCCTACTCTCCTGGTGAGGTTTTATTTATTTATTTTTTTGGTTGGTCATGGGACCTGAACTCTGGGCCTGGACACTGTCCCTCAGCTACTCTTCAGCTCTAGGCTAGAGTTCTAGCGCTTGAGCCACAGTGCCACTTCCAGCTTTTCCGCTTAGGTCGTGCTCAGGAATCGAACCCAGGGCCTCATGCATGCAAGGCAAGCCCTCTACCACTGAACCACCTTCTGACTTCTGGGAAGTTAGTCGTTGAATGGGAATAATTTGGTAGATGGAAGTAGATGATGAACCACATAAATAAAAGAAGGAAATTTCTAGACACGGCCAGTTGATGAAGGAAGGGCTTTAGGGAAATGTAGTAAATTGTCATGCTGTAGGCCTGTTAGATTTTGGAGATCCTTAGTTGCTGGTGGCTGAAATAACATTTTTAAGGAATAGTTATTGAAGGCTTTTGGGACTAGAGTTTTGTCAAGAAGATGAATAGTTCTTAGACTGAACAGCCAGTAGTGTTCTTAATCTATCTAGATCTTGGTAAGGAACTAAAACCTCGTAAATTACTCTTTGGTATTTCATAAAAGGCTTGGACCTTACTTAGTTTAGTACAGCATTGAAAATGGCTTCTTTGTGTTTGTGTGAGTTTTAATTTAGATTTTAGAAATTCTCTTAACTACTTAAGTTTGAAAACTCCTGAAACCACTTTCCCCTATAGATTCAAAGCTTAACTTGTGAAAGAAAACAAAAAGGAGAGATGAGCTGAAGATACAGAACAATGAAGAGGAAGGGGCCACTGCACTACAGATAGGAAGCAGTTCATTCTACCATCGTAGGGTTGTTGAATGATTACAGAAATAGACTCACATAAAGAGATTCGTAGTTGAATGTGGGAAGTAAAAAAAGAGATCACTAGCCAGGCATCAGTGGGACAGCGCCCAGGCCAAGTTCAAGACCCATGACCCACCCAAAAAAAAAAAGAGAGAGAGAGAGGTCACTGAAATGGTTAGTGAGCTGCTCAGCTCCTGTGACTCACACCCGTAATCCTAGCTATGCAGGCTGAGACCAGGAGAGTAGAGGTTCAAGCCAGCCCAGGAAGAAAAGTTAGAGTCCATCTCCAATTAATCAGCAAAAAGCCAAGCTGGAAGTGTGGCTCATGTAGTAGGGTACCAGCTGTGAGTGGTCCAAGGAGCAGAAGGTCCCTCTGCCAGTTCAGCAAGGAAGAGAGTAAGAGAAGGTGGATAAAGGAAGAGGGAGAATGTAGAGTTCGATAGCCTTATGATACCACCAACTTGACATGTTTATAGGCTAGATCTACAGGAAGAGTTATTTAAACTTTTAATACTGGTTGTTCATGCCTGCAGTCCAAGTACTTATGAGGCTTAGATTAAGGGTCCTGGGAAACTCTTTATCTCCAATAAACTACTCTGAAAAAGATGGAAATGTTGCTGTGGCAAAAGAAGCTCAGGGACAGAAGTACAGCTATGGATCAAAGTGGTAGAGTGCTAGCCTTGAGCAAAAGAGCTCAGGGACAGCATCCAGACCTGAGTTCAAGCCCCATGACCTCCTTCCCCCCCCCCCCCAAAAAAAAAGTACGTTGGGGGGGGCGGTCCAGTCGTGGGGCCTGAACTCTGGCGTGGGCACTGTCCCTCAGCTCTTCAGCTCAATCCTAGCACTCTACCACTTGAGCCACAGCGCCACTTCCGGCTTTTTTCTTTTTGCTTATGGGGTGCTGAGGAATCGAACCCAGGGCCTCAGGCATGCAAGGCAAGCACTCTAACACTGAGCCACCTTCCCAGCCCCAAGAAGTACTTTTTGTTGTTGTTGTTGGTCGTGGAGCTTGAACTTTGGGCCTGGGTGCTGTCTTTCAGCTCTTCAGCTCAAGGTGAGCACTCTTACCACCTGGGCCATAGTGCCATTTCTGGTTTTCTGGTGATTAATTGGAGATAAGAGTCTCACGGTCTTTCCTGCCCAGGCTGCCTTTGAACCTTGATGCTCAGATCTCAGCCTCCTAAGTAACTAGGATTACAGGCGTGAGACAACTGTGTCCAGAAAAAAACACATTTTTTTAGGAGAGACTATCTCAAATCCACATGTATATAATAATGTAGTTTATGATAAAATTTTGTTTTACTTTCATGTGTGTCCTTCTTTCTTAATATAGCTACCCTGCTGGAAATAGTCAAGTATATTATATAGAGACGTAAATATATCATAGTAATGTTGTCTTTTAAAAATATTTACAGTGGAAATATGCGAGACTTGATAGCTCAAGTGACTAGTAGGCTCCTCCAGTTCCCAGAAGTGACTATTCAAGCCCTCGGAGAAGATGAAATAACATTAGAGTCTGTGCTTCGTGGCAAGTTTGCTGCAGGTAAAATACTGTTGTTGAATTGGTTTCTTTAATGTGAAAAAGAAAAAAAACAAAACATGGGCAGAGTTGTCTTATTACATCTGTAACTGTGTGGCACATCTGCACTCTATCTGTGAATCTTTAGTGGGGTCCTTTCCTTATTAAAGTCGTCTATATTTGTATATATGTATTTTTTAGTATCTGAAAAGTAGAAATATAGAATTCTTTTCACTATTCAGTTTTATTGATGGTGAGTCAAATAATTTTTTTTTTTTTAATTTTTTTTTTTTGTTGTTGGTCGTGGGGCTTGAACTCTGGGCCTGGGCACTGTCCTTCAGCTCAAGGCGAGTGCTCTACCACTTGAGCTACAGCGCCACTTCCGGTTTTCTGGTGGTTTGTTGGAGATAGGAGTCTCACAGTCTTTCCTGCCCGGGCTGGCTTTGAACCGTGATCCTCAGATCTCAGCCTCCTGAGTAGCTAGGATTACAGGCGTGAGCCACCAGCGCCCAGCTTCAAATAATTTTTTGAGTAGAAAAATCTAGGAATTTATTTTCATTAAGGTTTATTTTCTAGTTCCACTAATCTGAACAAGATTTTATTTTAATCTAATTCTATTAATCTGAACAAGATTTTAATTTATAGCTCTCTCCTTGGTACTGGGCTTAACCTCAGGTCCTAGGTGCTATCCCTTACCTTTTTTGCTTAAAACTAGCCCTTACTTGAGCCACAATCCAATTCTGGCATTTTGCTGGTTAATTGGAGATAAAAGTCCCATGGACTTTCCTGCCAGGGCTGGCTTTAGTGAGTCTCAGATCTCAGTTTTCTTAGCTAGGATTATAGCCTCTGACACTTGGTCAGTTAATAAACTTAGATTGTATACTATCACAGAGAGTCATAACAAAGTAGCCATGACAGTTTGCCTTTTGAGCAAAGTCATCACAGAATATTTCTTTTTTGGGGGAGGGGGAAGGGTCCTGTCGTGGGGCCTGAACTCTGGGCCTCGGAGCTGTCCATGAGCTCTTTTGCTCAAGGCTAGCGCTCTATCACTTTGAGCCACTGCTCCATTTCTGAGTAGTTAACTGGAAATGAGTCTCATGGGGACTTTTCTGCCCAGGCCGGCTTGAACAGTGATTCTCAGATCTCAGCCTCCTGAGTAGCTAGGATTATAGGCGTGAGCCACTGGTGGCGCCCAGCTCTCAGTTTTATATTTTACACTGGTCAACTCTTCGTTTACAGATAGAACTGTGTTATATTTTATAACTGCCATAGTGCCCATTTTAAACCTTTAAGGTATAAAAGTCTGAGCTTTACAATTAGGCTGACTGGTATCTATTTTGATACTGTGTTGTGTTGTAAATGATTTGAAGCAAGTTAAACGGCATTAAGAGTTCTATAAATGATTAAATATTTTATTTTGGGGAAATAATGTGACTTGTGGAATGAGCTATATATTAAAATACATGTAAAAGAGCAAACTGTTTAATTTTTTTTTTGTTTGTTTGTTTTTTGGGTCCGGTCGTGGGGCCTGAACTCTGGGCCTGGGCGCTGTCCCTCAGCTCTTCAGCTCAAGGCTAGCGCTCTACCACTTGAGCCACAGCGCCACTTCCAGCTTTTTTCTTTTTGCTTATGTGATGCTGAGGAATCGAACCCAGGGCCTCAGTCATGCAAGGCAAATGCTCTACCACTGAGCCACTTTCCCAGCCCCAACTGTTTAATTTTGTTGTATAGTTATGGAACTAAAATAAACACTGGTGGCTCATGCCTGTAATCATAACCTACTCAGGAGGCTGAGATCTGAGGGTTGAGTTTCGAACCTATCCAACCCAACAAATCATATCTCCACCTAACCAGCAAAAAGCCAGAAATGGAGGTGTGACTTAGGTGGTTGAGCATCAGTCTTGAGCAAAAATCTAAATAACACAAGCTGACAGAAAAAATAAGTAAAATAAACAATAATTCATTTTTTTTTCTCCTTAGGGAAAAATGGACTAGCTTGCTTGGCTTGTGGTCCACAACTTGAGGTGGTAAACTCTGTAACAGGAGAGCGGTTGTCTGCCTATCGATTCAGTGGAGTCAATGAACAGTCTCCTGTAGTCTTAGCAGTGAAAGAGTTTTCTTGGCAGAAGAGAACTGGATTGTTAATAGGATTGGAAGAAGCAGAAGGGAGTATTCTATGTCTTTATGATCTTGGTATATCAAGAGTTGTTAAAGCAGTTGTTCTTCCTGGAAGGGTAAGTTCTGGTTAAGATACCTGAATTATTCTGCTTTCGAAGCTCAAAGTTTGCAGGAAGATGTGCACATTGAAAATCACAGAACTATCTGCTTGCAATTAATACCTTTTTGTGGGCTGGGAAAGTGGCTCAGTGGTAGAGTGCTTGCCTTGCATGCATGAGGCCCTGGGTTTGATTCCTCAGCACCACATAGGCAGAAAAAGCTGAAAGTGGTGCTGTGGCTCAAAGTGGTAGAGCACTAGCCTTGAGCTGAAGAGCTGAGGGTCAGCGCCCAGGCCCAGAGTTCAGGCCCATGACCAGCAAAAAACAGACAGACAAACAAAAAAAAAACCTTTTTGTGTAAATTTGTTCTTCAGTAAAAAGATCCAAAGATATTGTTATACATAAGACTTAAAACATAGCTTTTTTACTCTTTGTCAGAAAATGTCAAAGCAAGACATGATAACTGATAACTAATGTTTCTGGTTTATGTGAAAAATATCATCTAAATCTTGCTTTTATCTCATTTATAAATGGTATATAAAATGCATGTTACTATAGGGTTTTTAAATATTTTGTATTTGAGATTATAGCTTTAAAGCAATATGGAAAACATCTTCATTGTTAAGACTTGAATTCCTTAAATAATGTATTCATTTATAATTTCTATTTATTCTATCATAGATAGGATTTCCATATTTCCAGACATGAAAATGTTCAGAATTATTTCTTAAGGTTTATTGCTGACTTTCTACATATACTTTATTAGAAAAAAGTATATACTTGAAATGCACAAATCCTAAGAATAGAATTTTCTGCATACATGCTTAAACTTTCTTCCAACTCTCATATCTCATGCCTCAGCCTTTCTCTTAGTTCTGGGATTACAGGTGTGCATCACTATACATGGCTTGGTTTTGCTCTTAACACAAAGGCTGTATAGAGTTAAGAGCTTTACAATTAGGCAAATTTAGGTTTGGGTTTTGTGCTTAATAATGCTTTTTAAATAATTTGGCCAACATGCTAAGCCTCAGATTATTTCATCTTTAAACAGAGTAGTATGTAGTCTAGTATGAAAGGATTGCATGAACATTAAATATACTAGTTAGCACAAAGACTAACACACTATAAGCTCTCAATGAACATTACTTAACTGAATTTTTAATATAGAAATAGTGTAATTGTTGATTCAGCTAAGACTTACTTGGATTTGCAAGTATCAGATACAAACTTTGGGTTCTATATTTGATAATATTTAATCTTATAACTAATCTGCTTTAACTTCACATTTTGAAGAGTTGGTTGTCTTACTTTGAAGAAAATAAAGCTAATCACATACTCTGCTTTCTAGGTAACTGCTATAGAACCTATAACCAATCATGGAGGAGCCAGCGCAAGCACTCAGCATTTACACCCAAGTCTGCGATGGCTTTTTGGTGTGGCAGCTGTTGTTACTGATGTTGGACAAATCCTTCTTATTGACCTGTGTTTGGATGATTTAGGCAATCAAAATGAAGTAGAAGCATCAGGTAATTATGCGTTCTTTTGCTTTTTTCTTTTTTCCAGCCCTAGGGCTTGAACTCAGGGCCTGGGCACTGTTCCTGAGCTTCTTTTTGCTCAAGACTAGCGCTCTACCACTTGAGCTGCAGCACCATTCCTGGCTTTTGTTTATGTGGTATTGAGGAATTGAACCCAGGGCTTCGTGCATGCTAGGCAAACACTCTACCATTAAGCCATATTCTTAGACCATGAATTTTTGAAAACAAAATTTGAGCAACTGAATGATCTAATAGGAAGGACTGTTTTTTTTTTTTTTTTTTTTTTTTTTGGTCGGTCGTGGGGCTTGAACTCTGGGCCTGGGCACTGTCCCTCAGCTCTTCAGCTCAAGGCGAGCGCTCTACCACTTGAGCTACAGCGCCACTTCCGGTTTTCTGGTGGTTTATTGGAGATAGGAGTCTCACGGTCTTTCCTGCCCGGGCTGGCTTTGAACCGCGATCCTCAGATCTCAGCCTCCTGAGTAGCTAGGATTACAGGCGTGAGCCACCAGCGCCCGGCAAATTTTAGTTTTTTTTTTTTTTTTTTTTGTCAGTCATGGGCATGAACTCTGAGCCTGGGCGCTATCCCTCAGCTCTTCAGCTTAAGGCTAGTGCTCGACCACTTGAGCTATAGCACCACTTCCGGCTTTTTCTGCTTATGTGGTGCTGAGGAATTGAACCCAGGGCTTCAGGCATGCAAGGCAAGCACTCTACCACTGAGCCACCTTCCCAGCCCCTGTTTGTTTGTTTTTTAATGGTCACTTTTTAATATAGAAAACTGTTTACATGTCTTTTTTAAAAATTGTGTTCACTTGGGCACTGTGAATTCTTTTTTGTATGAGTTACCCTATTTTGAGTATTGTTAACATAGTCTTTGAGCTGAGCACTAGTGTCTCATATGTAAAATCTTACTTACTTGGGAGTCTGAGATCTGAGGATTATGGTTTGAAGTCAGCTCTGGCAGGAAAGTCTTATGTGAGATCCTTATCTCCAATTAACTATCAAAAACTAGAAGTTAGCTTAGTGCTGGTGACTTAGGCCTGTAATACTAGCTACTCAGGAGGCTGAGATTTGAGGTTCAAACTTAGCCCAGGAAGGAAAGTCCATGAGACTCGTTTTATCTCCAGTTAACCACCAGAATACCGGAAGTGGAGGTATAGCTCAAAGTGGCGGAGCGAGCATTAGCCTTGAACAAAAGAGGCCCCCAGTTCAAGCCCTGTAACCAACCAAACACACAAAACCCAGAACTAAGCTGTAGCTTAAGTGGTAGAATACTAGCCTTGAGCAAAAGGATCTCAGCCCAGATGCTGAGTTCAAGCCTCAAGCAAAAAAAAAAAAACAAAAACAAAAACTTGTCCTTGAAAACCGTAGCCAACTCACTCCAGAGGCTAGCGCAGGATTATCGTGACTGAGGCCAGCCTGGACTACATGAAAAGACACTTTCTACAAAAGAAAAGAGAAACTAGTGATTGAAATGATCAATCTTTGTTAACTTATGTGTAATTATCCATGTATGTGTATATGTAAATTAATACATATAGGTAAGCATGTGTAAATATAAATGTGAATGTAAATATATAGATAAAAATACGTAAATGTATGTAAGTAACTGTGGATATACTGCTGGTACTGTGGGTTTTAACTCTAGGACTCATCCTCTTATTTTGCTTTTTCACTCAAGTTGTATTCTTCCCTTTCAGCTTTTTTGCTGGTTAATTGGAGATAAGAGTCTCTGGGATGGGGCTGGGAAGGTAGAGTGCATGCCTTGCAAGCATGAGGCCCTGGGTTTGATTCCTCAGCACCACATAACAGAAAAAGCCAGAAGTGGCGCTGTGGCTCCAGTGGTAGAGCGCTAGCCTTGAGCTGAAGAGCTGAGGGACAGCGCCCAGACCCAGGGTTCAGGCCCCATGACCAGCAAAAAAAAAAAAAAGTCTCTGGGATTTGGCTACCTAGGTTTGGTTCACTTTGAATTGAGATCCTTAGATCTCAGCATCCTGAGAGGCTTAGCTAGTATTATAGATGTGAGCCACACAAGTATAAACAGAATGGAAGAATTTTTTAATGAACGTCTCTGGATTATAATTATAGAACCTTCCCCTCCCTTTCCCTTCTTGTCTCTTGTCGTCCTTTATTGTCTTTTTGACTATTTTGTTATGCAGCCCAGGCTACCTTCCCTATAGTGAGGGTACTTTAGAGCATCCATATTTGGATACATGGTATCACAGTAGGAGATACATGGTGTCTACTTATTTTTTTAGTGAGAAGGCTCAAATTGACGATGTGATCATTTTCAAAGCTGCCTATATTGGGCATGGTGGCACATACCTGTAATCCTAGCACTTAAGAGGTTGAGCAGGAATATGGAGTTCAAGGCCAGCCTGGGCTACATAAAGAGACCTTGTCTCAAAATAAATAAATGAAAGATGAGCAAGGTGGGTTTTGCCTATAATACTATCTACTGAAGAGCCTGAGATCTGAGCATTGAGGTTGAAGCCAGCCTGGTCAGAAAAATCTGCATGACTTATCTTCAATTAACCAGCAAAAAGCTGGAAGTAGAAGTATGGCTTAAGTGGTAGTAAGGTGTGATTCTTTAGTGAAAAAACTAAGCTAAAGCTTGAAGCCCTGAGTTCAAACCCTAGTATCTAGAGAAAAAAGAAATTGCCAGCCTTCATGAGTCTCCTGAGTAGCTACAATTACAGACATCCTTGTTTTTGTTTTTTTAAAAGTTGGAACCCTCGCTGGGCGCTGGTGGCTCACGCCTGTAATCCTAGCTACTCAGGAGGCTGAGATCTGAGGATCGCGGTTCAAAGCCAGCCCGGGCAGGAGAGTCCGTGAGACTCCTATCTCCAACAAACCACCAGAAAACCGGAAGTGGCGCTGTAGCTCAAGTGGTAGAGCGCTCGCCTTGAGCTGAAGAGCTGAGGGACAGCGCCCAGGCCCAGAGTTCAAGCTCCATGACTGACCAAAAAAAAAAAAAAGTTGGATCCCTCCTACCTCAGCCTCTAAAATTCAAGGATTATTGGCCTACATCATGACATTAGGCTTACACAAGACACTATTTCCAACCAAAGGTGAATTTTGTCCTCTAGGATATATTTGCAGTGCAGTGAAATTGGCCCTCCCTCCATTCCTCCCAGCAGAGCCTGGGTCTTCATGCATACTGCAGCCAGCAGTCACTACTGTTACTACTGGAGAGACAGTGACGGTGCCAGTAACTAAGAGACCAGGGATGTGGTTTTAATACATTATAATGCTCAGAACAGTCTTCCACAGCAGAGAATTAATTGACCTGAAATGTTAGTGCCCAGATTGAAAAACCCTACTTTAAGTTGGCTGTTTCATTGAGGTTGTTGCATTGATTTCCTAATTTGTTAGTAGCTACAAAATGATTTCTTTCTGAATGGATTTCTTTTTTTGGGTCCGGACGTGAAGCCTGATCTCTGGGCTTGGGCGCTGTCCCTCAGCTCAAGGCTAGCGCTCCACCACTTGAGCCACAGTGCCACTTCCGGCTTTTTTCTTTTTGCTTATGTGGTGCTGAGGAATTGAACCCAGGGCCTCAGGTATGCAAGGCAAACGCTCTACCACTGAGCCACCTTCCCAGCCCTCGGAATGGATTTCTAAATTCTGCCCATTTAAAGAATTTTCTATCCGGCCCACATATTTAATCCTAGCTGCTCAGGAGGCTGAGATCTGAGGCTCTAGGTTCAAAGCCAGCCCGGGCAGGGCAGGAAAGTCCATGAGACTCTTATCTCCAATAAACCACTCTAAAACCGGAAGAAGTGGTACTGTGGCTCAAGCGGTAGAGCGCTCACCTTGAGCTGAAGAGCGCAAAGATAGCACCCAAGCCCAGAGTTCAAGCCCCATGACTGACCCAAAAAAAAAAAAAAAAAGAATTTTCTTACTAAGTGGATCTATTTGAGTACCTTGAAATGCATTTTATATAGAAAAGATCGATTAATGTTCATTATGTCTTTAGTAATTTTCACAATACTAAGAGTTGCTACTAAATAATTCCTGTGGTCAGTAAGGTCTTTGCAGGTGAGCAATGTGGACTTCCTCTTTACTCCCCCTCCCTCCTTTGAATATCATTAACAGATTATAAGGTTAACATTCTTTGTTTCATTTATTTTTATGTTTTTGGTCACTGTGCTGCTTGTCTTTGCTTATGAGAGTTTTTCCATCAGGTGACACATGCCCTTCAGTTGTTTTATTAGCTTCCTAGATCTTTGGCATAAGGTGTATCAGACTGATTTACATTTTTGCAGATTGAGAACCAGCTATTTATTTAAGGGAAGTATTGAGATTATGTCTTACATTTTAATGAAGACATTCCACCTGAACTCATGTTTCCTACAAGAATTGTTTAACCCTTTTAAAGAAGAGGATTCTGACCCAGAGGTTGTGGGTCAACTGTCATCCTAGCCACTTTGAGAGGTAGGGATCAGGAAGACTGTAATTTGAAAGCAGCCCTGACAACAAACACTTTTTTTTTTTTTTGGTTGGTCATGGTGCTTAATGTTCCTGAGCTGTTTTGCTCAAGGCTAGTGCTCTACCACTGAGCTACAGCACCACTCCTTGTTTTCTGGTTGCTAATTGGAGATAAGAGTCTCACAGATTTTCTTGCCTGGGCTGGTTTTGAACTGCAGTCCCCAGATCTCAGCCTCCTGAGCAGCTAAGATTATAGACATGAGCCACCAGCACCAGCAGAAAAACGGAATTCTGACTTAACATTTGAAATAGTTTTTGGGGGAAGAGCACTGGGAGGTTAGGGGTGTCCATCCTGGGGCTTGACTCAGGGCCTGGGTACTGTTCCTGAGGTTTTTCTGCTCAAAGCTGGTGTTCTAGTTGAGCTACAGTTCCACTTGCAGCTTTTTTCATAGTTAACTGGAGATAAGAGTCTCACAGACTTTCTTCTTAGCCTGGCTTCGAAACATGATCCTCAGATTTCAGCCCCCTGAGTAGCTAGGATTACAGGCGTGAGCCCAGTGTCCAGCTCTGTAGTGAATTTATGAAACTGCATAGCTAACATAAATTAATATCGTGGCATTTCCATGGATTAGGATGACTATATTCTAGTTTGACATGCTTTGTTATTACTAATTTTTTATTTTAGTTAACTCAGTTGACTTTGTGGTTTGAAATCTAACTTGTCTTTCGCTTTAGACCTTGAAGTTATAACTGGCATTCCAGCTGAGGTACCACACATCAGAGAGAATGTGATGAGGGAAGGGCGCCATCTGTGTTTCCAGTTGGTGAGCCCATCTGGCATAGCTGTTTCTGCTCTCAGTTACGTTTCCAGGACCAATCAGCTGGCTGTGGGGTTTTCTGATGGCTACCTAGCACTCTGGAATATGAAAAGCTTAAAAAGAGAGTAAGTCTAACTTTCTTTTCTTTTGGTAGTTTTTTCTTGAATATGTCTTAGATTCACTTGTTTACAGATTAGCATGAGAATAGTGACTGACTTACCTTTAATTGTATTAAATCATAACTTAATAATGTAGCACTCAAGCCCTGGAGTTAAAGCACCATGACCAACGGGGGGAAAAAGCAAGCAATGTACTGATTCTCGGTCTGTTACAGATATTACACACAGTTGGAAGGTGGAAGGGTTCCTGTGTATGCTGTGATCTTTCAGGAACCTGAGAATGATCCTCGTAATTGCTGTTACTTGTGGGCAGTTCAGTCCACACAAGATAGGTTAGTAGTAGATGCATGTGGTTCTTAAAAATACTTGTGATACTGAGAGTGGGATGGTTTTCACTGTGATCCCAACAGGTGCTAAGGAGGCTCAGGCAAGAGCCTGAGTGAGTGAGAAAGCGAGTGAGCCTCCTCCTTGCCCTCGGCCAGTACGGAAAGGCTAGCTGTAGCCTGTGCCTGTCATCTCAGTGACATGGGTGACAGGGGAAGCATTAATAATTTCAGTTCAGGCTGGCTTAGACATTAATGTAGAGGCCATCTCATTTGAAAAATAACTAAAGCAAAAAGGATGTGGCTCAAGTGGTAGAGCATCTGCCTGGGAAAGTGCAAGATCCTGAGTTCAAATCCCAGTATCTCCAAACACAGAACAAACTACAAAAGCAAAGAGTGGAGCATACGCAAGTGTTCCCCAGCCCTGCAAGAACCAAAATAAGCAAATAAACAGGAACAATCGATTTCCTTTAGAAAACTTTGTACTGTCATTTCTTTTAATAAAAGCAGTATAATTCAGGGAATTAGGGAGTGATAGCTGAGATTATAATTAAAAGTTAGGGGCTGGGAAGGTAGCTGAGTTGGTAGAGTGTTTGCCTTGCATACATGAGGCCCTGGGTTTGATTCCTCAGCACCACATAAGCAGAAAAGGCCAGAAGTGGCGCTGTGGTTCAAGTGGTAGAGCGCTAGCCTTGAGCTGAAGAGCTGAGGGACAGAGCCCCAGGCCCCATGACCAACAATAATAATAATTATTATATAAAAAATTAAATGGTTATGTCTACATGTTTGAATAATTCTGGTTTAGCAGCAGGAAGATATTGTGCTTGTTATTCTTCTGCAAATGTTATTTCAAAGCTTAAACTAATAGTGGTAAATAATTTCTTGTTGATCAGTTTTAAGGCTGTCTGTTCATGGGAACCTTCTTATTTATGGTCCCATTCCCCCACTCCTTTAGTATTCGCCTTTACTCTGTTCTCCAGCTCTCCTGCCCATGTCTTACAGGAAGTTCGTACAATGATTTGGGTGAGCTTTCCCTATCCTAAGCTCTAATTTGAGCTTTTTTGCTCAAGGCTAGCACTCTACCACTTGAGCCACAGCTCTACTTCTAGCTTTTCAGTGATTAATTGGAAATTAAGAGTCTCATGGACTCTCCTGCCCAGGCTGGCTTTGAACTGTGATCTTCACTTCTCAGCCGCCTGAGGGGCTAGGATTACAGGTGTTAGTCTGGCTTTGAACTATGATCCTTAGATCTCAGCCTCTTGAGTGGCTGGGATTACAAGTGTGAGCCACGGACATCTAGCATGTTTGGTGTTTTAATAATATATTTTGTTTGTCTCAGTTGATTTCTGTTTCTTTCAGTGAAGGGGATATTTTGAGTTTGCACCTTCTTCAGTTGGCTTTTGGTGATAGAAAATGTTTGGCATCAGGACAAATCTTATATGAGGTAAATGAGAATGAGAATGTTACTACTTTGTTTTTCCCCATTTTAAGTGTACCTAGAAATATAGACATGAGCCACTGGCATCTGACCCTCCATGTGATTTTTATTTTTATACCCCAACTGGTAGTACATGGAAGTGTCTTGTGTTTGAAGATACAGCTTTATGTGTCTAAATCTAGCTTTTTATTTTTGTTGATTGTGTTGTGTGTAAAATTTTAGAGCCTTTATCAATGATCTGTTCTGATTTGTTCTGTATTTTCTTTGTTTTGTATTTTAAGTCCTATTAAAATTTGTGTGTATTTTATATTACAGGGATTAGAATATTGTGAAGAAAGATACACGCTGGATCTGGCGGGTGGCATGTTTCCTCTGAGGGGACAGACTAGTAACACCAGGTTGTTGGGGTGCCAGAGCATAGAGAAGTTCCGATCGCATGGCGAGAGAGAGGAAGGCATGAATGAAGGTTGGCTAAGAGCATGACATCGGCGGGAGTGGGGCGGCCTGGCTTGCGGGACAGAGTACTTTCTATAGTGTGTGAGGGCTTAAGTTCAGTCCCCCATACTTGTTAAGGAGAGTACTATATCATTTGAAGGCTTGACTTAAAATGTGTCCTGATTCAAAATTTATGACACTGGTTTCTATCGTTCATGTACCTTTTGGTTCAAAAATGATGATTATAGAACTTACTGAAGCCTGTATGAAATATTAATTATTTCTTGCTCTCTCTATTGCTGCAAAAAACTGAAAAATTAAGTGCATATGGCTAATGAAGGAGCCTTGTGTTTAATCCCACTCTCAAAATAAGAGATAGTCTCCAGTCTTACCTAATATATGGTCTCTGCTTCCTTGTCATCTTTTTCCTGCAAAAACGTTGTGGCACAGATTTTCTTTCTTTATTTTTTTTGGGGGGGGGTTGGGTCCAGTTGTGGGGTCTGAACTCTGGGCCTGGGCACTGTCCCTCAGCTCTTCAGCTCAAGGCTAGTACTCTACCACTTGAGCCACAGCACCACTTCCAGCTTTTTCTGCTTATGTGGTGCTGAGGAATTGAACCCAGGGCCTCAGGCATGCAAGGCAAGCGCTCTACCACTGAGCCACCTTCCCAGCCCCTGGCACAGACTTTTTGAATTGGTTGTTGATTTACATTTCATTCCTGTCACTAGTTACACCTTTTTACTTATTTTAAACTTGTTTCCCCATACCCGTGGAGGCTTTTTCAAGGACTTAGCTCGAAGATTAAATGAAAGTATCACCAGTGCCTTCAGTTGTGTGAAGTTTCATCAGGGCTTTTGGTAATGTGTGTGTGTTTATAGTGAGTTGAATTCTTATCATGAGCTCATTCATTTCACTACTGCTGTACCCTCCTCTGTAGCTGTGATCCTGTTTTCATAGTCAAACATGAACTAAACTCTTCTAACCTTTTTTGTTCTCTCCTTATTCTCACCCTTTATACTAGTCCAGTCCACAGTTACTCTAGGTTACTTGACTTTTCTCCCTTACCAAATGACTAGGCCAGTCCTTCTCACCCAAGGTTCCTCTAAAGAGTTAAGTCTTATTGCCAAAGACACCCATTTTAGCAAGTATTTAGCTTCTGTGGTACTAGCTATGTACCATCCTTGGGAAAATACTGATTGAGATTATTTTGTAGTAGAAACTTCCAGAATCCCAAAGTTGCGGAAATGCTAACAGAAACAAGATAATCTTTTCTGATGAGTACTTAACTGTTTTCAAAAAGAGAAATAGGGGTTAGAGGTATGGCTCAGTGGTAGAACATCAGATCAGGAATTCAAATCTCAATTTCTGACCCAAAACAAAACAGGAGAATAAATAGTCAAGAAAAAAATAAGTGAATAAATTTCTTACATATAAATGATAGAAATGTATTTTGCCAAATCTAAAGCATAACTTTAGTTTATGAGAAAATCTTGCTCTGATTCTGTTGGGGTGATTTTCCTAGGAGTATTTTATTTCACTGTTAAAATTGGCTTCTGTTTTCTTTCAGCGCTATCTCCTGACACCAGTGTTTCAGTCTTCACCTGGCAAGTGAATATATATGGACAGGGAAAACCTTCTGTCTATCTGGGACTTTTCGACATAAATCGTTGGTATCATGCACAAATGCCAGATTCACTAAGGTATGATTATTCTTCTCCCCCTCTCCATTCCTATGTTACATAGCTATCAAGGACTTAATCATTTTTTCAAATTTCCTTTTAGGTCAGGAGAATATCTACATAATTGTTCTTATTTTGCATTGTGGTCACTGGATGCTGTTGTAAGTAGAACTTCTCCACATTACATCTTGGATATATTAGTGCATGAGAGAAGTTTAAGTCGTGGAGTTCCTCCTGCATATCCACCTCCAGAGCAGTTTTTTAATCCAAGTACTTTTAATTTTGGTATGTATTCTCTAACTTTGCCTTTTGTGAAAAGTCGTGGTGTTGCATTCATGCCTCATTACTTAACAAAATTATCAAGTTGAGAAATTTAACACAAAAAAATTAACTTTAAAAATGTCAGCTTTCACAATTTATTTGTGATGAAGTTTGTTACTCTTTGAGTTAAAATGCTTAGAAGAGTTTAAACATTTATTCTGTGTAATAATTATATTGCCTAGCAATGTTAGAATAAATTGTGTTGCATGAAAGCCATTCTATACACTGAAGTACAATTTTACAACTGACACTGAAGTACAATTTTACAACTTTCTTTCAGATGCTACTTGTCTGTTGAACTCTGGAGTTATCCATATCACTTGTACTGGCTTTCAGAAGGAGGTGAGCAATGACTTAGCATTATAAATTGTATTTCTGAATGGAATTGAAGTCAAATATAATACATGTGACTTTTGAATGTATCTAGTATTTATTATACAAATGCTTTTTTTTGGAGGGGGGTTGGTTGTGGGGCTTGAACTCTGGGCCTGGGTGCTTTCCCTCAGCAGTTCATCTCAAGGTTAGCACGCTCCCACTTGAGCCACAGGGCCATTTCCTGTTTTCTGGTGGTTAATTGGAGATAAGAGTCCCAGAGGCTTTCCTGTCTGGGCTGGCTTTGATCCCTCAGATCTTAGCATCCTGAGTAACTAGGATTATAGGCTTGAACACAGGCCCCAGGCTTCATTATAATAACTCTTTTATCTTGAGCAGTTACTTAAGCTAGGTTTATGAGATAGCAGCTAAATAGTACTAGTTTTAACAACTTGCCAGAAGAGGCCTTGGGATGTTTTTAGCATCTTTTTATGGATTTTGGCTACCTTTCATAGTGTTTGATAGTATTTTCCATCAAAAATAGAAAAATACCTAGGGAAAGATGATGTGACAGACCTTTTCCTTGATAATCAACCCGTAGAAATACACACATGTATGTCATTGTCAAGATCTGTTGCCAAATCTATTAGCTTTCGAGAAGATTAACAGGGTTGCTGTTCATAAAAGTTATTTAAGCTACTTAAATACACTGTAATTGTTGATTCACAGCTGAAAATGATTAGTTGAGTTCAGGAACCTATAGATAATTTCCCTTGCTTGTGCAGTGTAGTCTCTTCATATCTTATTTATCTGTTACAGACTTTGACTTTTCTAAAGAAATCAGGACCATCTCTCAATGAAGTCATTCCTGATGGTTACAATCGTTGTCTTGTAGCTGGCCTTCTCTCACCAAGACTTATTGATGTGCAGCCTTCTAGTTTAAGTCATGTAAGATGATTTTAATTATATTCTTTCTGTTGGAATTCATGTGCTTAGCTGCTTTTTTTTTTTTTTTCTGCCAGTCTTGGGGCTTGAACTCAGGGCCTGAGCACTGTCTCTGAGCTTCTTTGGCTCAAGACTAGCACTTTCCCACTTGAGCCACAGCTTCACTTCTGGCTTTTTCTGCTTATGTGGAACTGAGGAATGGAACCCAGGGCTTCATGTGTGCTAGCCAAGCACTCTACCACTAAGCCACATCCCCAGACCTGTGCTTACCTTTTTATGGTCATAAAAATCTACTAGATATTTCTTGCAGAAGTGGATAAAGTAGTATCAGGACTACTCTAAATGACTAGTAGTTACAGATCTCAGATTTGGCTTACATATCATACTTCCAAGACCAAATAGACTATAACTTGGCACCAGATCCAAGTAGTATAAGATAAGGAGTATAAGACAGGAAACACACTATGCTTTCATGAAACATAGCATGATGAAGTCTTTATTGCAGATTGCAAGCCATGTTAAAGTGTGGGTTCGTACAAAAGGGAAGCCCTCGTGATAGAGCTAAATCTCAGGATCTGTAGCAACAAAGCTTGTCCCTGAGCACTTGTTTGAAACGTAGATTTGTGGTTCTTGTCTTAGAGCTAATAAATCAGACAGTCTGGGCACAGAGCCCAATAATCTTATATTTTAACATCTTACAAAAAGTTATTAATTTATTTCAATTTGCTTATAAAATATGTTAGAAGCCGGGCGCCGGTGGCTAACGCCTATAATCCTAGCTATTCAGGAGGCTGAGATCTGAGGATCGTGGTTCAAAGCCAGCCCGGGCAGGGCAGGAAAGTCCGTGAGACTCTTATCTCCAATAAACCACTAGAAAACCAGAAGTAGCACTGTAGCTCACGCGGTAGAGCGCTCACCTTGAGCTGAAGAGCGCAGGGACAGCGCCCAAGCCCAGAGTTCAAGCCCCAGAACCGACAAAAATAATATAAAATATGTTAGAAAGTAAATCCTCAGGCTGCTTCTCCATGGAGAAAGAAAAAATATTTATGAACTCTTTATTTGCAAGAATGGTTTAAGCTGGGCTGGGGAGGTGGCTCAGTGGTAGAGAGCTTGCCTTGCATGCCTGAGGCCCTGGGTTCAATTCCTCAGCACCACATAAGCAAAATGAAAAAAAGCCAGAAGTGGCGCTGTGGCTCAAGTGGTAGAGCGCTAGCCTTGAGCTGAAGAGCTGAGGGACAGCGCCCAGGCCCAGAGTTCAGGCCCCATGACCGGACCCCCCCCCCCCCCCCAAAAAAAAAAAGAATGGTTTAAGCTATTTAAATAAGTACAGATAGGTAGTATAAATAAATGACTTTTGGAAAAGGAGCCTTTGAAATAATCAGATGAAATAAAAATAGATTTTTGATAGCTTATATCTGCAGTTGCAGCGTAATACTTGGTTTCATGTAATTTAATTTTATATTTAGTATACTTACTATTAATGACAGATTTCTTCCTCTTTCCCCCCTAAGTTATTATAACTATGTATTCACTTAAGTATATAATTATCTATGGTAACAAATATTTATAGATACAGATATAACAAAAATATATAGAGATAACAAAAACAAAGATATAGATATAACAAAAACAAAGGTTTTCTTTTGTTTTTTGTTTTTGTTTTTTTTGTTCGATCGTGGAGCTTGAACTCTGGGCTTGGGCACTGTCCCTGAGCTCTTCAGCTGAGGGAGAGCACTCTACCACTTGAGCCACAGCACCCAAAACAAAGGTTTTCTAAATCTATATTTATATAAATATATATATAAATGTGTTGGTTCATGCCTATAATCCCAGCTACTCAGGAGGCTGAGATCTGAGGATCACACTTCAAACCCAGCCTGGACAGGAAAGTCTGTGAGACTCTTATCTCCCATTAATCCCCAGAAAACTGGAAATGGGAATGTGGCTCAAGTGGTAGAGCACTTGCCTTGAGCTGAAGAGCTCAGAGACAGTGCACAGGCCCAGATTTCAAACCCCATGACCGACAAAAAAAAAAAAACGTCTCCCAGACTTTCCTGCCTGGCTGGGTTGGCTCCAAACCAGGATCCTAAGATCTTAGACTTCTGAGTAACTAAGATTGGAGGTATGATCCACAAAGCACTCAGCTCACTCTCTTGATCATGCGCTCCCAGACATCTTTTGCAATGGGGTTACATCATTTTACATTTTCACTAGCGATGTATAAGGATTCTTTAAAACAACAACAATAAACCTCTGAGCTTAATAATCACAATGCTTATATTTACTAGTGGGTCTTAATGATTTTTTAGCGTTTACTACTGATCTCATATTGTTTCTCTTCATTTCTTTCTTAATGCTTGGCTTAGGAAGAACAGCTAGAAGCTGTATTGTCAGCAGCAGTTCACACAAGTTCCCTGGGACTTTTGACTGGTTGTATCAGAAGGTGGATAACAGAAGGTAATATACTGATTTTCAGAATCAGTAGTTCTTGGGTTTTTACTGTGAGGACTCACATGGAGCTGTAAGGCCTCATGCAGAGAGAACTGCGTGAATCTCCTGCAGTGGTGCTGTGTGCCAAGAGAACTAGAGTGCTTCCTGTATGTGTCAATACCTGCTCTCCCCTGGACTCATTTGTCTTCCCATAACTGCTCTGTTCCTCAGAACTCTTATATCTGAAATTCTGTCATTTCAAACATGCTCATAAAGTAGTATCAGTATGAAAGCTGATGTGTACAAAATTTTGTTCACATTCAGCCAGGTGATGTATATATTAATCACTTTTTCTTTCTTTTTTTTTGGTCAGTTGTGAGGCTTGACCTCTGGGCCTGGGCGCTGTCCCTGAGCTCTACTACTTGAGCCACAGTGCCACTTTGGTTTTCTGGTGGTTTATTGGCGATAAGAGTCTTATGGACTTTCCTGCCCAGGCTGGCTTTGAACTTTGATGCTCAGATCTCAGGCTCCTGAGTAGCTAGGATTACAGGTGTGAGCCACTGGCACCCAGCAAATCACTTTACTCTTTATGGGTTGTGTTTTGTTTTTTTGAATCAAGTATCATTAACAGTTCCGTGCTAGCTGGCCTTAAATTGATTCTCTTACCTAACCTCCCTGATGAAGTAGTTATGTGCCACCACACTTGACTAGCTTTCATGCCTCTTTAACTTCCTAAATCTGGTACAATTATTTTTGAGAGGGTGGGAAACTGGGGATGTTTTGTTTTTACTTGCTGTGCCAATAATTGTCTTTTAAGTATTAGTGGTTTGTAGAAGCTTACCAGCCTGTCATTTTGTGGGCTGACATCTATCTTCTGTAAGCTGGTCTTTTCTTCCCTGCTACCCAGGAATGATGTGCCTCCTGATTCTCTGAGCATAGATGCTGCTTGGCCAGAGTGTCCTGACTAAGACTGATTTAGCTCTGTTCACTTGGTTAGGGTACTGCCCGCCAGATTTGTATTCTGTTGGCAATGAATACTTTTTTTCTTTTCACATTTACAACTAAGAACAACCAAATTCTGCTGCTAATTTGCGCTTTGTTCTTGAATGGACATGGAATAAAGTGGCTGTCACAAAAGAGGAGTTTGACAGATTATGTAAGTATTAAAAGTGCAAATTTGGATAAAATTTCATAGTTAAAAACTAAGGTTGTGTTTTCTGTATGTAATAGTTCTTAATAGAGGGCTGGGAAGGTGGCTCAGTGGTAGAGCGCTTGCCTTGCATGCATGAGGCCCTGGGTTCGATTCCTCAGCACCACATAAGAAAAAAGAAAAAAGCCGGAAGTAGTGCTGTGGCTCAAGTGGTAGTGTGCTAGCCTTGAGCTGAAGAGCTGAGGGACAGCGCCCAGGCCCAGAGTTCAGGCCCCACGACCGGACCCGAAAAAAAAAAAATAGTTCTTAATAATATGAAGTTGTGGGCTGGGAAGGTGGCTCAGTGGTAGAGCGCTTGCCTTGCATGCCTGAGGCCCTGGGTTTGATTCCTCAGCACCACATAAGCAAAAGAAAAAAAAGCCAGAAGTGGCGCTGTGGCTCAAGTGGTAGAGTGCTAGCCTTGAGCTGAAGAGCTGAGGGACAGCACCCAGGCCCAGAGTTCAGGCCCCATGACTGCCCCCCCTCCCCCCCCAAAAAAAATATGAAGTTGTAAATTCTTAAAATTTACAATTTCCAGAAGTCATTAAATTATTAAATTAACTAAATTATTAATTTTTTATTAAATTAACTGAAACCTTTTTGTTCTTTTTATTTTGGTTTTCTTTTTTAAAGTGCTCCAGATTGAACTCAGCCTTGTGCTTGCTTAACAGGCATTCCACCACGTTAGACATGCCCCTCTATCATTAAAATAATTTTACGATGGAATTTTAAGCTGACAATAGTGAGTTTTTGAATTACACATTATCTTGTGGTTTTAGGAGCTAATTTACAATATACACTGGTGCTGGAGTAACTGAAATGGGCCTTGCTCCTTACTCAGGTTCTTTTCAGAATGTTCATGGCAGGGTGAGCCTGTTACCTACAAATGCTATTATCTCATACCAAATCATTTTCCTCCTTGATAGTCTCTTTAATTATTTCATGTGTACTTTGACTTGTGTAAGTACTCAGAGATAGATGATAGCACAGTAAGAGAAAGCAAAATTTAAGTTTATTGAATAGTAGGTGCCTGGGTCACTTCTACCCTAATTCAGTGCATACAGATAAGCTGACGTCCTCTGAGTTCTGAGAGTACATTCTAGGTTCCTTTAGGTTGCTTGCCAATCCTAGCCTGTCTTTAGAACGTTTATAATAAATACGTTTTTTTGAGTAATAAGAATTAGAGACCGTCTGTACTTGGGATTATAATTCACTCAGATTGACTGTGAAACTCACGCATTTTGCCTTGAAAGGCACACCCTTGTTTGATGGCTCCTGTCGCTTCATCGACCCACAAACCATCCAGTCCATCCAGCAGTGCCAGTTGGTTTTAAGCAATCTCAATACTGTCTTCAGCTGCTTTACATCAGAAGCTAAAGAGATCACCTTGAGAGGTATTTGTGTTTTATATAAATGAGTACTTTATCAGTTTATACTTAAGAGGAAGAAAGTTCCTGTGTCTTAAGTGGATCCTTGTGTAAGGAAGTCATCGTTTCTCAAATGTAAAATTCTCTTTTCTTGTAAAGCTACAGAGCGCTCTTGTGCACTGTCAGCCAATGTTCAGATAAGCTTGGGGAATTTCAGAGACAGTGGCTGTAGTTACTGTAGTGTCCTCATAGAATTTCAACTTTTGAAATGATATAATAGTTTTTTACACAAAGAAGTGGATATTTTCTTTCTTTTTTTTTTTTTTCATTTGAACAAAATAAAAATGGTGGGCAAAGGAGCTAAGGAGAGACTTCTCAGCGGCTGAGATAAGAATGGCAAACACAGGATGATGATACTCATCATCCCTGACCATAAAGGAAATGCAAATCAAAACAATTCAGATATTTCATCTCACCCCCATTATTAGACTGGCCAACACTGAATTCAAACAACAAATGCTGGCAGGGATGTAGGGGAAAAGGAACCGTAGTGCACTGTTGGTAGGAATGTAAACTGGTACACCCACTTTTGAGAGCAGTCTGGAAGTTCCTCAGAAAACTAAACCTAGATCTTCCTTACAATCCAGCCATACAACTCCTGGGCCTTTACCCAGAACTTCACAAGTCAAGATACCAAAAAGACACTTGCACATCCATGTTCATTGCTGCACTATTCATAATAACCACGTTGTAGAAACAGCCCAGATACCTTATACTAGATGAGTGAATTGAAACCTGGTACCTACACACAATGGAATTTTACATAGGCATTAGGAAGAATATTGTTATGTCATTTGTAGGGAAATCGGTGGACTAAGAACAGTTCATGGTAAGTGAGGTAAGCCAAGCTCAGAGAGACAACACATGTTTTCTCTCATGTGCAGAAGATAGACCTAAAATACTGGGACATAATAAAGGAATTCACACACAGTGAGACCAAAGGAGGATACTCTTAGGTCAGGAACATCTTAGGTTTGTACATCTGATAGTACAAAATAATTCTTATTGAAATGAACTCTGGAAAATGAAAACGAGATTTTTTTTTTCTTTTTTGCTGTTTTTTCTTTCCCTGATTTATGTAACTGTAACCTCCTCTTACATCACCTTTATAATAACAATTTAAAAAATAACCCCCCCCCCCTTTTTTTTTTTAACTGGTTGTAGACCTGAACTCGGCCTGGGCACTGTCCCTCAGCTCTTCAGCTCAAGGCGAGCGCTCTACCGCTTGAGCCACAGCTCCACTCCCGGCTTTTTCTGTTTATATGGTGCTGAGGAATTGAACCCAGGGCCTCATGCATGCAAGGCAAGCATTCTACCACTGAGCCACCTTCCCAGCCCAAATACAAACCTTTAAAAAAAAAAAAAAAAGCTGCTATTCTTAGGAACTCAGGAGGCTGAAAAGCCAGTGTAAGCAAAAAAGTCCATGAGACTCTTATCTCCAAATAAACACCAAAAAACTGGAAGTAGCACTGTGGCTCAGAGTGATAGAGCTCTATCCCTGAGCAAAAAAGGTTCAGGGACAGTGCCCAGACCCTGAGTTCAAGCCCCACACATGGGGAGAAAAAATAAATAAAACTGACCTTTTGTTTGATTTGGTTTGGAAAACCTAAATTAATAATTATACTTGTTGCATAAAATGTCTACCTTAGTCAGTGACTTAATTTAGCATCTTGGGGATTTTTTTAATGTCACTTTGGACCAAAGTAAATTAGACATAAGCTAAATTTATTCAAAATATATACATACTGTTAAAACATCACTAGTATCAAAAATTGTTGAATATTTTGGTTTTTTGTATGTTATTGGTAATTAAAAGTTAACTCTTTACAGGAATGGTGGACTTAAACAATAAACATCTGGTTACCCAGCTCATCTGTCAATATGCACAAATGGTTCTTTGGTTCTCTCACTCTGGACTTTTACCAGAAGGCTTAGGTAAAGTATTTACTTAATCTATAAATATTAATAAAAAATATTAGGGGCTGGGAAGGTAGCTCAGTGGTAGAGTGCTTGCCTTGCATGCATGAGGCCCTGAGTTCGATTCCTCAGCACCACGTAAGCAAAAAGAAAAAAGCTGGAAGTGGCGCTGTGGCTCAAGTGGTAGAGCACTAGCCTTGAGCTGAAGAGCTGAGGGACAGCGCCCAGGCCCAGAGTTCAGGACCCACAACTGGACCTCCCCCCCCCCCCCCCCAAAAAAAAAAAAAGAAAGTAACAATGTGTAGTATTCTAATGTTACTTTGGCAAGGCTGCAAGTTAAACAATATTATAAAAATGTGTTAAAATATCATCCATGATAAAAGTTAATACTATTAGTTGGGCACCAGAGGCTATTCAGGAGGCTAAAATCTAAGGAACACAGTTTGAAGCCAGCCAGGTCAAGAAAGTCCATGAGACTCTTACCTCCAATTAATCACCATCAAGCCAAGAAAAGAGCTGTGGCTTGAGTAGTAGAGTGCTAGCCTTGAGGAAGAAAGCTCAAGGACAGTACCCAGGCACTGAGTTCAAACCCTAGGATCAGGGCTGGGAAGGTGGCTCAGTGGTAGAGCACTTGCCTTGCATGCATGAGGCCCTGGGTTCGATTCCCAAGCACCACATAAGCAAAAAGAAAAAAAGCCAGAAGTGGCACTATGGTTCAAGTGGTAGAGCGCTAGCCTTGAGCTGAAGAGCTGAGGGACAGCACTCAGGCCCAGAGTTCAGGCCCCATGACCCCCAAAAAAAGGAATACTATGGTATGGTAAGAAGTTCTGGGAATAATACAGTCTTTTTTCCTCCAAACTTACAATGATACAGATGATACTGTACAGCTGTCAAAGCTGTGCTACAACTACCCCAGCATCCAGGGCTACTACACCAGCCGCCGGCACAAGTGGAAGAACTCCCCAAGGTACAGTGGTATCCTGCCCTCTGAACAGTGGCTGCTATGTTGTAACTGACTAACAGCCAGAAATTGCCACTGTCAACTTTTAATTGTATTGTTTGCTTTGACCTAATGGCCAAGCCTTTATTTTTAAATTTAGGAGATTTTCATTACCATTGTTTTCTGAGTAACACTTTTACCATGAGTAATTTGTTAGAAGAGATTGTATAATTTAAGCTCTTTTCCCCTTAGAATCCTTTTTTTTTGTTTTGTTTTGTTTATTTTTCCCAGTCCTGGGAAACTCAGGGCCTGGGCACTGTCCCAGAGCTTCTTTCGCTCATGGCTTCTTGATTTATAAAGAAGACTAGACTTTTCTTCAAAGTATACCTATTCCACCAAAGTTTTAAGTTATTTCTCAAAATTTAAACCATTTCCTTCCTTATTCCTATTTCTTTTACATTGTGTGTGGCCCTCAGGAATTTAAATTGCCTTCTTCCTGTTAGAATGAATTATACATATAACATCTTAAGGGCAATGCTGGGTTTCTTAGGTCAGACTCTCCTGAGAGCCCTTAACTTAAAAGACTATCCTGTGTTAATTCTGATGCTTGGCAAATTTTGGGAACCAGTTTTTAGGACAAATAATTGCAAGGAAAGAACATAAACTCAGAAAAGTGATTGGCATATTTTGCAATGCTTTATCTGTAGTTTAAGTATGTATTATTGAGCTGGTTTACTATACTTTCTGGCTAATTGACACATTAGCATAAAGAATACATAAAATATGCAGACCACATAGTACAGTTCTGAACACAGGAACAGTTTAGAAGATAGAAACTATGATTAATGAGGAGATAGAATTAGAGACAGCATTTGCATGCCACGATCTGGGTATTCAATAATAACTTTTTGTATGAAGGAATTAGCATATAAGAATAATCCTAGTGATGAAATAAAAAGTAAAACTTGCTGATTTTCAACTGCAGTGCTTTATTACTTTAGGCTGCCAATACTGACAGGTAACTAGCTCAAGATGGAATGGAGTAATCTCGCGTATTTGACTGGTTAGACCACATGCTTTCCTTACTTTGGCTTGCTAATGACTAACATGAGGCACCTTCAGGACAAACCTGATTAGTGTTGCTCTGATTCTGAGGTTCTTGTCATGCTAAATGCAGTCTAGTCTTACCATTTCCCTCTCCAGAGTTTAATTGGATTAGTATTTTTAAGAATGATGCTGTTGGGGCACTAGTGGCTTACACTAACTAAGGTGGCTGAAAGCTGAAGCTAGTCCAGGTAGGAAACTGTTTGAGATTCATCATCTCTAATTATCTACCAAAAAACCAGAAGTAGCACTGTGGCTCAGAGTGGTAGAGCTTAACTCTTGAGTGTAAAAGCTCAGGGAAGAACCCAGGCTGTGAATTCAAGCCCCACAACTGACAAAAGGAAAAGAATGATGTTTGGTATTTTGATAGCAATAATAACTCTAACATTAAAAATCCTTAATGCTTATCTTATTACAGAGGAAAGTGGAACCATGATTGCTTGATGATCGATGGATTGGTTTCTCAGTTAGGAGACCAAGTTGAGAAGTTGTGGAAACGGGATGAAGGAGGCACAGGAAAATATCCTCCTGCTAGTCTGCATGTAGGTTTACAGTAACATGCTACTACTTTAAAAGTGTATACAAGTTGGGGGCAAGGAGACAAGCTAGTATACTTTTCATACCTACCTACAGGCTAGGGAAAAGAAAGGCCATGGATGGATGGGTGGCTGGATGGGATGAGGGAATGAAAGACTGTAAGATGCACTGAAGCTTTTATCCTTTTGTTCTATAGGCGCTACTTGACATATATTTATTAGAGAATGTCACTGAAGCCAGCAAACACTCTGTTGTATCCTTTACATTTTTATAAAAATGTTTGTTATGAAATTTCAGATTAGTAGGCATCTACTACAATTGCAGTTTTATATTTGAACTTTTTTTTGGTGGGGGGGGAGGCGGGCTTGAACTCTAGGCCTGAGCGCTGTCCCCTCAGCTCTTCAGCTCAAGGCAAGCGCTCTTCCACTTGAGCTACACCACTTGCGGTTTTCTGGTGGTTTATTGGAGATAAGAGTTTCACGGACTTTCCTGCCCGGGCCGGCTATGAACCGAGATCCTCAGATCTCAGCCTCCTCAGGAGCTAGGATTACAGGCATGAGCCACCCGCGCCCGGCTATTTCAACTTTTTAACACTAATTCTAAGTATTCTAGAAGGATATGATTCTTGGCTTTTATCAGATTCTTAAGTATGTAAGAACCACTGCTTTGGCTAGAGATGGAGCCTAGACTGGGGCAGAGCTCTTGCCAAACCTGTGAAATTTCTACCCCAACTGGAATTAAAAACAAGAACAACTGCTCTACTATTGCCAGTGACAAGTGCTGAAAATGAGTATCTTGTAAGTTAGCCTAATATTACCATAGGCATTATTTTAGACCTGGAGTCTTCATGATAATAAATTTGTGTTGGTTTCTTAGTCTAATAATAGGTAGTTCATCAGTTATCAAGTTATGTTTACTTAAGCTTCCAATTACCCAATAACGAATTGGAGCTGTAGCTTTGTTTTTAAATTCAACTAGCAAATTTCTTAATTTTCATTTAGTTTTGTTTTGGGGGGGTAAAAAGGAGCAAGTGTACTGAAGTTCATCTCATTTGTGGTGGGCATAGTGACGTACTAAGAACAAGTGGAGTTCTCGTGGGACCGATTGTGCCGCATGGAATAGAACTGTATTCTGTAGCTGATGCTCACTACAGCCTATATTCAAGCCTCCTTTACTGTTGAAGCCTTCTGCTACACGAGTCTAAACGCATATGTAGGCATTTGTTTTATTGTCCTTAATCCTTTCCACAAGACCATTTATTTGCTGCTTGATATTATGTATTCTTTTCCAAACAAAACGGATACTCCCATTGAATCTTTTCCAACTGCCTTTGCCATTTCTTGGGGCCATGTTAAACTTATTCAAGGATTTTGGCTGATAGATCATAATGACTATGAGGTGAGTTTGTAGTTCTTTTAGTAGGCAGTTTTTGCAAGTTATGATAATTGTAGGAAGAATACATAACTACATTAAAATTGATCTTAAAGATGATAAAGTCTATTTCTAGAAGCACTGAGTTTAATGAGTACCTTTGCCAATGACTACTTCAGGCAGCAAGAATACAAGGATACAATGGTTCAGAGGTTCCAGCTGCTGATGAAATGATATTTACAAGTGAACTGTAAACACTGGATTTGTACTAGAGAAATGTTAGGAGTTTTAGGTGAACATTATAAGAAAAAGACTTAACATTGTTATATAAAATTAGTGGTGAATAGATTTTTATATAATTTAATGAGGCCTCAAATGTATGAGCTTCTGATAAAAGTTCAATTTTTTAGAATTCAGTACACTGTACATTAGTTTTTTCAGCTTGTATTTAAGCTGATGCTATTTTGATTTGTGTGGTTTGTCAAATGCTTGATACCTAACCACTTTCCTCATCATTTCTTACAGAGTGGTTTAGATCTTCTCTTTCATCCAGTGACTGCAAAACCTGTGTCATGGCAACATGCAAGGATTATCCAAGCCTTCATGAGTCAAGGAGAGCACAGACAGGCCCTTAGATACATTCAGACCATGAAACCTGCCGTCTCCAAGGGTAGTGATGTTGTTCTCCACCTCTCCGTTCTGCTTTTTAATAAGTAAGTGTTTCTCTTAAAGGTATAACTCAAAGGTGGCCTGCATATGGTGGCACATTCCTATACAATTTCAGTTGTAAAGGATGTGCTTAATAAATAGCACACAAATATGTTACTCAGTTTCCAAGCAGCATTACTCTCTAGAAAAGCCTCTGTGGCCCTAAGTGTCCTTTACATGAAATGCAGAAATAAAACTTAAGTAGTTCAGTGCCATTTGTAACCAGATATGGAGGCTCATGCTTGTAATCCCAGCGCTCAGGAAGCTGAGGCAGGAGCATCTTAAATTTGAAGCCAGCCTGTGCTATTTAGGGGTACTCAGTTAAAAAATAAAAAGAGCTAGGCGCTGGTGGCTTACGCCTGTAATCCTAGCTACTGAGGAGCCTGAGATCTGAGGATCGAGGTTCAAAGCCAGCCTGGGCAGGAAAGTCCGTGAGACTCTTATCTCCAATAAACCACTAGAAAACTGGAAGTGGTGCTGTGGCTCAAGCGGTATAGAGCACTCGCCTTGAGCTGAAGAGCTGAGGGACAGCGCCCAGGCCCAGAGTTCAAGCCCAAAGAGAAGAAAACATTTGTGAAATAAGTTGTGCCAGATAAAGTAAATGGTAAAATTACTAGGATCTGTGATTTTAGCTCAGTGGTAGAGCTGGTGCTTAGCATTAACCCTGAGCCCAGGTTCCAAATTATGTCAGTGGTCAGCACTGCCAGATAAGTGAGACATCTCTGTGCTCTCAGACTAATTTTTATTCAGTAGTGGTATTTGTTAGGTGATCAAAGCCTTTAATCTTACTGGAATTGCCACTGGTTGTGGCAAAGGTGTTAGGAGGATAGTCTTTGGACATAATGGATTTTTTGTTTGTTTTTGTGCCAGTCCTAGGATTGTTTTCCTCAAGGCTAGCTAGCACTCATTCACTTCTGGCTTTTTGGTGTTTGGTTGGAGATAAGAATCTCATGGACTTTTCTTCCCAGGCTGGCTTTTAAAACTGTGATCCTCTGATCTCAGCCTCCTTCTTAGCTAGTATTACAGGCGTGAGCTGCCACCACCCAGTCTTTTTTTTTTTGGAGGGGAGGGGGTGTCCCAGTTGTGGGGCCTGAACTCTGGGCCTGGGCGCTGTCCCTCAGCTCTTCAGCTCAAGGCTAGTGTTCTACCACTTCAGCCACAGCGCCACTTCCGGCTTTTTTCTTTTTGCTTATGTGGTGCTGGGTAATCGAACCCAGGGCCTCATGCATGCAAGGTAAGCGCTCTACCACTGAGCCACTTCCCCAGCCCAGCCACCACCAGTCTTAACTGGATTTTGTGTCCACGCATATGTGCCAGTCCTAGGGCTTGAACTGTTATGTGTGAGGCTAGTTTTTGGTGGTTAATTGGAGATAAGAGTCACAATTTTCTTCCAGGGTCAGCTTCAAACCAAGATCGTTAAAGCTCAACCTTCTGAGTAGCTACAATTACATTGGTGCCCAGCTTTAAATGGGGTTTAATTTAACATTATACTATGTTCTGAAATACAGAAACTGTTGATACTTTTAACTCTGTTCTCATTTGTAATATGAAGTTAGTAATGCCCACCTTCCAATAGTAAGAGGACAATATTAATATCACAAGTTTTATTCATTACAATTGCTGACAGAGTACTTAATTACTATTAATTGTAATAGTGGTTGAACAGCTATTAGTTATTTTGTTAAACCTCCCAACTTGATTCTTATCTTAGCCTCAACCATCTCGTTGATAGAGTAATCTTTCTATTTTCCTAAAACTCAATGCTGATATTTTCAATTTTATTATCTATATTTATACAAATACCATCATGGCTATTGTTTGGTAGTCTTGCAAGTTGACCATGATGTACCCTATGTTGATAGATTTAAAGTAAATAAAAGCTTTAGATAGGTTTTAATATGATTTATTTTGCCTTTGTATCATACAGGTATAATAAAACCTGTTTTTCTTACCCCTAACTTCTTGGTTTCTAACTTAATTGCATTATAATCACTTAGTATGATTCATCTGGTGACTTGTCTTTAAAACCTTGGTGAGATTTAATTCACCCACTGATAAGCAGTCAGTTAGGTGAAAGTGCTAACTGTATTTGTCTAAAATATCAAGCCTGTTGATTATATGATTTTAATCTTTCAGTCTTCAATGGTCTGTTTCGTAAGTTACTTACTTTGGTGTTGGATATAATACGTTCCTATCAATAATGTCCTGTTTTTTGTACCTGCCTGCAAAGCTTACCTGGTTTTCTCTTATTCTGGTAAAATTAGAGGTTAGTGGTAGCTTATTTGCCTGTGTGGAATTTGTTTTTTCATTGCCTTTCCTTTTTTGCCAAGCATTTAGTGTCTTCCTTTACACAACTATTTAAAGATAATTAGAAAGATTGTTTATGGAGTTGGTCACTAGTTCTCTAGGCTACCTTCTCTACTGTATTACCAAGAACCCCACCAACCATACATTGCTTACTAAAGTGATTCGTGTTTGCTTACTGCCAGCATGCTATAATATCAAATGGAATCATTTTCTTAGTCTTCTCTGTAGCATATATACCATAGGAAACAGGATAATACAGTTTATACATTGGCAAATGGGTTTCGGGAGATGTAAGCTTTTCCTACTACAGACACACTGACTGGAAAGAAATGTTATCCTTTGTCTTTTACAATATTCTGTATACTGTTGTCAATACTGGGTGAAGTGTAAAAGTTTATTTAGCATAATCTGCTACAGAGGAGTCACTTTTGGAGGGAGACTGTCAGAGCTATACTCAGGCCCTCATCCTCAGATCTCAGCCCCCTGAGTAGGTAGGCTATTAGGTGTAAGCTACCAGTACCTGGCTTTGTATAAACATTTTAAAGGAAAAAATTTCCTTGCCCATGTAATTGTAACCCCTCTGTACCGTATTTTCACTTTAAAATTTAAAAAAGGAAAAAATTTTCAAAGTCTATCCATGTACTGGGAGGAAAAAGTCACGTATATCACAATTTATTTTAAATAAGAAATTCACTATTTCTACATTAAGAAGTATAATATGAGCCGGGCGCTGGTGGCTCACGCCTGTAATCCTAGCTACTCAGGAGGCTGAGATCTGAGGATCGCGGTTCAAAGCCAGCCCGGGCAAGGAAGACCGTGAGACTCCTATCTCCAATAAACTACCAGAAAACCGGAAGTGGCGCTGTAGCTCAAGTGGTAGAGCGCTCGCCTTGAGCTGAAGAGCTGAGGGACAGCGCCCAGGCCCAGAGTTCAAGCCCCAGGACAGGGGAAAAAAAAAAAAAAAAGAAGTATAATATGATAATTGGATCTCTCCACCTTTTTTTTCTTCTTGGGAACTACTCATCATTAATCATTTCCTGTCTCTTGAGGTCAGCTAAACAAATGCCGCATGCACACCTCACCTTCCACTACACGCCCACCAGCACACACACACATACACACAGCTGTTTAGAACAGCATACTGGATACCCTTAAACATTCAGCCTTCTTAGTTTGGAGTTATTTTATTCAGTTATTTTATTAAAAGCTTCCTTATTTTTAAATTTTGCACAGTTATGCATTATGCACACATTTAGTTCATTTAGTTCTGAAGATCTGACTCTGGAAAACTCTCATGCAAGAAACCAAATGATCTTACTGCCCATAGAGTTTTTCTGCAAATGGAACTTGGTGTCTGAGACTGTAAAATTTGACCCACTTCTCCAACCTCCAATCAGACCTTGCTTTGAATCAGCCCAGATCATCTTACAGCCTATTCTTTTTTTTTCTTTACTCTTTTTTTTTTTTTTTTGTCGGTTGTGGGCCTGAACTCTGGGCCTGGGCGCTGTCCCTCAGCTCTTCAGTTCTACCACTTGAGCCACAGCGCCACTTCCGGCTTTTTTTTTTTTCTTAATGTGGTGCTGAGGAATCAAACCCAGAGCCTCTTGCATGCAAGGCAAGCGCTCTATCACTGAGCCACCTTCCCAGCTCTCATAAGCTATTCTTTTACCTCCCCATGAACATGAAGCGTTCCCTCCTCCACTCTTCAAGTATGAGCTCACCAGCCTCACCTCCTTCCTCCCTCCTCTCCTCATATGACCTCATCAACATCGCCTTAAATCCGCTCTTATACTCAGTGTCTTCACCTTAAAGCCACACTTTGCACGCCGGTTAGGCTCTGAATCCCTTGAGTGTTTTATATTCCTGATTCCTGACTCTCTTGTTGACATTACTTACAAGATTTACTTTGCAGAAATTAGTATTTAAGAAGTTTTTTTGTGTACTTTTAAATTTGCCATACTAGTTATCTTAGAGAGTCTATAGATAATTGACTTTGAACATTTAAAGTAACTTTTCTCTCCAGGCACTGGTGGCTTACACCTGTAATTGTAGCTACTCAGGAGGCCGAGATCTAAAGATCATGGTTCAAAGCCAGCCCAGGCAGGAAAGTCCGTAAGATTCATCTCCAGTTAACCACCAGAAAACCAATAGTGTTGCTATGGCCCAAAGTGGAAAGTGCTATCTTTGAGCACAAAACAAAAGCTCAGGGACAGCCCCCAGACCTTAGGTTCAAGTCCCACAACTGACCTCACTCCCCTCAAAAAAAAAAACAAAACTATTCTAAAACTAAACTTTGGCAAATACTCATTTCAGGTGCATGGTCGAGGCCTGGAATTTGCTGCGTCAACATTCTAACAGACTGAATGTAGAAGAATTACTAAAGCATGCGTATGAAATCTGTCAAGAAATGGGCTTAATGGAGGATTTGCTGAAATTACCATTCACAGACACTGAACAGGTAATCATTTAGTTGATGTAAACTTGGCAGAAATTCGGTAAGTTAATAGAGTATAAATCATTTTTTTGTTCTTCCTAGGAATGTTTAGTGAAGTTTTTACAGTCCAGTGCCAATGTTCAGAATCATGAATTTCTTCTAGTTCACCATTTGCAGCGTGCTAATTATATCCCTGCCTTGAAGCTAAACCAGACTCTGAAGATTAATCTTATGGTATGATTCAAGTTGTTGCAATATCTAATTCTTGCCATTTATGTTTGTGTGTTTAGTCTTGCATGCCCTCCTACTTCAGTTACAGCAAAGGAGAGGAATTTATGGAGAAAGGCAGTGGTAGGCTATGGTGCAAAGAGGGCAGTTAGATGGACTCGTAAGGTATTGGTGTTGGGACAGCTTGGAACCTTGTGACGTGGTGAGGCTGCGCAGATGCACCTCCCCCTACACACGGTTGGTTAGTGAGAGTGTGACCTGACACATGCTCCACACATGCATGCTTAGTAAATGACAACTACTTTAGTGTCGTTGGGAAAGATCTAGAGTTGGTGTTAGATTTGGAATATGTTGATGGGTAAAACAATCATATGTGTACAAAGACTTTGGTTTGTAGGCAAGAAGAAGACAGTTTTGGGTTTCCATAATTTAGAATGGTAAATATATAACTACAGTATCTCACATTTTGTACATTGAGTTTCTACCAATTATGATATATGTTTTAATAGAATGATCGCGATCCTCGTTTGAGAGAGAGATCAGTGGCTCGAAATTCTATATTAGATCAGTACGGGAAAATCCTTCCTAGAGTCCAGCGGAAATTAGCCATTGAGAGAGCTAAGCCTTACCATGTGTCAACATCATCAGTTTTTCGAGAAGGTAAGATATAATTGGAGAATGTCAAAAACTCTTGGGCTAGAAAAGATACTGAATAGATAGCTTTAATCATTGTCACCAGTCAATATGATGGACTTTCTGGAACTGTCACTGTCTTAAATACAGCTCACTTTTGCTCGCTCACATTCAGATTCACCACAGTCATGCTTTTTACTCGCTGCTGTATACTACAAGCTAGAGGGCTTTCTGGGCAGTTACTTACCATTGTTTACCAGTGTAGTTATAAAGCAGTGCTTTTGATTATTTCCATTGAACACTCTTGTCCAACATTTTAAAATTGTGTGAAATATTTTTTACCATCTCCTAAGTACCCAATTTTAATGATCATGTTTCAAATTATTTCTTTTATTAATAAGATTTACAAACAGGATCCTACTTGATAGTGATGAACTTAACTCTTACATTCTTCATTTTAGTTTCTAGACCTAAGCCATTGTCAACATTTCCAAAGAAAAGTGTAACAGGGACCGTGTTAACAAGATCTACTTTCATCAGTAATGTGTTATCTAAAATTGGAGAGGTGTGGGCAAGCCATGAACCTAGAAACAGCCCTTTGCTTCATAGCAGGTATGTTTCTCCTTTGCTTTCTGAAGATATGCCCTCGATATCTTATTGGACACCAGCATTGGTCAGCAGTCTATGCATTTAAGAATATTTTTTTTTTAATTTAAAAGCAACCTATATTTATTATTATTTGTAAATATTCTGAAATATACACAGTAAAAACATGAAAGCCCTTTCTTCTTTCTAAACTCCACATTTTTATCCATGTTGTATGGAATATATAAATCAAATGTATAATTTTTTATTTTTTTCAGTCCTAAAACAGAACAGGCATCTCCTGCAATATATTCCTTCCCTCATCCAGAGCTGCCTGAAGCATTTGTTGGAACACCAGTTTCAAAAACATCACAGAAAATTTCTAGGTGAGAGCTCATTAATTCAATTCCTAAGACATCATGTTGGACAGTTATTAAGTGTAATTTTGATAATTAACACTTTACAGATATTTCAAATTCTTGTTTGTTTGGTTTTGTTTTGTAGTCTTGGGACTTGAATGGGCATTATCCCTGAGCTGCTTTTGCTCAAGGCTAGCACTCTACCACTTCTGGCTTTTTCTCTTTATGTGGTACTGAGGAATTGAAACCAGGGCTTCATGCATGCTAGGCAAGCACTTTACCACTAAGCCACATTCTCAGCCTACATATTTAAAATTCTTAAGTGAAAGTTTTTAATCATTTATTATAATTTGTGCATGGGCATAGTATTTTTAGGAAATTTTATATCATGGTGCTGATACTGAACTTAAAGTTTCAATTGAATGATTTAAATAGTTTAGTGAAAAGAAGCAAGCCTCATTAAAACTATGAACAAAGTGAAATATTTCTTTATTGTTAGCTCATTCATTTACCTCTGAGGTTATTTTGAGGTTATTAATTAGCCTTGTTTGGATCGTGTTGAAGCTTTCTCCTTTGCGATAGTGCTACCAAAAAGTCTTAATAAAGTTTCACATTTCAGAGAAACTGTATTACAGAACATTGGAGGAACTGGAGGCATGGCTCAAATCCATGAGTTAAAAGGCCCAGCAAGGGTCCCTGAGTTCAACCCATAGGACTGACCCAACAAAAGAGGCCAAGTCGGGAACTGGTGGCTCAGACCTGTAATCCTGGCTACTCATGAGGCTGAGATCTGAGGGTTGTAGTCAAAGCCAGAGTGAGCAGGAAAGTCCATGAGAGCCAAAGGCCACGATTGACCAAAAAAAAGAAAAAGCCAGGTACCTGTGGCTCACACCTGTAATCCTAGCTACTCAGGAGGCTGAGATCTGAGGATCACGGTTCAAGGCCAGCCCAGGCAGGAAAGTCTATGAGACTATTATCTCTATAAACTACTAGAAGTGGCGCTGTAGCTCACGTGGTAGAGTGCTTGCTTGCCTTGAACTGAAGAGCTAAGGGACAGCACCTAAGCCCAGAGTTCAAGCCCCATTCAAGCCCCACGACCGACAAAAAAAAAAGAGGCCAGAAATATTTGTAGTTTTTACAGTTGACACATTTTCAAAGTTTGAAAGGATCGTCCATATTTTGGGTTAAATTTGGTTAGATCTTTAATTACTCTAATGAGAAGCTATTTTAAATGGAAGTTAATTTGGACATTCTAGTTTTTTGTTTTCACTTTTCCTTGGTCCCTTTTTACTTTTAACAGATTGAGCATCTGCTGGGGGGGCTGGGGGGGCCAACAAGACCCTTTTGAAAATCCTTGGTTAAAGGTCTCAGTATGATCGTCATTTCAAGCCAGAATTAACTTAGATGTGAGAGAACCAATCAAAACGTGAACATTTACCTTCTACAAAAATCATTGAGCTCCCTCCTTCTGTGCTTTCATACTGATTTGAATTACTTAGCAAATAAATATGGTATGAATAGCCTGTTCTTTCAAAAGAATAGACAATATCTGTAAAAATAGATGTACCTTTTACTTAGGTAAAAGGTGATTAAAGTAGTTGATGAGATTACAAGACCTTATATAGTACTGAACATTTTTTTTGGGGGGGGGGTCAGTTGTGGGGCCTGAACTCTGGGCCTGGGCGCTGTCCTTCAGCTCTTCAGCCCAAGGCTAATGCTCTACCACTTGAGCCACAGCACCACTTCCAGCTTTTTCTGCTTATATGGTGCTGAGGAATCAAACCCAAGGCCTCATTCATGCAAGGCAAGCGCTCTACCACTGAGCCACGTTCCCAACCTCTTACTTGGTTTTGAAAAGCAGTTATCCATAGTTACTTTAGACAAAAATAGAAATAGAATGAAGACCATTTAACAGCATACATATTTGGGAAAATTCAATATAAAAGTGATCCACTTGCATACAAGTACATAATTTAAATATACATTAGATAATAAAAGCATTGGCACAGAAGATAGAAAAAGAAATGTGTAGACTGTAACTCATAGCCAGAGCAGTAAGGTAAGAAAAGTTTAAAGGGGTTCACATAAGAAAGAAGTGGTCACATGAACTTAGAGACTAAGATCTGTGGATCCCAGTTCAAAGCCAGCCTGGGCAGGAAAGTCAGTGAGACTCTTACCTCAGATAACCACCAGAAAACCAGAAAGGCACTGTGGCTCAAATGGAAGAGTACTAACCTTGAACAAAAGAGCTCTGGGACAGCTCCATTTCCACCAGGAAATGGAAAGACTATATGTATGGATAGGTAGGATTAATATCATGAAAGTGACCATACTGCCAAAGCTGATCTAGAAATGATCCCCATCAAAAGCCTAAGACATTCTTCACTGAGAAAACAATTCAAAAATTCACATAGACTGACAAAAGACCTTGAATAGCCAATGCAATTTTATGCAAAATAAAAGCAAGGCTGGTGGTGTCATAACGCCAGACCTCAAGCTCTACTACAGAGCTATAATAACAAAAAGTTTAGTACCGGCACAAAAACAGGCCCAAAGATCAAATTGAACAGCATAGAAGACCCAGAAATAAAGCCAGATACTTAGTTTCACATCAGACATGAAACTTTGAAACTACTGTGAGATGGAGTAGGATAAAGCATCAGAAATCATAGGTATTGCCAAGAAAAGCGTCCCATGGGCATAGGAAGTAGGAGAGAATTGACAAATGGATTACATCAAAATGAAAGATTTCTGAACAAAGGACATAGTTACTATATAAAAGACAGCCAACAGACAGAGAGCTTTACCTAACGCATCTGACAAAGGCCCAATATCCAAAATATTTAAGGAACTCAAAGATTAATCGCCCCTAAAAGAAAACTAACCAATCAACACATTGGCAAAGGTGCTAAAAGGAGACTTTTCAGAAGAAGAATGGCAAATAGACACATGAGGAAATGTTCAACATCTTTTGGTCATAAGGGAAATGCAAATCAGAACAACACTGAGATTCTGTCTCACCCCAGTTACATTGACCAACAAATTGCTGGTGGGATGTGGCAAAAAAGTAACCCTATTGCATTGTTGGTAAAAATATAAACTAGGGCACGCACTCAGGAGATTTAGAGGTTTCTCAAAAAACTAAACCTAGCTTCCCTATGTTCCAGCCCTACTAGTCTTACAAGTCAGGATATGGTAAATGACACTCGCACATCCATGTTCATTGCTGCACTCTTCACAATAGTTATGGAAACAGCCCAGATGGCCTACAGTAGATGAGTGGATGCAAAAAATGTGGTACCTATCTATACACAATGGAACTTTACACCGCCATCAGAAAAAATAAGATTATGTCGTTTGCAGAAAAGGGGATTGACTAAGAGCAAATCATGCTAAATGAGGAAGCCAAGCTCAGAAAGATGTCTGAGAGATGAACAGTACATATATTGTCTCATACAACTGGACATGGTAACCTATACAGGCCTCTAGGCATTCACACACAGACAAGAAGGATACACTTAAGGGAGGAACCCAAAGGTATGAACTTCTCTGAACATTTAAAATACTGGGGCTGGGAAGGTGGCTCAGTGGTAGAGCGCTTGCCTTGCATACCTGAGGCCCTGGGATCGATTCCTCAGCACCACATAAGCAAAAAGAAAAAAGCCGGAAGTGGCTCTGTGGCTCAAGTGGTAGAGCGCTAGCCTTGAGCTGAAGAGCTGAGGGACAGCGCCCAGGCCAGAGTTCAGGCCCCATGACCGGACCCAAAAAATAAATAAATAAAATACTATTGAGACGAATTCAAGGATATGGCTGTGGAATGGGTATGTTGGTAGTGATGGTGATGTTTGGTTTTGCTTTTGTTTTCTTTGTTTTTGTCTTTTCAGGAGGGAAAGAGGAGAGTGAAGAAAGTTAGGTAGGAGGGTTAAACAAATATTCAAAAAGAACTGTACTCATTATCTCACTTAGGAAATGTTAACCTTTCTGTACAACACCTTAATAATACCTTTAAAAACAAAAAGCTGGGAGAGTGAGTGCACAGGCCTGGGTTCAAGCATCAAGACATGCACAAAATAGTAATTTCAAAAAAAAAAGGAAGTGCTTCCTTATAACCATTTCCCCCATTGGTGGTAGGTTGCACTTTTTTCCTCTCTCTCTCTCTCTTTCTCTCTCCCTCTCTCTCAGCCTCCTGAGTAGCCAGAATTACAGGTATGAACTAGCGCCTGGCTGGTAGGTTGTATTTTAAAGTGAGTGTGATTACCTCTGGCGACAAATCACCTGAACCTGAATGTGGAAGGAAAGGCAGCACAGCAGCACAAGTGTGCTGCACTTGTCCTAAGAGACGCTAATCTCTGTGGTCTTCGATGAAAATGCAACCACAGAATTTCACCTGGATGATTTACTTTCAAGTTTAAATGTTCTCTACAACTCCTAAAGGTTTTTTCATACTGAAATAACTTTAAACTCTTTAAAACTTAATTCTTGACATGAAATTTACACTAATGTACTTGTCTGAAGTTAGATTTTCATATGGTTATGACACTTAACAGTGACTATACAAATAAGAATAATGGGTTACTAAATTGTTGCCTCAGTAAGTTACCAGGAATTTTCCGTTTGTGTATTCTGCTTACAGATTGCTGGATTTGGTTGTTCAGCCTGTCCCCCAGCCTTCTCAGGGTTTGGAATTTATTCAGCAAAGTCCCACAAGATCTCCTTTATACCTGCTATCCAGCTCATTGCCATTGAGTTCAAAGCTAAAACGATCACATCAGAATACATCCAGATCTTCAGAATTACTTTTACTTGAAACTCCTCTTGTGGTTAAGGTTGGTATTACATATATATATATATAGCCTGCATAGCAAAGCCTAGCGAGTTCTTACTGTTCAAGTAGCCCAGAGAAATAAGCTGTTCTTAATTGATACTACTGAATAGTCACAGCTTAAAATAGTTTTTAATTTTTTTATAGTTGTCTACACAAAGTACCATATTTTTAAATCTCCTGTGTTTGGGGGGAGGGGTTACTGGAGTTTGAACTGAGAGGCCTATGCTTCTTAGGCAGGTGCACCACTGAGGAGCAATCCCGCTGGTTCTCTTTTGTGCTGGTTATTTTTGAAGTTGGGTCCCTGTCTGTTGGTAATACATACGTGGTATCACACAGATTGAGACTCCATGGGCATTTCTGCCTTGGCTGCTCTGGAACATTACAGATGCATCATTTATTACAAACACAGCAGTTAGTCTTAAACAGGGCATATACATCTCCTTAGGTCATGCTTACAGGTATCAAGGATCATCTTGTTTTGAAATATTGCTGTTTAATATTCTCTATAGCTATTTTCAAACAGAATGAAATTAGGGAATTATTTTATGCCTATGGTCAAAATAGTCTTTAAAAATTGCTAGGTGCTGGTGGCTCATGCCTGTAATCCTAGCTGCTTAGAAGGCTGAGATCTGAAGACTCCAATTAGTACCCAGCCTGGGAGGGGAGTTTGTGAGACTCTTTATCCTTTCTAAGCTAGCCTTTTGATTTTCCTAAAGTTAATGTAAGTTCTATTCATTATACTACATCATCTCCTTCACCTAATGATCAAAGATACTTATGTATATAGAACTACTTTTTTTTATTGTTGTTGTTGTTTTTTTGTTTTTTGTTTTGGTCTAGTCGTGGGGCCTGAACTCTGGGCCTGGACGCTGTCCCTCAGCTCTTCAGCTCAAGGCTAGCGCTCTACCACTTGAGCAACAACGCCACTTCCAGTTTTTTTCTTTTTTGCTGAGGAATCGAACCCAGGGCCTCATGCATGCAAGGCAAGCGCTCTACCACTGAGCCACCTTCCCAGCCCAGAACTACTTTTGTTATAGCTTTATGTTTCAAATGCTGTCATAGACTGTCTGTTCTTCCTCTCTATCTAAAATTAAAATTTCTACCTATATTTATGGTGATGACACTATATCACATCACCCAGTTTGTCCTTACATAAACACTTTTATAAAACTAATGATGGAATTCCATTTATTCTTTATCTTAGAAAGCAAAAACTTTAGCTATGTCAGTTACTTCTGGATTTGCTGAGTTTACTCCTCCGTCCATCCTAAGGTCTGGTCTGCGAACGACACCTTTAGCATCTCCATCTCTGTCACCAGGAAGGTCTCTGTCTCCACCTTTGCGACTTAAAGAAACTAGAATCTCATTCATGGAAGAAAGCATGAACACAAAATGGACTGCTGGAGTAAGTTTGGTATTAGGAAAAAAGAGCTAACAAAATGCATTTGCTCCTACGAGTCTTTATATAGTCTTGCAGATAGTCTTGAATTAGGAAACATTAGGGCACTGGCCAGGCCAAATCTACCAGCACACAAGTTAAAGGCAAGAAATTCAACTTCCTAGTTTTCAGTCCATGGGAGTTCATTTTGCTTTTTCCACTGTGATCTTGCTACTTGTTACTAATTGGTTTTATATTTAGTTGGATATGCCTTAGGAGATTTACTGTAAATTAATAGTAACCCAGTCACTTGGTAATTATTGATCATTTAGCCTATTCTATTTTAGTCTGAAATTAATGACATATTTGCCATTAACAATTGTTAGTCTTTAATTTTGTTATCTGAAGAGAATGAATTTTGAACAGTTAAAAGAGAATTTGAAGAAACTCAGAGCAGGAAAAATGTGGATGTGATTAGAACAAATAGCTTAAGATGACTCATTTTAATTTTTTTTCTGTAATCTTACCAGGCTTTCCATAAATGTGACTTTCCAGCAGAAACTGAATGGCTAAAGAGCAAAGATAAAAACACATCCTTTTCTCTGAATATCCCTGCAAAGGATGAGGAGGGAATGGATTCCGGATCACAGAGTACACCCTCACAAGGTGTGGAGAAACTGGATGTGAGCAAAGAAAACAGCAGTGTGTCAGCTAGATCTGACCAGACGACCCTAGAGTATCAGGATGCCCCATCACCCGGAGACCTGGACGATAGTGTGTTCATGTCCTCCAAGCCAGCCGACTCTTCCAGCGGACTGATTACTAATCAGACTGAGGACTGTGGTAAAGACGAGTCTGAATCAGAAGTGATTTCTTCAGATGTGGAGAAACAAATAGGTAAGAACTCATTCCCATTTACTCAGAACTGCCGTTGATATTCCTCAGAGTTCTAACTGAATCTTTTCCACCTTGTGCTTCTCTTTTGTCAGCCTTCTTGGGTGATGAGTACCTGCCACCAAGAGTAATATATGTGGAACATGTACCCTTGCAGTACTGTCAAATTTGAGGGGGAGGGTATTTTGAAACTAGAGGTAGAAAAAGGAACTGCTAGCATCCTGATCCTAAAGAAATAAATAGAAAAGAACAAAAAGTAGGAACATTGTCTTAAAAAGTAGTAGACTGAGTAGTCATAGAACATTTGGTGTAATAATCTTACTTGTGACTTGTGATTGGCAGGCACTGTGGAAGAGGAGGCAATTTCAGAATTACATAATTTAAGTCCCATTCAAGGAGTTGGAGCTTCTCTTGGTGTGTCATCAGTCCATGAAGGGTAAGTTTGTAGAGACAGATGCGGTGCTTTTTAAAGATTAGTAGAATATCCTAAACCTGTTGGAGCGTGCTTGCACTGCTCCACGCTGGTAATGATTGGTGCTAGAAGCTTGCTTGTATATTCAGTACATCTTTTTATAGCTCAGTAATTGCTATAAAACCTTACATTGACACTAGACATATGTCCGAGTACAGGGCCGGGTGTTGAGGGCAGGCTCTTTCAGTGTTCTTTGGTGGTGAGAGTACCACTCACAGCGTGGCGCTCTCCATGCTTTCTCCCTGTAGTAGCTCAAGGATCAACAGCCAAAAGGCTCCTTTCAGAGCAGAGCGGAACACTAGGAAGATGTCTCAGTGATAGTTTTGTTCCTCGCCATTTGGTTGATACTAGATTCACTACTGGAAATGTTATTCTTCCAAATAATTTCATCAACACTGTGCTAGATGATGTAGGCCAGTGCCAGTTATTTAAAGTGTTGGTCTCAGCAGTGATGCCTGCCTGCGAAGCTGGCCATCTGGAGGCTATAGGTAGGAAGATGGCAATCTTAGCTGTCCCAGGTCAGAAATGTAAGAACTTACTTGAAGAAAGACTTACAGCAAAACAAGGTTGGAGATGTGGCTCGAGGTAGGAGGTGGCGGTGCACAGTCCTAGCACTCAGACATCAGACAGCCAGAAGGTGTGAAATTGTAGGACAGTCCTGGCTATGTAGTGAGACCCCCAGCCCTAAAACACAACATAGTGGACCACATGGTTCCAGATCCTAGTTTCTTGCCTGATTTAAAATGAGCAGCAAACATCTTAGTATGATCCATCAGAAAGCTCCTTGTCCCAATTTCAAGACTGGATTTCTGCACTAAAACAAAACATGGTGGAACATAGTTTCAGTTCCCAGTTTGCTAAATTTAGGACAAATAGCAAATATAATAGTAGGATTAGGAAAATAATTTCACAGTCACAAAAGCTCCTTGCCTCATTTAAGACTAGAGCGCTGGTAGCTCATGCCTGTAATCCTAGCTAGTTTAGGAGGCTAAGATCTGAGGATAATGGTTTAAAGTCAGCCTAGGCAGGAAAGTCTGACTCTTATCTCCACTAAAACTACTAAAAAAAAAAATCAGTGGAGCAGCTCCACTGTGGTAGAGCAAGAAGCTCAGGGATAGCACCTAGGCCCTGAGTTTCAAGCCCCAAACCAGCACCAAAAAAAAAAAAAAAAGGTACATTTATATTTCAGCACTTTGACTGTTACTATTATAGATGATACCAAAATATCACAGGTCTACTTACCAAAATAAGTAGAGTTAGTAAAATTCACCCACATAAAATATAACTCAAGACACTAAATGGTTGAATGCTTTATGACAACTAATAAATTACCTCACAAACAACCCACAAAGTCCAGGGTCATGATAATCACCTCTCGTATATAAAATTCCTTCACCTAAGCATATACTGATTGGCTATGATGTGATTTGTTGTTAATTCTGCTATGGCCATGTATAAATAGGTATATATTTCAAATACTTTGAGTTTCCTACATAATATTGTTTGTGCTGGTTTTAAAAATCAACATCCTTCTTTGAGCTTTAGAGAAAGGCCAGCTCTGAATATGGCTGTTTACATAATCAACAACTTCTTATTGTGTTACTTAACACAGGTTTCAATAATCTCCCATTCTACATCATTTCTCATAGTCTTTATGGTTAGCATTAAACTGCTTAACTTGGTCCTGTTAAGATAGGGAATACTCCATACATAACAGATCTCTTAGAAAGAATATGGCCCTCTGATTATTAAACATTATCCTAAGTGTAGTTTATACTGATAGCATTTAGGTCTGTTTTTTTGTCATTACTTTAAAGACATGGAAGCCAGGCGCTGGTGGCTCACACCTGTAATCCTAGCTACTCAGGAAGCTGAGATCTGAGGATCACTGTTCAAAAAGCCAGCCTGGGCAGAAAGTCCTTGAGACTCTTATCTCCAATTAACCATCAGAAAACTGGAAGTGGTGCTGTGGCTCAAGGGGTAGAGCACTTGCCTTGAGCTGAAAAGCTCAGGGACAGCGCCCAGGCCCAGAGTTCAAGCCCCACGACCAACAAAAACAAAAAAAAAGGCATGGAGAAACAAGTACAGCATTATTTATTTATGAATTTTATAATATTCAAAATGAACTCTAATAAATGCTCACTTTTCTGAACCTTGGTTTTCATCAAAAACATAATAAGCATTGCGGCCAGCAGGGCTCAGACATGGGATCTTATTGTACACTGAGGGTTCTGTTTCTCTTTCTAAGGAAAATGCTTCCTTCAGTGTCCAAGATACCAGTTTTGAATGAAGGATTAATACCTGTTGAAACCTGCACCTCTACAGTTAGAGCAGACAGCAGTAAGTATGGTTTTGAATTCAGGATTACTTTAATATTTGGAGTAAAACTTTTTACTTGAGGAACAAAAGAACCTTTTATCTGGGGCTTCATTCCTTAATTTTCTTCTTTTTTTTTTTTTAGCACTAGTTCAGGGGCTTAAACTCTGCCTCCTGTCCCTGCTCGGTTTTTAAGCTCATAACTGGTGTTCTTCCACTTGACAATACCTCTGGATCTAGCTGTTAGTTTTTTTTTTTTTTTTTTTTTTTTTTCTGGTTAAGAGGAGATTACAGTTTCTTGGATTTGTCTACTCAGGCTGGCTCTGAACCATGATCCTCAGATCTCAGCCTCCAGAGTAGCTGGGGTTAAAGGTGTGTCACTGACACCTGGCTGGCATTTTGAAATTCTAACAGTGGGAATCTTAGAATGGATTTTTCAGGTTTTCCTTTGGAGCATGAAAGAAGAATAGAGAAAATTTCCAGTACATAGCTGTTTACTCAAGGATATTAAATGAGGAATTCACTTGGGTTTTTAACCAGTTAATTGCTTTTTGTTTAAGTGCTTCTTTTTAGACACCAGCTTTGTACTGAGATGAGAAGATATTTCCTAGGTGGGCTCAGAGTTGATTTAAGTTCCAGACATCTAGAATGTCTCTTCCTCACAAGCAGTCAGGTGTGGTAACTCACTTGATGCTCACAATTAATCTTTTATGTAGTTGTTTTCTGACTCTAGAAGAGCATGCTTCTACTGTTCAACCTTCCCGTCTATCATAAATGAGCCCACCTGGCTTTGCTCCAGGATTGCATGGATAAAAATGAATTAGGATGTGGGTCCATGCAAGCCTTCCCCTCGGAGGGTCACAGCAGTGCAGTGTATTCCTTTCTCAAGTCTATGTAGGGCATGTTTCTCAGTTTGCAATGTATAAAATTGGCTCTCATTTCTCTTTCAGACATAGCAGACATTGCTAGTGGAAGTTCTGGGCTCTCCACTTCAGAAAGTCCTGTGGTCTCTGAGCATAGGCCTGACCAGGAAACAGCACCTAAAGTAAAAGATCATGAAATAGAAGCTGACGTACTAAAAGAAAGTATTGACTTACCAGAAGAAAAGCCTCAGATTTCTGAGATTCCTCCAGATTCTCAAGAAATTCATGTAAAAAATTAATTTATTTACTTCTTTTGACAGTTTTGGTTTAGTTGGGTTTTCAAGACATAGTACAAATCTTCAAATGTATTCATTTAATTTGACTACTTATAGAAAGTAGAAATATTTTGTGATATGATCACATTAAGAGATTAGTTTTCATGAAAACCAAGACTTTTAAAAGCCACAAATTAACAAGTTCATCTTTTGCTCATTATTTGCTTCAAGTAAAAGCTTATTACGTAGCCATAGGAAAACATACTCACGAAGCAAGTATAACATTTTCAGGGTGTCAAGGGCATGTATGTGGAAGTAAGTGAATTCAGATAGACAAGATTTTCCCCAGGGCATACCTGTGACAGAAAGATACTTATCTGGTTGAGGTTCAATTTCTGTGCTCCACAAAGATTTTCCTAGTGCTTAAATATGACTTGTTTTTCTAAAATTTTTATCATGAAGATACTTCTCATATGATAAATGTATTTAAGATGGAAAAACCAACTCCTATTTACAGAAATCTAGTTGTATGGAATTTGGGGAATTTATTAGCTTAAAAATGTTATGATGAACTGGGCACTGGTGTCTCAGGCCTGTAATCCTAGCTTCTCAGGAGGCTGAGATCTGAGGATAGTGGTCCAAACCCAGCCAGGGCAGGAAAGTCTGAGACTTGTATCTCCAGTTTACCAAAAAGCCAGAAGCAGAGCTGTGGCTCACGTGGTAGAGCTCTATATCCTTGGGCAAAAAAAAAGCTCAAGGTCGCGTCCTAATAAGTTCAAGCCCCAGAACCATTACATACAAAAAGTTACAGTTGACCCCATATTGATCTTCCTGAGTATTCTCACTATGAAAACAGATGGCTGAATTCTCTATCTTTCCTTTGGGAAGCAAAAATGTGGGTGTGGTATAAGTGGGAACCTTCATTCACAGGTTATTTACCACCTGTCATCTCACTGAATGTTTGGGAAGTGTGAAAATGTTTCTGTCTAGGTGGGTGGTAATGTTCTACCTTCTTGGTCAGGCAATCTCTCTGTTACTTTCTACCTCCTCCTTTTTCTCCCCCTCCCTTACCAAAAGGTAAATGCAAGGACCATTCCTTCTTCCACCAAACCCTTGCAGGAGAGGTACTGAACTTGAAAGCCTTAGGAATTTCATGGTTTATGCAGCCCCAGCAAAGGGAAGAGGATTGAGTCTAGCCCAAGGGAGCTTATGTAGGTGACTTGTTCTTCAACCTTATGGGGTCATGCTGTTTAGAAAAGTGTGGATAATTAGGTAGTTTGGGGATTGTTGTTAATAATTTTGTGGGTTATTCTTTTTTTGTGGTTGTTTTTTTCTTGGGTGAGGAGAATAAGTCCTTAAGTTAATCAAAACCAGTAGTTTTTAGGATTTTGTTAATAAATACTGGTTGGTTTGGTTTTTTTTACTAGGAAAATAGAGAATTTTTAGTTTAGTTCCAGTCATAATCTCAAAGTTTATTTCTAGTTACTTTGAGTGAGATCTGATTGTTTAAGTGGGATATTTTATAAAGTAAGCCTATTAATATTGCCATTTATCAAATATAGTTTATGTTTAAAAATGCGCACGCTAAAAATGAGATGGTCATTTTAAGTCTTTTGAGCTTTATATTGTAATATATCTTAGATTAACCATTCTCTTACCTTCAATTCATTTTAGGTGGTTGGACATGATAAGTTTGCAGTTCAAAATTCAGAAGACGAGTCTAGAAATTTTTCATTTCAAGAGTTATATCCCTCAGGAACACTTAAACTTCAATATAATTTTGATACTATTGAGCAGCAGTTCTGTGACTTGCCTGATAATAAAGACCCTGGGGAGTGTGACCTTGCTGAAGTAGATGGGGAACTTTTTGTGGCTCAGAGCAATTTCACCTTGATACTGGAAGGAGAAGAAGGAGAGGCAGATGCAGGTGATTCTGTGGCAGCACCTGATCCGTTGCCTGCGGCAGCACACACCACCAAGAAAGAACACGTGAATGATGCGGAGGATGAGGATCAGGGTCATGCCACAGTTGTGCCACCTGCCACAACCAGTGACCACAGAGCCCAGAAGCTGGAGACTCTACCATATGTCCCTGGACCAATTAAAGCGGTGATTGCGGAAAATTTATTAGATGTAATTAAAGATACAAGAAGTAAAGATGCAGTGGAACAGTCCATTCATGAAAACATACCTTTGATGCCCCAGAAGGTGACGCGTTCCAAGTCAGCCAAACCTACATTGAAGACCGTTCAGGAAACAAGTCCGGTGGCTACAGATGTCAGCCAGAGCGATGACATGATTTCCTCCAGAACTCGCATGAGGAGGCAACGTGTCCAGAGCCTGGATCTCTCCTCAGAGCAGCAGTTGCCTGCACCTATTGCTACTTCTAAGACTCCGGGACTGCCAGCTAAGAGGAAGACTCGAAAATCAAGAGAAACTTCTGAGGCGGCCTCTGAACATGCCTATGCTGATATAACCAGACTGTCTCAGAGCCAGAAAACACCTCTGACTCCCAGCAGAGGGAGGAGGAAGAAAGAAGTTCTTCTGGATACGCTAGAGAGCACTGGTGCTGGGGAGCCAGAGTCACACATGGCTCCAGGTAGGGGGCCAAAAAGGTTAAGATCTGAGATGCCAGAACCTCCAACTGAAGAAACTTCTCTTAGAAAAGAAGCGAAGCTTTCATATCTTACAAAAGGAACACCTAGAAGAACAAAAAAGTCTATAGAAAATCAGCATGGGGCTGAAATTACAAATGATCTAACCGTTAGTAAACTACCAAGTCCTAGCAGAACTGTCAAAAAGTTGAGAAGAGCCACTTCAGAAGCCCCTCCGACCCCAGGATGGGGGCAGGATGGAGGGCACAGTGACCCGCAGCTACCCCTCCAGGGGAGACGGGCCAGAGATGGAGGAGTCAGTAGGCTGAGTGTGCTAGAAGCTCCTGAACGTGACCCATGCCCCCTGGCTCTCTCGGCAGAGCTTGAGGTGCCCCTCACACCTAGGAAACGTGGAAGACCCAGGAAAATAAATCCATCGGAAGATGCTGGGTCCAGATCTGTTAAGGAAGAGGGAAGTTCTAAGAAGAGAGGTGTAGTTAATGTTCGAAGATCTACAAGAAACACCCCAGCTAGGCATGAAAATACTCATGTTGCAAAAGCGGCTTTTGAAAACTCTGTTTCAGTGCCAAATGAGGAATTTGCAGTGGTAACAAGTTCTAGGAAGAGGATCACAGAGGAGTCTGAAAATCAAAGCCAGAAACATCCATTAGGCTCAGCATCAGAAGACCACCAACACGGAGAGACACACCAAGAGCCACCTGATGGAGGAAAAAGATCACGTGTCAGCTCGGCTGTTAGTAAATCTTCCCCAAATACAAGGACTAGATCTAGTAAGGCCCTTTTGTCAGACATTGCTGAACCAAAACACGAGCCTTTATTTACTCCTGTAGCAAAGGTTCCAAGGAAAGCAAAAGGTAATTTTATTTTTACTTATATTTTTATCATTCAGGATGCTTGGCCTAAGAATTGTCTTTGTGAAGGGGAGCTTTGATTTAGAGTACCGATTGTTTATCCTAAGAAACAATTTGTAATTTCAGAGGATCTTAAGATTCAGGAATTAGTACGATTCAAATGTACTTCACATGCTAGAATTCACTTCTCATGGGTTCACGTCTAGTGACAGCCCCGATGGTCTGAAAGGAGCTGTTGGTGGTTTGCCAATCAGCATATGCAGACAATGAAATCACAGTGTTCCCTATTAGTTGGCTTGTCTGCTTGCCAATCTCCCTTGTCCCTGATGGGCTGGTGGGACCGTGGAGTGGTTGTGGGTCAGACCCCAGAGGTAGGGCCTCTCCTGCTGAGCAAGTGCCCCTTGCCGCTGTGTATAGAGCACAAGTGTCCATGGAGCGTGGAGTGCACAGACAGAGAGATGCGATGTTGGTGAGGGAAGAGGTGTCAGTCCCGGTAGGAAGAGGTACTCAAAGAGTGCTTAAGATGGTGGTGAGTTGTAGGGACGCTCTTGGGAACGGTGCTGCTGAGGGGTGGGTACACAGCTGCCATTCAGCAAAGCAGGTGCGTGCTTGCCCCATCCTCGATTAAGCTGTCACCTCGACAGTGTAAAGCATTGACAAACCTTCTGTATAGTTGCCTTCTGATTTGAGGAAGGCCAGGAGGAAAATAAGCCATTTAAACTAAATTTCTGCTAAGTGCAGTTTATCTCCAACACTCTTATGCCCAGCATATCAAATGTATTCTAATGTTTGGGCTGGTTTTGACCCCGCAGCGCCCATCTCCACGCTCTGCCGACGCTTGTGCTGAGTGGCGCACAGACACATACCACTTACTTTTCGCCAGAGCTTTTGATGGTAGTAGTACCGTATTTCACTTTCATTGCGATTCTGAAGAAATTGCTTTCTACCAATGCCTTTTTTTTTTTACTTTTTATTATAAAGGTTTACAGTACTTAGGACACCAAGTATAGTGAATTCAAAATCCTGAGTGACTTTGGCATAGCATAGCCAACATTTCTTATTCTGCTCTTGGTCATCTTTATGTAGTTACCTATAAAATGATTCAGAATAATTTTCCCTGTTAGTGAAAATAGTACATGTCATCTAGCTTTCTAGAGAACCACTAAGTGCTATTCACATTCGCCTGTCTGTCCTACCATTTTATTTGCTTAAAAAGCAAAATGAAACAGTGTGTTGGTCCACACCTGTAATCCCAGTACTTCCTGGGAAGGCTGAGGCAGGAGGATTAGGGTGAGTTGGAGACCAGCCTAATGAGACATGGTCTCATAAAGACAAACCTCAGTTTGTGTATTTCCCCTTCTTCATTCCTCAGAACCCTAAGCATAAATGGCCTTTAGTTTTTCTTTCTCATTTTAGGGGTTTCTCGCCTGTTGATAAAAAGTCCATATACGGCGGCATTAGGTTGCAGATACGCACTTTCTAGTCTGAGATGATGTTGTTAGAGGTGGTAACAAAATTGGGATTCTGCTGGGCACTTGGAAAGCAAAGACAGGAAGCTCAAAAGTACAAGGCTAGCTGGGGCTATGCAATGAGGCCCTCTCAAGAAATCAAGGGCTGGCTGGGTGCTGATCTTAAACATGTGATCCTCGTTACTTGGCAAGCTGAGGTTGGGACTCAGGAGGAAAGAAGGGAAGACTTGAGACCTTTCCTCATTAGAGACTGAACACAGTGATGCCTAGCTATGCCAGGAAACCTCACATAGGCAGATTGGGCCTGTGCCTGGTCAGGAGGTAAGACCCCTAATTAACCAGTGGAAACAGAGTCTTGGCTCAGTAATAAGTTCTGAGTGCTTGAGGCTGAGCATTCAAGCCACAGGACCACCAAAGAGGGGGAGGCAGGATGGGTATGTAGCTCAGCATACCCAGAGCAGCATATGCAGGGCCTCAGAAAGAGCTGTAGAGTTGGAAATGTCATTAGCTGAGCGAGCAGAAGGTCATTTAACCTTTCTGAGCCCTATTTTGTTGCATGTGTTTCTTTTTTTGGCAGTATTGGAGTTGGAACTCGGGGCCCTGCTTTTTGGTGGCGTGTTAAAGATAACTAGTGAACTTTTCTGCCCCAACTGACCTTGGACTTTGACCCTCCAGGTCTCAGCCTCTTGGGTAGCTGGGATTACAGATAGGAGCCACTAGTGCCCAGATCTGCAGTTACTCTTTTCACTGGTACTCCTTTCTTGCCTGATACCTGTCTAAACTGCCTTTAAAATCCACTGAGGGAGATTCAGAGGAGAGGATATTTAGAAATATTACCAGTCTTGGTTGTTGTGTAGTTACCTGTAGAATCACTGATAATTTTCTCTAGTTGAAATCTGACAAACGGGTATCTATGACATCTTATTAAATATTCTCCAGTTTCTACTTTCAACAGCAGATATTAAGGAGGGCCTGTTATGTGCCCATAGCTATCCTAGATGATCTCATTCATCAGTTCTCTGCTTCCCACACAGTAGCCCTTGCAGAGGGACCGGCAGAGCTGCTCCCACCTCCCCCTCACACTACTGAGTTCCAGCCTAGGTCTTTTGAACTTAACTCAGAGTGTGTCCAGCCTCAGGAAAGCTTGAGGACATGGGTGAAGGTGGACATAACAGGCAGTACAATAAAGTGGCCTCAGTGTGGAGGCTAAACATTTTTACATATACTAGATTTTTGTTAGGTTCATACTCAGACTTGCTGTCTGAAAAGTGAAACAGCATTGTGAACTGTAATGTGAACATTTGCTATTAAGGGTTTGTAAGTTGTATTCATTTTTGCTTTGTGAGACAGTCTTGGTGGCCTTGAGCTTGATAAGATCCTATAATCCCAAGATCATAGGCATGTGCCCCTACACCTGCGAGAGAGAGTTTAAATTGTATTTTTAAAACAGTATAACAAATAACAAAAATGTCTTTGTAATGGCTTTGTTCTACTTTATTGTGAAGAGTCTGTATGGTCAGTGTGTTTCATTGTATATTTTAAGCCAATTCTGGGGGGTGGGTAGGTCCTGGGACTGAACTGCAGTAGGGGTTAGACCTTTGAATTTGCTAGGCAGGTGCTGTGCCACTTGAGCCCTGCCTCTAACACTGCCTTGCTCTTAATTTGAGATGGAGACTCCATCCCTGCAAGTCCAGAGCGCAGTCCTGTCTCAGGTCTCCTGTCACCGACAGGGTAACAGCTGGGCACTACCCTACCTCACCTGGCTGGATTCAGCAGAGCTGAGCCTCTCTCCCCAGGCTGGACCGGATCTACTCCCAGCCCCACGCAGGCACTCACCATTGTACCCAGCTGTCAGAAAGGGAGACTCTGTTAGCTAGGTCATGGGCCTGAGCTATAGCACCAGGCTTAAACGTTGTGTGATATCTTTCTGAAGTCATTTTTCTTTATTTTGTGTATGTGACATGAATTTTTCTACTGTTCCCTTTGAACTGGAACAAACATCAGAATAAGATGGTTGAGGTGGCGCTGTAGGCTCACACATGGGATCCTAGCTGCTCGGGTGGCTGAGATCTGAGGATCATGATTAAAAGCCGGCCAGGGCAGTTTTAAAAAAAAGAGAGACTGGTCCATTTAACCACCTGAAAGGCAGAAATAGAACTGTGGTTCAAGTGGTAAAGCACTAGTCTTGAGTGGAAAAAGCAAGAGCCCCAGTACCAGCACCAAAAAAAAACAAAAGAAAAAAAATGGAATCTAGCTGGGCGCCGGTGGCTCAGGTCTGTAATCTTAGCTACTCAGGAAACTGAGATATGAGGATTATGGTTCAAAGCCAGCCAGGGCAGAAGAGTTTGTGGGACTCTTACCTCCAATAAACCACTAGATAACCAGAAGTAGAGCTCTCGCCTTGAGCTGAAGAGCACAGGGACAGCACCCAGGCCCAGAATTCAAGCCCCACGACCAAAAAAAAAAAAAGAATCTCTTCTTTGCAAATGAGGGTTTTTTTTTTTCCTCTTAAAATGAAGAATTACTATGCAATTAGGTAAGTTACAGCCCATATCTTTCAGGCCGGGTGTGTGGAATGGGTACGCCCCCCAGGCCTCCCAAGACAGGTGTCAGGTGACTAAGGAGTGACCGGCTTTCGTGCCTGCCTGAGAACCTATCTTACAGGGCAAAATTACCAGTTATCCTAATGGGATTTTTTTAGTAATAAGTTAGGATTACCTGCACTTTAAAGATACAGATGTGATGTCTGTGTTCCCAACTCTTTCTTTAGCTGATGGAACGAAGACTCCCGCCCAGCTGCAGGAATTAGTTTCTGATTTTTCTTCTCAGTTTGCCTTCTCACCTCCTGCTTTGAGGACCAGGCGAAAATACACCTCAAGTGCATCTAAGATTGTAAATGAGCTGGTAAGGAGCTGTGGTTTCATTTGTGTATTTGCTAGACCTACTTTGAAATAGAATCTCCCTCTGTCTCTTAGGCAGGTAATATATTAACTCGCAGCAAGTGTCACTTACTTATCAACTACATTTCATTGCTATCAGAGTGACAGAGCATGTTGGGTTCAGAGCAGCCTGAGGCAGGATGGAGTTAGTAGAGTAGCCTGAACTCAGAGAGCCCTAAATAGGCATTCTTCTGGGACTGAGTGTCCATTGCTTCTGCCCATGAAGGCTAATTTACAACCATTCATTCAGCTATCTATCTACTATGAATCATTTGTATGCAAAGGCTTACATAAAAATAACTCAAAAGGGGGGCTGGGAAGGTGGCTCAATGGTAGAGTGCTTGCTTTGCATGCCTGAGGCCCTGGGTTCGATTCCTCAGCACCACATAAGCAAAAAGAAAAAAGCCGGAAGTGGCACTGTGGCTCAAGTGGTAGAGCGCTAGCCTTGAGCTGAAGAGCTGAGGGACAGCACCCAGGCCCAGAGTTCAGGCCGCACGACTGGACCCAAAAAAAAAAAAACTCAAAATAGTGTTTATGCCTGTAATCCAAACTAGAGGTGAAGATTGGGCAGGTTTAAGTTCAAGATCAGCCCTGGCAAATAGCTATTTAACTTGGAACAGAGTGTAGTGCATGGCTCAGGTCTGCACCCATGAAGAGACTATTGGTAGGAGGACTGAGGCTGTTGCTGGACAGACATGCAAGACTACCTGAAGAAGCAAATCAGAGGACTAGGATGTGGTTCAAGCAGTATAGCCAAGTGTAAGGCACATGCTTCCCCCCGCCAATAAATTAACATTGGGGCTGGGTAGAGTGCTTGTCTAGCATGCATGAAGCCCTGGATTCGATTCCTCAGTAATACATACACAGAAAAAATCAGAAGTGGTAGAGTGCTAGCATTGAGCAAAAGAAGCTCAGGGACAGTGCCCAGGCCCTGAGTTCAAGCCCCAGGACTGGCCAAAACTGGTCATTTGAAATGCGTACTTTGGTTGATGGTCAACTGGCTGATAAGAGCCACTGCAGAGCACCTCTGGACAAAAGAGGAGATGGCCCTGCTATCCTCCCAGGGGTCCACTGCACCAAGTAGCACCAGTGCTCTAAGTGGTTTCTGCGAAGGCTGGCCTGACCCCTGCACAAGGGCAGAGACTGAATTTGCATCTAGGACAGCCGAAAGAACCTCAGGGACATGAGAAGTGACAGGATAAAAGGCAAGACCTGGAGAAGGAACAGAGATGGTGTGGTCTCTCTGTTGAGAATCAGAGGAGGGACTTGTATTAGCAGTGTTTGGTTTCCGTTGATCTTGGTTGTTTACTTTTGTGCTTGTACTGGGTCATAAACTCGGCCTGAGCTTTCTGGCTCAAGGCTAGCCCTCTTACCACTGGAGGACAGTTAGCATTTGGCCTTGACCTGGGGTCCAGCTTTTGAATTAAGATGTGTCCTTTTTTTCAACCATAGGAAGATGACACTCAATCAGTGGAAGTTGTAGAAGAGCAAAAAGTGAAGCGAGCCAGGACTATGAAGAGAAAAGAGGCAAATAGGTGAGTGTGACTGCTTGGCCTGCACGTGCGTCATCACCAGGGCCATCCTGTCGCCCTGGTCCCTTGAGGAGAGATGTCACTTGAGGCTTGGAGCTCTCCTAGAGGGGCAGGAAGACCCTTGCTCCGCACCTATGCTAGTTCAAACTCAGTGCCTTGATCTCGCAAGGGCAGTGCTCTGCCACGTGAGCCACACCACCATCCTCTGATGGTGTCATGCCCACTGGATATGGAAGGAAGTGTGGTACTTGCCTGTCCATGGGGACAGGTGGTGACCGTGAGTGATGGGGACCTTTTAAATCCTGCACTCCTTCACTGCTGTCCGTAACAATGCGTCCACAGGGGAGCTGGCTGCGTTGTAGGTAGATAGAAGTCTCTCTTCGTTTTAAATCTAACATAAGGAAACTGGACAGAAGGTCCTGTTCGCTGAAGAGTGACTTACTTGGCTTGCACCTGGGCACTATGTGGTTTGCCGGTTGCCAGTGTTTGACAACTGCTATTTCAGAGTCTGCTTGGGCTCTGCGAGGCTCTGCCCCAGGGATGGATGACCAGGACTTGGCCCATCCTTGCAGCCTGGCAGTGTTCTGTCTCTGCAGGAAATGTAGTGAGATGTTTGGGTCACATGGCTGCACCTCACTTCCTTGGAAACTTAGAGGTGGAAGTGTGTGGCAGGGTCACCCCAAGGGTTCTGTCATCACAGTATGTGTCAGATGTTTGTGTTCATACCCAATTGTATCCTTTTTCAGAAACAAGGAAAGAGGAAGGTCTTGGTCTCCTCCTCCAGTGGAAATAAAGCTGCTTTCTCCCTTGGCCAGTCCAGCTGGGGAAGGAAAGAGCAAAGCAAGAAAGCCTGTGGACGTGTCCGGGAAAGCCCTCGGGAGGGGCAGAAAGAAGCCGGCTGCTTTTCCAAAGCAGATTTTGCGCAGGAAAATGCTCTAAGTTTTTCTAAGATTTTAACGTACACCCATTTATAAAGGCCTCAGAATTGTGTGGATTAAAGTGATCTAATTTGGAAAATAATTTATATAAATTATTGTAAATTTTTGTAAACAAAGTCTTCAATAAGTAAAGTAACTCCATATGGAGTGTGATTCTTTTAGTCTAGGCATTTTTCTATTTTATATTAAGACTTCATACATTTATATACTATGTGAATACAGCTTATTGGAATGTTTAATAAACTACTGTAAATTATACAATTTGTGTGTGTTAGATTTTTGAGATAAAATTGTTTTAATGATTTTATATGCTAGTAGTCATTTGTCCCATTTTCTCTCTCTATCACAAGTATTAGACCAATCTTAAAATGAGGATGAACTATTGACCTATTTTTTAAAGTTATTTTATAATTTATGCACTTTGATTCTGTGATTAAGATTTCTAACCATCATGTATTTTTATTGGTTGGTTTTGCCTGTTACTATGTTGACATTGAATTATGGGCATGTAATTTTGACGCCTTTTTGTAGTTTCCCAAATTTTGTGTAATCTACCTCAAGAGTAATGCATTGTTTTTACTGTAATGTTGACATTTCTTATTCAGTGAGCTTAAAGACTATTTATCTCTACGGTCTCTTAAGTCAGAGACTAATTATCCAGGTTAGATTGACCGGTTCACTGCTTATTAGCAAAATCATGACAGGATTTGAGAAATGTAAAATAAAATGTGTTGCGTGCCTAAAAATCAGGAAGAGCAGTCTGGACAGATTTTACAAGTCTTCCCAGGAAGGAAGTGACTCCCAAAGCATGGGAATTTTAAATTGGCAGGTGGTCACAGAGTCAGGCTGAGACAGTTGCTTGCGGGGAGGTCCTGATCCTTTGTGTGGGCTGTGGAAATTCATCAATAAGTCAGTGTAAGTTAGAACAAGTAACTGATAGTGTCTGATGAATGGACCGTTAAATAATGAATCACCTAGACACAGCTGCTTGCATCAGCTTTTCAGTGTGAAGCACAAGGCTCTGCTCTGCTCGCCTTGCAGCATGGAGAGGGCGGGTGTGGGGAAGCAGCCGACGCCCAGTGACATAAAGTGGCCATGCGCGTGCGGCCCTTCGGTCAGGTCAGGTCAGTGGTGTCGCGTGTCGCCTCCTCGGAAGCATCGCTGACTGCAATTTTACTAACTTTTTTAATGATAGTCACAAAATTTGTATTTAAGCTGCTTGTCTTTTATGGAATATTAAACTCTTAAATGAATTTGTTAAATAACTGATCTTAAACATATTGCACAGTTTCTATTCCTTGGCACAAGTAGTACAATAAAAAGAAAATTGACACAAATTATGCTGTCCCTATTTTTTGAGACAGGAGTCTGTGTGGCCACGCTGGCACTGAACTCCAACCCTGCCCCAGCTTCTCAAGTGCTGGCATATACCACACTTGGCTGATCCCTCCATATTTTATTGAATTGATGTATAAATGTGTTTCCAAAGAAAAAATTGCTGCATGAATTAGCAACATGAACTCCAGCAGCATCGGTGTTGGCTTTAGTTTTTGTTTGAATCAGGTCTACTAGTAGTCCAGGCTGGCCTGGAGTTTGAGATCCTCCTGCCTCAACCACCTGAGTGCTGGGATTATAGGTGTGCACCATAGAGCCCAGTGTATTCTATACTTTGAATGTATATAGAATGTACTTAGAGGTTTTTATAAACCCTGCTGCATTTTAGGATAACATCAGGTAGGCTCTGCAGGATCCTACAGTGAGCAGTGCCTCATTAGATTTTAAGGTAGTGTGACAACCACTTGCCTGGCAAGACTTTACACTGTCATGGAACAAACATTAGCAGCTACTGAAAGCAGAAAGGAAATCATTTTTTCTCCGGCCTCTTAAAGCCTCCTGTGTGAGACTGACGGTCATGTGTTAGGAAGGTTTGTGTGGTGCGGCACTGAGGTAACGGCACCCAGAGCACTGGGCATGGTTTCTAGATGGAAGTGTGATGTTGGGACTGTTGCCACACACATGTCCCTTTGGTGGGGTACCCACCTTCCCAGCCTGGTGTTTCTGGTCTGTACAAGCACAGCTTTGCATTTTCACTCGGTCTCCTCCTGCCCTGTGCCTCTACATTCGTCTGTTGCTGAGGAGGGGTTTCCGGTGGCTGGGCAGCAAGCAGGCTGTGTAACCCAAGCAGCTGCTATTGAGACTAACGTGCATATGCATGGTGCATGGCTTCTTAGGCAACTGGTAATAATGCATCAAAACAATTGGTGGCCACTAAAGTAAATGTTTGGCCCCTGTAAGAGAGTAAACCATCTCTAACCCCCTTCAGTGACACTGGAAGGGGCTCTGCAAGGGGTGTAGGGGGAGGGGAGGAGCAAGCGGACCCAGCACATGCTAGTTCAGGTCACTGCAGTTCCAACCATTTGCCTCACAGTAAGAACACAAAAACAAGCCAAAGTCTCACAGAATCCAGACCAGCCTCAGCCGCCCATGTGCTGGGCTTGCCACCAGTATACACTTGGCAGATCAAACTTGAAAAGTAGAAAACTTCAAAATTAGTATCATGAATAAAAATAAGCTCTTGCCATTTACAGCACCTGGGTGACCCGTATGTTGTCTAATTTAACTCTGTTGCTAGACTTAATCTTCATTGTTGAGTCAGAACTGACTTTGAGGTATCTCTCTTCTTTCATTTTGGTGCTAGTCCTGGGGCTTGAACTCTGGGCCAGGGTGACCTTCCTGAGCTTTTTTTGCTCAAGGGTAACACTACTACCTTGAGCCACAGTTCCACCTCCAGTCTTGGTAGTTAATTGGAGATAAGAGTCTCAGGGACTTTCCTGTCCTGGGTAGCTTTGAACTTCGATCCTCAGATCTCAGCCTCCTGAGTAACAAAGATTTACAGCAAGGATTTACAGACATAAGCCACCATCTTAGGCATGAGGCCCAGCTAATGGCACTTTCTTAAGCAGCATGTACACCTATCTGGTAAAATAGCTGACAACTTTTTTTCCCAAACAATTACTGATGCTGTGATAATCAGTGGTGAATGCGCTCTCAGATGTATATAGCTATAACCACAATTGATTTGAGTGCACTTGATCACTTCAAGAAGGAAGCTACCCTCCCTCTGACCCTGCCTGCTTCCCCTCCCTAAGCAGTAACGGGTGTTGTTACCCCAGATGCTGCTGTGACGCTTCCTGTGGATGGAGCCAGGGGAGCTCATCCTGGCCTCCTGCGCTAAGCGAGTTTTTACAGCCCATCCGTGTTGTAACATGTATCAAAGCTTCGATCTTTGAGTGACCAATATCCTTCAGTATAGACAATTACACTGGAAGAGACCTGAAATAATTAATTTGTATAACAAGGAAAATGTGATTGACTCTGGGTCTGTGATCTGACTAGAGAGAAGAACTGTGGGAGCAAATGTGTAATTCCAGAACTACCATCACTATACAAAAACCCAGAGCATGTGAACACCGTCACCTTTGACCTGGCATACTAGTCTAAGGTATTCCTTTTCTCAAGGTGAACACGAGGTCCAAAGGTACTGCTGTTGCCTGAATACATCCCAGTCAGCTGGCTGCGTTTTCAGAAAGACAAGTGGCGCATAGCATCCCCAGCCTAGAAAACCAGAGAAACTTGTGAAGGCCTCTGCCTTTGAGAAGTGTGCTGGCTAAGCACTTGTTACATGCTATATCCAGTTCTGTCCTAAAGCTGATGAGATAGGGTCTGGTTTATGGAAATAGGCAATGTTAAGGGATACCTCCAGGCATGGTGGTTTCCTGTAATCCTGTAATCCCAACTATGTGGGAGGCTGAAAACTGGAGGAAAGTAGTTCAAGGCCACCCTGGAAAAAAGTTTTCAAGATATCCTACCCAACCATTAGCTGGGCATGTTAGTATGCACCTATCACCTAGATATGTGAGAAACTGAAATCGAGGAATGTGGGTCCAGCTCATGCAGAAAAACCCATGAGACTCCATCTGAATGGAAGAAGCTGGTGCATGCCTGCCATCCCAGCTACAATGAATGTTATTATTTTATTCTCTTCGTAATCTCTGTGATGCCTGGCTTCATAAAAGACATCTGAAATGGGCACTAGTGGTTCATGCCTACAATCCCTCCTACATGGAAGGCTGAGATCCAGAGGATCTATATTTAATGCCAATCTGGAGAGGGAAAGGAAGTGGGAGAGAGAGCACTACCATTTTAACAGAGATGGGGACAAGTGCTTGTCATCCCAACTATGACAGGAAGTCTAAACTATGTGAATGAAGGTCCAGGTCAAAAAAAAAAAAAAAGATCCTATCTCAAAATAACAGCAAAAAAGGAGGTGGTGACATCCCCCAGCAGAAGAGCATCTGCCTAGCAAGGTATGGGGCCCTGAGTTCCAACAACCAGAAAGGGGGTGGAATCCTCCACCCTCCACCCCATCTCTTACAGCACCAGGTCATGCAACCTCCAGCAGCTCCAGTGCACATCAAGGAAGATCATGAACATAGTCTCAGAAGTCATTCTACACTCTGGCCACAAAAATCTCAACCCTCATCCTCCCTGAAAGGGAAACAGACTGCTACAGAACCATCACTAAAACGAAAACTGGAAAGATGGACGCTGGTGGCTCACACCTGCAATCCTTCCTACTCAGGAGGTTGAGATCTGAAGGTCACGGTTGGAAACCAGTTGGGGCAGTAAAGTCCATGAGACTCTAATCTCCAGTTAACCACCAGAAAGCCAAAAGTGGAGCTGTGGCTCAAAGTGGCCAAGTGCTAGCCTTGAGCAAAAAGAGCTCAGGGACAGCGCCCAGGCCCTGAGTTCAAGCCCCATGACCACAAAAGAAAAGAAACAAGGTTTCTTTGGGGGAGGAAGGAGGGTAGTGACTGCAAAACCACCCTACTTACGGGAGAAATAAGAGAGGAAATGTCGGGCTGGGAAGGTGGCTCAGTGGTAGAGTGCTTGCCTTGCATGCCTGAGGCCCTGGGTTCCATTCCTCAACACCACATAAGCAGAAAAAGCCAGAAGTTGTGCTGTAGCTCAAGTGGTAGAGCTCTAGCCTTGAGCTGAAGAGTTGAGGGACAGCGCCCAGGTCCAGAGTTCAGGTCCCACCACCAGCAAAAAAAAAGAGAGAGAGAGAGCGCGTCGGGTCCACAACCCCAGGCTCCAGTGACACAAAATCCAGCCAGGCTCTGCCTCTTGCAGGTCCCTTCACTCCTGATAATACCCGCTGGGGGCCCAGTCCTCACCCCGTGGGGGACATGCTGACAACACCACGGCATTGCGCCGTGTGTGTGTGTGTGTGTGCATGTGCGTGTGCGTGTGCACGTGTGCATGAGTGGGTTGGTGTACATGCACACATTTGGGAGTGCTTTAGAACCAAGTCTGGTGACCCTGCCACCCTCTTTCCAGAGAGAGGTCTTCTATGACATCGGAAGAGGAATCTTCCACAATGCCTGGCAGGGCTACAATGCCGCGTCCTGGCCTATGGCCAGACCTGCTCTGGAAAAAGCTACTCCATGATGGGGTTCAGGGCAAAAAAGGGCCTCATTCCAAGACTGCGCAAAGAACTCTTTCAGACAATGGAGAACAGGAAGGAAAATCAGGAGTACCAGGTATGCACAGGCCTCCAGACCCTTTTTTAAGAAATTGCACTTATAGCTGGGCACTGGTGGCTCACGCCTGCAATCCTAGCTACTCAGAAAGCTGAGATCTGAGGATCATGGTTCAAAGCCAGCCTAGGCAGGTAAGTCCGTGAAACTCTTATCTCCAATGAGCCACCAGAAAACTGGAAGTGGGCCTGTGGCTGAAGTGGTAGAGTGCTCATCTTAAGCTGAAGAGCTGCGGGACAGCGCCCAGGCCCAGTGTTCAAGACCCATGGCCCCTCCAAAAAAAAGAAAAAGAAATTGCACTTATCTAATTTTCCCACATGGAGTGCCGCAGCACTGTGTTAGGGTGTGTGTGGATACATACATTTGTACCCCACTTGTATCTAGGTGCATGAGGCTTGAACCCAGGTCGGGGAGGCCGCCGGCGTGGGGTCCAGGTCTGGGGAGGCCGCCGGCGTGGGGTCCAGGTCTGGGGAGGCCGCGGGCGCGGGGTCCAGGTCGGGGAGGCCGCGGGCGCGGGGTCCAGGTCTGGGAGGCCGCGGGCGTGGGGTCCAGGTCGGGAAGGCCGCCGGCGTGGGGTCCAGGTCTGGGGAGGCCGCCGGCGTGGGGTCTGGGGAGGCCGCGGGCGTGGGGTCCAGGTCGGGGAGGCCGCCGGCGTGGGGTCCAGGTCGGGGAGGCCGCCGGCGTGGGGGCCTGAGCCCCCGGCCCCGCGCCCCGCACAGGTTTTGTGCGCTCCGCGCTCACCCTCAACCTGGCGGACCTGGCCGCGGTCGGCCTGCAGAGGGGGCCCAGGCCCGGGCAGGCTGCGGGAAGGGGCGCGCACCAACCTCAGCCGCACCGACCTGGGGGCCGTGAGCCGGAGGGGGCCCCGCCGGGGAGGAGGGAGGCTGCGGAGGGCCGGGGCGGACCCGGATTGGGTAACTGCCACCCGCAGCCGCCCCGCGGGGCCCAGCCCGAACCTCAGGCTCTCCGCGGCGGGTGTGGCGTGAGAGTCCTGCTCAGTGGGATTTATGGTCTTTATAACTTTATCCGGGGACTACTGAAACTTTTTCTCATTGTTGGGAATGACAGTGCACAATCAGCCCCACGAATGTGGGTATCGTCAGGAACAGGAGGGCACAGGTACTCACGCGTGTGCACACACACACACGCCCGGACAGAAAGAGGACGCTTCCTAAACCGGTCTCCTCACACCCCTTCCAGTGGGTACACCCACCAAAGACGCTGACCTCTGACCCGATCACTTTGCCCAATTAGCTTAACGTTCGTATAAATGAGACAGTACACCCAGCCACAGGCTTCCTTCTCCAAGGATTTGTTATCAGATTATTCAAGGTGGTGTCCCGAGCACTTATTTTTATTGCTCACCCACAAGGTGATAAATCATGGCTTATGTAGCTTGTTTCTAGGCTTGAGCTGGAATGGTAGATTTACTGAGCAATCGGGGAAAGCAATCATCCATCTGGGGTTCACATCAGGAAAAGCACGGGGGCTTTTGGCTCAATATGGCGATCAGATGTTCGGGGCCCTGGCAACCCGCCAAGCACCACCCACCACCCGGCTGCGGCCCAGCCCCGGCCCCAGGCGCCCAGCGGTGGGGTCGTGTGACCTGTGCCTGTAGTTCTGTCACGGGACTCCACTTTTCCTGCGGCAATTATTATGCCCGCAGTCAACACCTCGTTTGCCGGTTTAGTTATTGGGGCTGGTCTGGAGCTTGAGCTCGGGGTCCGGGCGCTGTCCCTGAGCTCCAGGCTGGCATTTGACCACGTGAGCCACAGCTCCACTTGTGGCTTTCTGCTGGTTCTGGGGGATAGAGTCTCACTTGCCTGCCTGGGCTGGTTCCCGTCCCGATCCCCGGGCCTCGGCCTCCTGGGAAGGTGGGGCTGCAGGCTTGAGCAGAGCCCGGCCAGCGCTGCCAAACCCTCAGGCACCACACACCTGAGTGGAGACTGAACTGGAATGGTGGGGTTCCGGGGGGCGGGGCCGGCCCCTGGGGAGGGCGGGGGAGGGGACGGGACGCGAAGGGACGGGACAGGCCCGCGCCTGGGACGGGCCCGTGACCGCGTCTCCCCCAGCGCCCCGGCCCCCCGTGACCGCGTCTCCCCCAGCGCCCCGGCCCGTGACCGCGTCTCCCCCAGCGCCCCGGCCCCCCGTGACCGCGTCTCCCCCCAGCGCCCCCCGTGACCGCGTCTCCCCCAGCGCCCCGGCCCGTGACCGCGTCTCCCCCAGCGCCCCCCGTGACCGCGTCTCCCCCAGCGCCCCGGCCCGTGACCGCGTCTCCCCCAGCGCCCCGGCCCCCCGTGACCGCGTCTCCCCCAGCGCCCCGGCCCCCCGTGACCGCGTCTCCCCCAGCGCCCCCCGTGACCGCGTCTCCCCCCAGCGCCCCCCGTGACCGCGTCTCCCCCAGCGCCCCGGCCCGTGACCGCGTCTCCCCCCAGCGCCCCCGGCCCGTGACCGCGTCTCCCCCAGCGCCCCGGCCCCCCGTGACCGCGTCTCCCCCAGCGCCCCCCGTGACCGCGTCTCCCCCAGCGCCCCCCGTGACCGCGTCTCCCCCAGCGCCCCCCGTGACCGCGTCTCCCCCAGCGCCCCCCGTGACCGCGTCTCCCCCAGCGCCCCGGCCCCCCGTGACCGCGTCTCCCCCAGCGCCCCCCGTGACCGCGTCTCCCCCAGCGCCCCGGCCCCCCGTGACCGCGTCTCCCCCAGCGCCCCGGCCCCCCGTGACCGCGTCTCCCCCAGCGCCCCCCGTGACCGCGTCTCCCCCCAGCGCCCCCCGTGACCGCGTCTCCCCCAGCGCCCCCCGTGACCGCGTCTCCCCCAGCGCCCCCCGTGACCGCGTCTCCCCCCAGCGCCCCCCGTGACCGCGTCTCCCCCCAGCGCCCCCCGTGACCGCGTCTCCCCCAGCGCCCCGGCCCGTGACCGCGTCTCCCCCCAGCGCCCCCGGCCCGTGACCGCGTCTCCCCCAGCGCCCCGGCCCCCCGTGACCGCGTCTCCCCCAGCGCCCCCCGTGACCGCGTCTCCCCCAGCGCCCCCCGTGACCGCGTCTCCCCCAGCGCCCCCCGTGACCGCGTCTCCCCCAGCGCCCCGGCCCGTGACCTCGTCTCCCCCAGCGCCCCGGCCCGTGACCGCGTCTCCCCCAGCGCCCCCCGTGACCGCGTCTCCCCCAGCGCCCCCCGTGACCGCGTCTCCCCCAGCGCCCCCCGTGACCGCGTCTCCCCCAGCGCCCCCCGTGACCGCGTCTCCCCCCAGCGCCCCCCGTGACCGCGTCTCCCCCCAGCGCCCCCCGTGACCGCGTCTCCCCCAGCGCCCCGGCCCGTGACCGCGTCTCCCCCCAGCGCCCCCGGCCCGTGACCGCGTCTCCCCCAGCGCCCCGGCCCCCCGTGACCGCGTCTCCCCCAGCGCCCCCCGTGACCGCGTCTCCCCCAGCGCCCCCCGTGACCGCGTCTCCCCCAGCGCCCCCCGTGACCGCGTCTCCCCCAGCGCCCCCCGTGACCGCGTCTCCCCCAGCGCCCCGGCCCCCCGTGACCGCGTCTCCCCCAGCGCCCCCCGTGACCGCGTCTCCCCCAGCGCCCCGGCCCCCCGTGACCGCGTCTCCCCCAGCGCCCCGGCCCCCCGTGACCGCGTCTCCCCCAGCGCCCCCCGTGACCGCGTCTCCCCCCAGCGCCCCCCGTGACCGCGTCTCCCCCAGCGCCCCCCGTGACCGCGTCTCCCCCAGCGCCCCGGCCCGTGACCTCGTCTCCCCCAGCGCCCCGGCCCGTGACCGCGTCTCCCCCAGCGCCCCCCGTGACCGCGTCTCCCCCAGCGCCCCCCGTGACCGCGTCTCCCCCAGCGCCCCCCGTGACCGCGTCTCCCCCAGCGCCCCCCGTGACCGCGTCTCCCCCAGCGCCCCGGCCCCCCGTGACCGCGTCTCCCCCAGCGCCCCCCGTGACCGCGTCTCCCCCAGCGCCCCGGCCCGTGACCGCGTCTCCCCCAGCGCCCCCCGTGACCGCGTCTCCCCCAGCGCCCCCCGTGACCGCGTCTCCCCCCAGCGCCCCCCGTGACCGCGTCTCCCCCCAGCGCCCCGGCCCGTGACCGCGTCTCCCCCAGCGCCCCCCGTGACCGCGTCTCCCCCAGCGCCCCGGCCCCCCGTGACCGCGTCTCCCCCAGCGCCCCGGCCCGTGACCGCGTCTCCCCCAGCGCCCCGGCCCGTGACCGCGTCTCCCCCAGCGCCCCGGCCCCCCGTGACCGCGTCTCCCCCAGCGCCCCGGCCCGTGACCGCGTCTCCCCCAGCGCCCCCCGTGACCGCGTCTCCCCCAGCGCCCCCCGTGACCGCGTCTCCCCCAGCGCCCCGGCCCCCCGTGACCGCGTCTCCCCCCACGCGCTGGCCGATGCAGCCCCGGGGAAGAAGGTCTGGCACATCCCCTGCCGAGCGCCCGTCCTGACAAGCTGCTGCGGTCGGCTCTGGGCGGCAGGCACCACGCTGGTAAATGGCGCCCACGACGCAGCGCACAAGCACGCACACGCACGCACACGCACGCACACGCACGCACACGCGGTCCCGTGGTCCCTGCTCTGACGAGGATGGTTCTCCCACGCCAGAGCACGGCGCCTGAGCTGCTCTGACGTGAACGTCCCGACCTACCGGGTCCTGACGTGCTGCGGCCTGACCTGAGGGGGGTCCTGACGTGCCGCGGCCTGACGTAAGGGGGCCTGACGTGCCGCGGCCTGACGTGCTGCAGCAAGACGAGCTGTGGCCTGACGTAACAGGTCCTGACGTGCCGCGGCCTGACGTGAGGGGTCCTGACGTGCCACGGCCTGACGTGAGGGGTCCTGACGTGCCACGGCCTGACGTGAGGGGTCCTGACGTGCCACGGCCTGACGTGAGGGGTCCTGACGTGCCGCGGCCTGACGTGAGGGGGGGGTCCTGATGTGCCGCGGCCTGACGTGAGGGGTCCTGACGTGCCGCGGCCCTGACGTGCTGCAGCAAGACGAGCTGTGGCCTGACGTAACGGGTCCTGACGTGCCACAGCCTGACGTGCCTCGGCATGACGTAACGGGTCCTTCTGTGCCACGGCCTGACGTACTGGGTCCTGATGTGCTGCATCCTGATGTACTGGGTCCCGATGTTCAGCGTCCTGACTTACCGCGGCCTGACGTTCAGCGTCCTGACGTACCGTGTCCTGACGTACCGCGGCCTGACGTACCGCGGCCTGACGCACCGGGTCCTGACGTACCGCGGCCTGACGCACCGGGTCCTGACGTACCGGGGCCTGACGTAAGGGGTCCTGACGTACCGCGGCCTGACCTAACTCGAGCTTCTGTACGGTTTACCGGTCTTTCCCGCGGCGCTGTCGCGCCTCGCCAGCCTTGGCCCACACTGGCTCCTTTTCCTGCGCCAGTGCTGAGGTTCGGCCCGGGCCTGCTGCGGCGGGCGCTCCGGCCTGGCTGCTAACTGGAGAGGAGGCTCAGGCCGGGGTGCCGGGCGTTTGCTGGGGCGCTGCCCCAGCCTCTCGGACCCTCCCTGACCTGCGCCAGGTGCGCGCCGCGGGCTGGCGTGGGGTGGACAGCGGCCCGGGCGGCTCGGCGGGCTTTGCACTCGGTGCTCTTTGCCTTTCCGGCTTCCTGGTCTGCTTTCCGTGGCGCTCGGGCATGGCTCCCGCAGGGCGCGCACGCAGCCGGCCGGGCTGAGAACCACGCGTCAGGCGGGGCCGGGGCCACTCGGTCCGGGCCGGCGGCGCAGTGCGGCCCCGCGGGTGCGGCCGTCCGCGAAGTTAAACCACCACACGGACTCTCAACTCGCTCTGCATGCAGCGACTTCAGCCTTCCGGCAAACGGGGGAATGTTTCCTCAATTCTAGAACAATCCAAAGTCAACAGCCAGATTTGCAATAGCTGCGGGTCTCTGCGGCCAGGGTTGGGTTCTAGTCCCCAGCCAGCTGTGACTGGCATGAGCTTGGGCATTGATTTTCTCCAAGACTGCTTTTCCGAGTTGCACAGACAGAATGTTATGTTGGTTGGATAGCTTTGACCATAAATGCCGGGAAAACCGGAATCACACGGGTGTTTCCACAGATTACAGCCATCAGCCCAGCGGACATCTGCTATGAAGGATCCTTATCCATCCTAAGATACGCAGAGAGCTACACGCGGTGTTCACGGGCCTCGGTGTTCCCCGCTCACTTCCGCCCGATGGGGTGGTGTCTAGGCTGGAAGTTGGGGGCAGGGTGGTGTTGGAGACCAGAGAGAAAGGAAAAAGAAAAATCAGAGGAGAAGGCATTGGACAGAGCCAGGTTGGAAGAGGGCTGGGGCCCGCGGGGCCGAGCCCAGCAGCACACACCAGCCCTGCGGCCCGTGGACGCCCGGGTCTGGCAGAGCACCGCGGCCGAGGGCCTGACCCGTTCGCGCTGCCTCCCTTCCCCTCTCGGAAGGGCTAAAAGGGTCTGAACAAGGCTGTGCTCAACACCTGGACACCAGCCAGAGAGTCGAGGACGGAGACGGAGCAACTGCAGTTTGGCTGTGGAAGCTCGGGCGGGGCAGGCGGTGACCCCCAGCCACACCTGGGCGAGGAGGCGGGCAGGTGGGGCGCTGCTGGAGGGCGGGCTGGGAGGGGCCCCAGAGCTTGGTTAAGGGGCTGTAGGCTCGGCCTTGAACCAAACTATTTGTTTATGTGCCAAGACCAGGGTCCCTCGGCTTTTCCTGCTCAAAGCTGCCATTTTACCATTTGAGCCCCAGCTCTATTTCCAGCTTTTTTTCTTTTCTTTTTTTTTTTTCTGGTTAACTGGAGATAAGAATCCCGTGGATTTTCCTGTCTGGACTGGCTTTGAACCATGGTCTTCAGATCTCAGTTTCCTGAGTAGTTGAGAGTACAGGTGTAAACCACCAATGCCCAGCAACAAAACACTTAGAAGAGAAACTGAGATGAGTGCACGCCCCTGCAGCTTTAGGAACAGGTGCTGCCTTTTATTTCTGTTCTGTTCTGGCCTCAGGCCACCACACCCTGCCGTTACCATCTTGGTGCCTGGACTATTTTCCTTCTCAATTTGGGAAGGAAAGGCTGCTGCCCAGTGAGCGGCCTGCCCTCTGGCTTGGGCGCTGAGCGCTCAGCCGTGCTGCATGCACACAGGGCATCTGGAAGCTGGGCTCCAGACATGCTGCGGCCTGTTTCAGTTCAGAAGCCTGTGAATGATGTGAAATTCAGTGGCTAATGAAGGTTAATAGAAAGCAGCTGACATCATCCTCGTCGAGGCATTCACAGCTAGCAATGGCAGCAACAGGGTCCCAAACCTTGTGTTTGGCGCAAGGAATGCAGGCTTTGGCTTTCCTTCCTCCCAAGGGGCCTTGTTAGTGACAGTGGCCCCTCCCCCACACCTCTCAGACCGGACACTCATGGAGGCCAGCACCAAACAAAACAACCCGCCGTAGGCGAGGCAGCTCCACGCATGGCGGGGTTGTCACAAGTCTCACAGCAAACCTACAGTGCTGGGCGTGGGTGGACACAGCACCTTGTTCTCGTGGCACAAACACAAAACACACATCGTGAGACGACTTTGATTCTCTGAGTCCCTGGCCTGGTGGCCCAGACGGACACCAAACAGCCACACAGGCCTCACCCACCAGACACAGCCCGGACCCCATGAGACCCCGGGGCTCCCCAGTTCCAATACTTGGACCAGCCATGGCCACCTGGCCACCAAGGGACTTACCGTATTGTCCTCCACGGAGGCTCGGCTCAGCTCTGCCTGGAGGCTGTGGGGGGTGGGGGTGGGGCTCCTGCAGCGTGCTCAGCACACGGGCCTTCCCCACCCGCAGGCCAGCTGGCCTGGCTCCTGGCCTGGCGAGTGGACTGAGCTGCTGGAGCAGGTGCGCAGGAGTGGCAGCACGCGGCTGAGGCCCAGGTGAGCTGGCTGAGTGCTCTGGAGGCGAGGCCGCCTCCGCCCCGTCGGGAAGGACCACAGGCCTCCTGTTCATTACGGTCTCAGTCCCTCTCCAGTCCGTGCCAGAGCTGAAGGGTGGCATGCAGGGGAGCAGGGAGGATGCGGGCAGTGGGGAGGCAGCCGGGGAGGACTGGGGGGACCGTCCAGGGCCCTGGGCCCCCGAGGCAGCGGGGGCAGAAGTCAAGGTGAGAGGGACGGCGCAGAGCGGCTGCATGGTGCTCCGGCCTGCCCTGGGCCGCTGGCTCCCCTTCCCAGGGGGTTGACACGGGTGCCCCGGCCTCCCCCAGGAGCAGCAGATGGTGAAGGCCCTCCCTCACTTGCTCAACGTGAGCGAGGACCTGCAGCTCACTGGCGTGCTTCATCCATGAGGGTATGCACCCCCCCTCCCTCTTTCCTTCCCTCCTTTCATCCTTTGTTCCAAACATTTTCAGTATTTTTAATTGTGGTTCAGTCAGTGTAAAGGGAGCTCACCACTGGAGCCGCTTGTTGAGAATACCGCTCAGAGAACTCAATGTATTCACATCTGTGTAGCTACCATCGTCCACCTCTAGAACTTTCCACCATCACTTCAAACTACCACTGCACTTACCCTAATCCCTCTCCTAGTGCTGGGGACCCTCCCCTCCCTCGGCTGAGGACTCCCATGTAAGTGCTTCTGTGTGCCTCCTGTCTCCTGAAGCTCAGACTCAAAGGTTTTCCCTCCAGAGTGTTCAAATAGAGGGGCGGGACTCTCAGAAAGTAGGAACTGCACACACACACACACACACACACATACACACACACACACGTGTGTGTGCACACACATACATGCAGCAGAAAATATGACAATTATCCAGAAAGCAATATTATTTCCCAAACCCATTATGATTGCTGAGCCTGGTTGGAAACCCTCCACACACTCTGACTGGTGAGAAAAATGCCACTTCCAGGTCATGTGACTGACACGTTCCCTTTACCATGGCCAAGTCCTGTCGGCGCTGTAAGATGACTGTCCTGTTCTCAGGTTCGTGGGGTGCTGGCCAGGCTGCTGTCACTCTTCAAGGCCTGGGGTAAGCGTGGAACCGTGCCTCTGTCTGGCAGGGGACCTGCGAGGTGTGCTCCATGCTCTTCTGGTCCTGGACAGGCCAGCCCCTCAATCCTGCTGAGACAAGCCGAGAACCTTCCCACAGGGCTCAGCCACACTTCTGGGCTCGCCCAGGTCCACAGTGCTGTGTCCCGTGCCCTGGGCTCTAATCCCAAGAGATAAGGGGGCATCAGAGGCCGGATCCTGTATGGGAGCTCATTGCAGACAAAAATCAGATCTTTTAGGAAACAGCGGAGCTGAACAGACACAGCGGTCCCTGTTTGGCATCATTTGCCCTCCAAATGTGACCACCTGCTTAGATCTCCTGTTGAGAGCTTTGGGGACTGGACTAATGGAAGGCCCAGGGGCAGTGCTCCCCCCTGAGGACTCCTCAGGAGTCTCTACGGAGCCTATGTGAACCTGAGGTGAGTTTTATCCAATCAGAGTTGTTTCCAAATTATGGCCTCTCTAGCATAGCTAGGATGACAGGCAGGAGCCAACATGCCTAGCCTTATTGGCTGAGATGGGGTCTCACTAACTCCTTGCCTGGGCTGCCACTGAGCAGTGATCCACCCCACGCTGCTCTCCGAGAGTCTGGGATTATAGGCATGAGCAGCTGTGCCTAGTCCCGACTTTGCTCTCAGTGGGGAGCGACCGCCACTGTGCCACCGGTTCACGAGGCAAGCGAGCTTGTCTGGAATCCCAGGAAAACACGAGTGTGCACGGTCACCGGGGACCTGTGACCGTGTGGCGTCCGCTTGCACAATAAGCTCTTCGGCGCTGGAGGGTGAAGAAGCGTTTGCTGGGGCAGCGGAGCCCGTGGCTCGCGGCGATCGCAGACGGAGCCGGTGGACAAAGGACTCGTCCCTGAAAGCACAGGGAGCTGAGGGCAGCAGCACAACTGTTCTAGTCACAGAACAATCCAGAGTCCTCCAAAGCTCACTGCGCCTGGCGCGTCTCCTGAGCCGCGCGTGGCAGCCCCGTCCTACCTGGCCGAGCGCTCTCTGGAAAGTCACCTCACCTCTCAAACACTGAGCGGGCTGAGCTAGACAGAGGGGCTGCTGATCCCCTCAGGAACCGGGGAAGGAACCCCAGCATCTACGCGCCTGCCTAGGCCTCAGGCCTCCCCTACCCCATCGCCACGCACACCCCTCAAGGCCCCGCCCGCTGCCGCAGCAGGCCCGCCCGGGCCCCGCCCACCCACGGCAGGCCCGCCCGGGCCCCGCCCACTGCCGCAGCAGGCCCGCCCGGGCCCCGCCCACTGCCGCAGCAGGCCCGCCCGGGCCCCGCCCACCCACGGCAGGCCCGCCCGGGCCCCGCCCACTGCCGCAGCAGGCCCGCCCGGGCCCCGCCCGCTGCCGCAGCAGGCCCGCCCGGGCCCCGCCCACCCACTGCAGGCCCGCCCGGCCCCGCCCGCTGCCGCAGCAAGCCCTCCCGGGCCCCGCCCGCTGCCGCAGCAGGTCCAACCGGGCCCCGCCCACTGCCAGAGCAGGCCCGCCCGGCCCCGCCCGCTGCCGCAGCAAGCCCTCCCGGGCCCCACCCGCTGCCACAGCAGGCCCGCCCGGGCCCCACCCGCTGCCGCAGCAGGTCTGACTGGGCCCCGCCCACTGCCAGAGCAGGACCGCCCGGGCCCCGCCCACCCACGGCAGGCCCGCCCGGGCCCCGCCCGCTGCCGCAGCAGGCCTGCCCGGGCCCCGCCCACTGCCGCAGCAGGCCCGCCCGGGCCCCGCCCACTGCCAGAGCAGGCCCGCCCGGGCCCCGCCCACCCACGGCAGGCCCTCCCGGCCCTGCCCGCTGCCGCAGCAAGCCCTCCCGGGCCCTGCCCGCTGCCGCAGCAGGCCTGCCCGGGCCCCGCCCACTGCCGCAGCAAGCCCGCCCGGGCCCCGCCCACCCACGGCAGGCCGGCGCCCGGCCCGGCCACGCCCAGGCCCGCTTGCTCCGCCCCCCAGCCCGGGGAGCTGGACCCGTACAGGGTCTGAGCACAGCCTGTCTCCCGCTGGGACCGCATTATTTTGGGATCCAGCAGCTCTCACCTGCCGGTGGGCTTCCCTTCCGAGAGGGGCAGCGAGGACTGGGACTGGCGCGGGTTCGACTAGGACCTCTTCCAGCTGAGCGGGCAGGGCGGGGCCGGGGGAGCCAAGTCAGAGTCGGCCCGGGCGGTGGGGCCCTGAGACTACGTCTCGTCTCGGTTATCCAGTCGAAGCCGGACGCAGCTGTGGTTCGAGGGCGGTGTCCCGAGGAGCCCCGGGCGTCCCCGCGAATGGATGGAAAACCCAGTCCCCGACGCCCTCCGTGCTGCCGGGCCGGCCTGTGCCACGGGTCCCAGCAGTGCCCTGGGTCTCCGGCTCGGGCGCGGAGGGGAGGCCCAGGCCCAGGCCCAGGCCCAGGCCCCGGCCCCCGCAGCCGGGCCCCAGCCAGGCCTGGCGGCGCAGCTTGGGACGAGGCCCCAGACCTTTCTCCGTCTGCCAGATTCTACTCTGCTCTCCCCCCCCCCCCCGCCCCCCCCAGGCGCCTCTGCTCAGCAGTCTTGAGACCAAGAATAGGACCTGGGAGCAGAGCCATTTCTCAGGTTGAGATGAGCGATCCGTGGGTGAAGAGAGGTGGGTGTGAATTTACCCACAATCTGCCCCCACGAGGGGCCGGGTTCCAGGACTCTGACAAGCGCATGCCCCTGGTTGCAGAAGCAAATCAGATGTGCGGAGAGCGGAAGACGGTAGAGTACCCACGAGCACACGTCCGACCGCAAGGCCTGGCGAGGCCTGGGCTTTCCCTCGCTCCGCGCTGGAGTAGTGGCCAGCGCCCGTCACCTCGCGGCCCCGGCGGCGCCCCTCAGGGTCTGGGCACCGCACGGGCTGCCTGACCACAGAGGGTCTGGCCTGGAATCTCCGCTGGCCACGGCAGCGCTGGGCCTGCAGAGGCTGGCGGCGCGCGGCAGGCCGTCGCTGGGAAGCGCTGGAGTTCTGCCCTTTCTCTTGGTTAGAAGTCCAAGGAGCAAAAGTTGGATTCTGTTCTTGACTATGTTCGAGAACGCTTGAGTGTGGGAACAGTAAAATTGAAAAAAGATGTCGAAAATCAACACGCAGGATTACTTAGTGGCCAGCGAGCCTTTGGCCAGGGGCGTCACCTGGAGTCGAAGGTGAGGAATTCAGCACCTTCGGATTCCAGGGGCTTCCATCTCCAGAAGGAATGACTAACCGGTGCACTCAGGAGGTGAGGCCTGTGAGGGGCAGGTACAGGCCCTCCCTCCCCACGTACATGCATGTGTATATGTGCACGCATGCGTGCAGCGTGTTGTCATCTACCTTTGCATTTCCAGGTGTGGGTTTGGTCAAAGGCCAAATTCAATAGGAAATTCCTCATGGAAGAACTCTACCAGCGCTTCCAAGACGGAGGGGACAGCCCCGTGGCTGGATGACAACCCTTTCTGGAACCCCATGAAGGTGGTACACCCTGGGCTTGGCCCAGCTCTGGCTCCAGGCGCTGGCCCACTGCAGGAAGCTCGAGGACCAGGTGGAGTCTTTGAGCTGCCATGGGCTGGAGGTGGCGGGTCCTGCACGTCTGCATTGTCCCAGCCCCCCGGCAGGACAGTGGGTGTCTCCCCAGCCTTATTCTGGGTTGGGGTGCACAGAGAAAATTCAGAGCAAGCCTGAGCCTTCTGAGGTGGGGTTCATTTATGATTTGGCTTCAAATGCTACCAGGTGGCTCAGCCCTGCCGTAAACAGGTGAAGTGGGGCCGGGTAGAGGGGCCCTGTCCACCGCTCACAGGTCCGCCTGCCCTTCCCCTACTGAGCTGAGCCAGAAGCACAACCCTGACTCTCCAGAGGCTTGGCTGTTCCTTTATTCCTGTTCTCATGGCCAGAGCACGTCTGTTCCCCATCTGTGCTGTTCCCTGAACTTCTGTAAGCACTGTGACCTAAATTCTGCTCCACTGTGTTTTAGTCAGCCTTCACATGGGTGTTTTCTCTTTGGGCCACGTGGTTTATACAAAAGTGATAGTCAATGAGCAATCCTAAACCAAGAGGCTCGAAGGCAGGGGCCTAGCCTAGTGCTCTACTGCTTGGGCTTCCACTGATAGCATTTTGCTGGTTACTTGGAGATGAGTCTGGTTTCAAACCGCAATTCTCAGATCTCAGCCTTGCGAGTATCCAGGCTTTCAGGCATGAGCCACTGACCTTTCTCTATGTAACACCATTTTCCCTTACTGAAAGGGAAAGCTACACTAGGAGGGAGGGTGTGGGAAACCTCTGTTTCTAGGACATCCTGGCCACTTGGCTGCCTTGGCCTTCTAGCTGCCCTGTGGTTACCACGCAGGGGATCTCAGGCTGTGGGCTTGAGTGAGCTGAGAGGGAGGTAAGAGCCCCACAGACATTACTGCCCAGGCTGGCTTCGAATCATGATCCTCAGGTTTCAGCCTCCTGAGTAAGCTAGGATTACAGAAGTGAACCTCTGGCGCCTGGCTAAGACAAAATCTTTTTTCGTTTAGTTTGAGGCTGGGACTCAGACTTGTAGCTGACGCTTCCATACCTCCAACCCCAAGACAAACTTATTAATCTATCTTGTACAATAGTATTTTTTTCTTCCACCCTGTGAGCCTTCTTTGGAGGGGTCATATTGGTGCCATAAATCTGCTGATAAATGCAGATACAGGATTCCACCAAAGCAAAGTAGAACAGCATGGAGACACCTGGGGATGCGTGTGAGTAATAAATGCCTTCCCCTTGACCTCAGACCTTAAGCCTTCCAGTGCACAGAAGGTATTGGGGAATACAACACAATTGCCATCAGCCAGGGAGCCGGACCTCAAGTGCGGCCCGAGCTGGCCAGAGCTCTGGTGTTCTACCAAAGCATGAGTGCAGTGTCTGCGGCTGCGGCAGTGAGCGCCTCCTCTAGGTAGCTAGCACCCTGGGAGCTGCCACCCGCTGTCACTCCTCACTGCATTGCTGAGTCGATGGGACTCAGGTGGCAAAACTGTCCAGCACAGCAAGAAAGTGTCACACAGATCAGGTGGTGCTGGGAGGGGAGATGGTGGAGAAGCGGAGCCAGGGCCTTCCTTGAGCAGGTGTTTACCGTACCCACACCTGAACATGTTTTTGGTCTTTTTTTTTTTTTTTGTCAGTCATGGGGCTTGAACTCTGGGCCTGGGCACTGTCCCTCAGCTCTTCAGCTCAAGGCCACTTCTTTTGGTCCTCTTTTGTATGGGTGTGTATGTGTGTGTGTGTGTGTGTGTCACAATAATAATTTTAAAAGGGAATACTCACTAGACAAAAAGATACAACAAAGTTAAAAATAATTCATGTCTGGGACAGTCAGTTGGTACTCGAGTTGAATAGTCTTACCTGAATTCTTAGAACCAGAAGTATTTCAGATTTAGAGTTTTTAGAATTTTGGAATATTCTCATAAAAATACTGACTCCAAAAATCTGAGATCCTCCAGAAACTGGCACTCTTTTTTTTTTTTTTTTGGTGATGAATATTTCCACATTTTTTTCTTTTCTTTTTTATTCTTTTTTTTTTATTGTGAAAATACTGTACAGAGGGGTTACAATTACATGGGCAAGATAATGAGTACATTTCTTATCAAGCACTGTAGCCTCCTCCTTTGTTTCCCCTTCCCAGCCTCCCCCCCCCCCCCCCCCCCCCCGCTCCCCCACCCAATCCTCCCCATGCGCCCCCCCTCCCCCGCACCAAAGTTGTAAAGTTCAAACCTGGCACTCTTGACTGCCAGCCTGTACCTATCATCAAGTATTTAGTATACACAACATTAAACAATTCCTTTTAGCCAGTCATGGGAGGCTCATGCCTATAATCCTGGCTCAAGAGGCTAAGATTTGAATATTGTGGTTCAAAGCCAGCCCAAGCAGGAAGTCTATGAGACGCTTATCTCCAATTAAGCACCAAAAAGCAAGAAGTGGATCTGTGGCCCAAGTGGTAGAGTGCTATCCTTGAGTGAAAAAGCTCAGGGGCAGTGATAGGCCCTGAGTTCAAGCTCAGGAACTGGCACACACAGACACAAAATCCAAATAATTACGTCTACAATGGAGGCAGACAACATGGAAAACTGGCAGAGGGTCTGAAGAGGAACTTCACTACTCCAGGGCCACTCTCACTGAGTGTACCGCTGTCCAGTAGGGACCTGCTTCACACCCACGATTCCTCTGCACACCTCAGCGCCCACAATACATCAAGATGACAGTATCTGCTCACCGTGTTTTGGTATTCAGGGGCTCCTGGGTGAGTTCCTGACTCTGCCACTGACTTCCACACAATTTCCAGAAGAAGAGAAGACTTAGGAGGCACCCACTTAGATACAAAGTATTTTTTTCATTGAAATGATACCAAGTCTATCATTCTTTTCTTTTTTAGGAAGATGATCCAATGCTCCGGCCATTTGTACACCTACAGTTCCAGATGCAAAAGAATTTTGGGGACCTGTTTGAATCCAGCTTGTGGAAACTGAAAAATGACATTGCACTTATAGTGAAAAAGATGAGGCTATTTGTTGCGTATGACACAGTGAGGATATGTGGTGTGAAAAACTGCATGTTTGGAAGTGGCGCAGTGGCTCAAGTGGTAGAGCGCTCGTCTTGAGCTGAAGAGCTGAGGGACAGCACCCAGGCCGAGTTCAGGAAAGAAAGAAAGAGAAAACCCCCTGCATGCTTGAGCTGTGTTGTGAAGATGAGTTGTCACTAGCGGGCCTAGCTGACCTGTGCTTCTCACTGCACCTGGCTTGTCCACTGGTTTTAAGTCGTTTACTTTGTTTTTGAGACAAGGTCTCACTGTGTGTGTATCTCAGGCTGGCTGTGAGAACTACGTCCTGACCATCACCTGCCTGGCCTCAACTGGACAGTGAGCTATGATAAACCAACCTGCATGCGGGATGAAAGTGAGACCTAAGGTCAGCACTCCGAACTCCTGGCTCAATCCTGGATTGAGACATTCAATAGTTATTAGCTGGGCATTGGTGGCTCACGCCTGTAATCCTTGCTACTCAGATTTGAGGATCGTGGTTCAAAGCCAGCTGGGGCAAGGGCGTCCTTGAGACTCTTACCTCCAATTAACCACCAGAAAACCAGATGTGGAGCTGTGGCTCAACGTGGTAGAGGGCTAGCCTCGAGCTGAAGAGCTCAGAGACAGCGCCCATGCCAAGAGTTCAAGCCCCATGACTGACAAAAACAAACAAAACAAAAATGCAACAACAACAACAACAAAACCCCCCAAAAACTCACAAACAACTCTCTGACGTTCTTGTTAGGCCTGTACACAGACAATGATTATTTTGTGTTTCTAAGCGTGAATTCCGCCTGAGATTTTTTTCTCTTTTCGTGGCTTCATCTGAAACACAGCAGCTTGCTGGGTGGTGTTACTTCCAGCACCAGGGTCTGTGGGTGCAGAGATCCTGACTACAGTGAGCTCATCAGCCAGGATGAGATCATCCTGAAGCTGAGTTGGGACCTACAAGTTGGTTAGGGCAGATGCGGAGAGCTCCTGGGAGGTGACTGTACTGAATCTTGACAAGAGTTGTCTGTCAGTATTTTTAGTGCTCAGTAAGAAGGGGGTTCAGGTAGGTAGCACTACCTGTGCCCCTTCTTGGTAGAAATGAGCCACTCTGGAAAATAGTATAAAAATGCAATTACCATACAATCCAGCAGAACCCAGCGTCTCCCCAAAGAACTGGCGCGGGCATGGCAGAGCTGTGTCCGAGCTCACTGCAAAGTAAGCCAGGCCACAGACGGGTCACTCCAGAGCTCACAGAGTGGGCCTAGAGTGCTGGTCTGGAGGGGGAGTGCAGAGCAGGTGAAAACAATGAGTCCGGTGCTCCATCCCACAGAAGACCAGCTATAGCTAGCAGGAAAGTACATTTCAGAACGGCTGGGAGAGGATCTTAAATGTCCTCAACTCACAGACAGCATTTAAGGTGTGGGTGTGCTGTTATGCCTCAGCTCCATCTCCACAACATGTGCTTATATCAGCCTATAGATATTTGTAAGTTTAAAATTAAAATATTTTGACATAAATTTTAAAAACAACTCAATGTCCCTCTTCAAGTTGGGCGCGCTGGCTGCTTCTAGACAGCAGGTGTCCTGAGGGAAATCCACCTGTTCAGAGCAGAAGCTCCGCCGGCGCTTAACACTGTGGTTAGCAAGGGGTGATAAAGATATAAAGATATATATATCTTTATAAAGATATAAAGATATAAAGCTTTTTGCCCTATTTTAGGGCTTCAGGGCCAAGCCTGGGTTAAAATACAAAATGGAATTTTGAGAAAAATTCTGCTTAGACAGTGAAGATGAATAGAAATGTAAAGCCCATTTATAGACAGATCACTTGAAACAATACCTGTCTAGTGCTATACAACACAGGCCCAAACAAAAACCATCATTCAAATTGACAACTCTTTATTATTCAACTTGGCAAACAGTCCAAAATCAGTGTAGATGGGTAAGAAACCAGGCCAAAATAGAAAAACAAAAAGTGGAATCCATTTAGCAAAAGCTCACACGCACTGCAGTTCTAGAAACTCACTGGGGAGACCACCCCACTCCATGGAGGCCAAGTGAGCAGCGGCCGCTGCCACAGCTGCACCAGCCCGAGACCTCTCCAAGGACCACTCGGCAGCACCAACGGGGGCCCTGCCGCCTCGCCCACTCACCAGCCAGCCCACCGGGAACACTTCAATGAAAAAGTGAGGCGATGCTAGTTTTCTTTCATAAGCAATAAAATCAGCTGAGATTTGAAGTTCAGAGTAAGTTAGTACAATTTCCTGCTTTTAATGTGTAGATTTTACACTTTGGCAATCATCTCCACATACAGTCAGACAGGCTTATAGAAGAATCTCACATATCAAATACAGGAGCTGTTAATTCATGCATTTAATGACTTCAGTTCTTCAACTGTTTAGACTTCAGAGCTGCTAATCACACTAAATTCAATACCGTGCTGGTTGAGTCTGTCAATCAACCTTGTTCTGGAGAAAGCGGCTCCGGGTGTGAAGACCCCGCCCCTGTAACACAGGAACAGGAGGACGGTGATGGCACCATACCGGTCCTCTCCCTGGAGGACCAGGAATCCTGCAGAACTCCTGAAAAGCTGAGTCTGTACTTTGGTGGCTGCTTCTGGTGCTAACCCTAAAGCCAGCCAAAGGAGCAAATAGCTACTGACTGAGAAGCCAGAGCTCCAGCCAGCCCTGCCGAGGCCCCTCCGGCTGTGTAGCCCGCCCCTGCAGTCAGCTCGGGGTGGTTATTACCACAGGGCTTGAACTGGATTCATTGACCCCAAGCAGAATGGGTAGATTTTGCTACATAATATTATTTTTATTACCTAATCCTCAATTATGCATGTGTGACTTTCCAGCGGCAAGCCTGTGGCTTGGTCAGCTAATGCTCTACAAAGCTGGTACAGCTGGTAATGGGCCCAGGATCCCTACTCTGCTCCAGAATTGGAAGAAGCCTGTAAACACTCCTCAGAAAGGAAAGGACTTTTCTGCAGGGCTGAGGCGAGCCTGAGCTGTTTCAGCAGGAACTGTCGCCCATTTACCTGGCCCTCAGTCTTTCTGTCTTGCGCAGTAATTCCCAGAGGCCACTATGCTAGAGTCCACTATGCTAACCAGCGTTTGCATGCAAAGAACTATGAGTGCTATGTGCAGTTCCCAAACTTGCCAACCAATTCAAGATATGCAATATCCTATGGACAGAAAAGCTATCTTCTAACCAGGAAAAACCCCAAACTTACCCCTTAGGAAGGTCAGAGACATCATTCAGAAGAGTCATGGCGGCCTGGACCATGGCTATGGGTGTGGCTGCATAGCCAGCCTCTGCAGAAAACAACAGTAACGGAAGAAGAAAGTGTGTGTGAACGACACACAACCAAATGGAAGATCTAGATCCAACTTTAGGTTGGAATTCATTTATTTGTTAATTTTAACTTTTTGCCAGGTCATGGGCTTTAACTCAGGGCCTGGACACTGACTGCTTTTTTATACAAGGCTGGTGCTCTACCACTTGAGCCATAGCTCCACTTCCAGCTTTTCTTAGTGGTTAATTGTAGATAAGGGTCTCACAGACTTTCCTGCCTAGGCTAGCTTTGAACTGTGATCCTCAGATCTCTGTCTTCTGAGGATTATGGGCGTGAGCCACTGGCGCCCGGCTTGGAATTTGTATTTAGTTTCGGTAGTACTACGGTTTGAGCTCAGGGCCTCCATTTGAGCCATGCGTCTAGCCCTTTTTGCTTTATTTGTTAGGGTATGGTTTTACACTCTTTGCCTGGGTTGACCTCTGGTTACAATCCTCCCACCTATGCCTCTCCAGTCACTGGAATTACAGGCAGGTACCACTTACTTACCCTGTACCAGAATTTTCTTCAATACTCTGGTCACTTGTTAAATCAAATAGTACAGATTGAATATCCCTTACCCAAATTGCTGAGGATTTGTGTTTTTCAACTTTTTTTGTTTTTTGTTTTGTTGGTCATGGAGCTTGAACTCTGGGCCTGGGCGCTGTCCCTCAGCTCTTTAGCTCAAGGCTAGCACTCTACCACTTGAGCCACAGCGCTACTTCAGTTTTCTGGTGTTTAATTGGAGATAAGAGTCTTTCCTGCCCTAGTTGGCTTTGAACCTTGATCCTCAAGAGCTCAGCCTTCTGAGTAGCTAGGATTACAGGCGTGAGCCACCAAGGCCCAACTGAACTTTTGAAATACTTGCATGCATGTGCGCGCCTGTGCGCGCGCGCGCGCGCGCGCGCATACACACACACACACACACACACACACACACACACACACACACACACACACGATTATCATAGGGATCACAAGTCCAAATCACAAAACATGTAGAATTTCCCATGTGATATCATGCTGGTGCTCAGAAAGTTTTGGATTCTGGAGCATTTCAAATTTCAGACCATTAGGAAGTGGCGCTGTGGCTCAAGTGGTAGAGTGCTCACTTTGAGCTGAAGAGTGCAGGGACAGTGCCTAGGCCCAGAGTTTCAAGCCTCATGGCCAACAAAAACAAAAACACAACACAACGAATTTCAGACCTTGAGATTAAGGATTCTCAACATCTATCTAAGCTTATCTAATTATCTATCTATCTATCATGTGGGTCCCAGGGATTGAAATTAGGGTCTGGACAGGGGATTGAACCCAGGAACTGGGTACTGTCCCTGAGCTTTTTAGCTCAAAGCTAAAACTCTACCACTGGAACTACGGCTATATTTCTAGTTTTTTGTGCTTAATCGGAGATAGTCTCATGGTCTTTCCTGCCCCAGCTGACTTCCAACTGTGATTCTCAGATCTCAGCCTCCTGAATATCGAGGATCACAGGCCTTTGGCACTCAACAAAAGCCATCTTTATTAAGTATCAAGTGTGAGGCACCGTGTCTGCTAAGTGCTTCACGTCTATTAACTTCACTTAATTTTCAGGACACTTGTATATGGTTGGCTGTGTTTTAACTCCATTTTGCAGATACGGACATGAGGCAGTCACTTAAACTGTGTCCAAACTCACAATCCAGCAGTGGTTGAGCCAGAATCACCTGGCAGCAGTTCCAGGGCCCACCCTTTCCTACCCACTGTCCTGCCCTGGCACTGTTCTTAGCAATAACTGAAATTTCTTGTTTCTCTATTCATTCTGACTGCTGCATTCAGATACTTCACTTTCACAAAAGCACCTGTCAATATCCTAGAAAAACTGACTAAACCCAAGTAACTTAAAAAAGTGGGACATTAGCATTTATATTACCACCAAGTAATAAAAATATATTCAAATTATCTCACAATGTGAGGTAGGAATCTGAAAAGGAGGCAAGATATACTAACCATCTGGCTCTATCAATACACACACACACACACACACACACAGCCCATCCAATAGGACAAGGGCATTTAAACTTTAATTTACAAATGGTTAATCTCTGTATAGTTCTCTAAAATTTGTGGCAAAAGTTCTCTACAAATTTGGGCAATAGATCTGTTTTAGGGAGGCGGGGCAGTCCTAGGGCTTGAGAACTCACAACCTAGGTACTGTCTCTGTTTGTTTTTTTTTTTTTTGGGGTCCGGTCGTGGGGCCTGAACTCTGGGCCTGGGCGCTGTCCCTCAGCTCTTCAGCTCAAGGCTAGCGCTCTACCACTTGAGGCACAGCACCACTTTTGGCTTTTTTCTTTTTGCTTATGTGGCGCTGAGGAATCGAACCCAGGGCCTCAGGCATGCAAGGCAAGCGCTCTACCACTGAGCCACCTTCCCAGCCCAAGTCTCTGATTTAAAAAAAAAAAAAAAAAATATATATATATATATATATATATATATATATTTTGTTTTGTTTTTTGCTCAAGGCTAGCACTCTACCACTTGATCCACAGCTCCACTTCTGGCTTTTTGATGATTAATTGGAGATAAGACTTCCTTCTCAGTCTGGCTTTGAACCTTAATCCGCAGATCTCAGCCTCCTGAGTAGCTAGGATTATAGGCCTGAGCTACCTGGGCTGGTTTCAAACCCAGATCCTTAGATCTCAGCTTCCTGATTGTAGGTGTGAGCCACTGGCACCTTGAAAACAGATCTCTTTTTTTTTTTTTTTGGCCAGTCCTGGATCTTTACTTAGGGCCTGACTGCTGTCTCTGAGCTTTACTGATCAAAGTTATAGGATTCTCACAGCTTTCCTGCCAGGGATGGCTTTGTACCACAATCTTTAGATCTCAACTTCTTGAGGATTACAGGGGTGAGCCATCAGCTCTCATCTCCAACACATCTTTCTTAACAACCTATCAAAGCTATAGCTATGGTCCTCCTTTGCAAAGTCAACATAGTTTACAAGCCACAGCAGGGAATGTAGAGATACTAATGAAATCCTGGACTCGAGATTGACTCATATTTTAGTTATACAATTTAACTATGAGACCAAAACAGGTAAGACACCAATGAGCTCCTTTTCTTAATCATAATTCTAATTTGCCAATACTTAAATTTGAACTATTGAGCTGAGCGCTGGTGGCTCATGCCTATAATCTTAGCTGTTAGGAAAACAGAGGAGAAAGCAAAGTAACAGGCAGGACTTGATCCTCGCCCATGATGATTGAGTCTGGCCTATTTCCTTCCTTTCTCCTTCATTTTCCTAACACTAGCTACTTAGGAGGCTGAGATCTGAGGATCATGGTTCAAAACCAGCCGGGGAGGAAAATCTGTGAATTGTTATAACCATAAGAAAACCAGAAGTGGTGCTGAGGCTCAAAGTGGTAGAACTCTAGCCTGAAGCAAAAGAGTTCAGGGACAGTGCCTAGGTGCTGAGTTCAAGCCCCACGACCTACAAGAAAAGAAAATTGACTGGCAATGAGAAAAATCAAAGAGAAGAATACATTAATAAAGTTGGCTTATATTGATAATTTCAACCCTTTGCTGATCATTTTAAATTTCTGAAGTCATGCAAATATATTTTTAAAACAATTATGATTGAAAAGAATATATTTCAATGGCATATTGTTTAAGGCAATATAAAACATCTATTCTTAAGTCATGCAAAATACCTGGTCCTTTCACCTGAGTACAAATTTTGACATTTGGTTTGTTCTTCTCAGCAGCAACGCCTTGGCTGTACCCTTGACCAAAGAATGTCATTGTAAATGATGAACCATCGATCTGTCAAAGGGAATGCAGAAGGCTCAATAAGTGAGTATGTCCTGTCCTCCAGAAACACAGTAAGATCCACTATTTTACGTCACATATGGTATTTCCAGATAAAATATTAGCATTTTATCTGTCATATATCTAGTCATCCTGTGAGCATGGGATATCTGCATGGCTGGTGTGTTGCGGGGGGTGGGGGTATGTGGCCATTAAAGCCCGTAGCTGTTTGCAGTGGGGAGAGTATCATGAACATCTGGTGTGAACCATCTGAGGAGTCAAGACAGAAACAGAAAGCAGGGGCTGGGAAGGTGGCTCAGTGGTAGAGCACCTGCCTTGCATGCATGAGGCCTGGGTTTGATTTCTCAGCACCACATAAACAGAAAAAGCCGGAAGTGGTGCTGTGGCTCAAGTGGTAGAGTGCTAGCCTTTTTTTTTTTGGTCGGTCGTGGGGCTTGAACTCTGGGCCTGGGCGCTGTCCCTCAGCTCTTCAGCTCAAGGCGAGCGCTCTACCATTTGAGCTACAGCACCACTTCGGTTTTCTGGTGGTTTATTGGAGATAGGAGTCTCACAGTCTTTCCTGCCCGGGCTGGCTTTGAACCTCGATCCTCAGATCTCAGCCTCCTGAGTAGCGAGGATTATAGGCGTGAGCCACCAGCGCCTGGCTAGTGTGTTAGTCTTGAGCTAAAGAGCTGAGGGACAGTGCCCAGGCCCAGAGTTCAAGCCTCAAGACTGACAAAACAGACAGACAGAAAGCAAGCCACAGGAACATGGGCTTGGGGTACAGACAGAATTTTATACCACTTAAAACAGGTAAAAATTCAATTCTATCAAATAAATTCTTGTGGACTTAGCATCTTTTATAATCACTGAATTTAGGAATAAGGTGACAGACTTTAGTTGATATATAATAAAAATTGGTTGGCTATTGATTTGTCCCTTTAAACCCTAAGTTCAAAACAGAATACAAAGCTTAATGACTTACTGAGGAAAGAAATATCTAAACTAGTAGTATGAGATATGAGCTATGGGCCATAGCAGCTCAGAGGAGATTCATCTCTCAGGGCAGAGAGCAGACTGTGAAAGGTACACATACATCCATTTTAACAGTTTATCACACAGAAAAGTAGAGCGAATTCCAGAAAGGAGAAAAGCCTTTATTTAATGGCAAAGAGGAATGCAGCAGCATGGTGTATGAAGAACCTGGAATTCTTGAGCTGTGAGGTCAAGGTCAGACACAGGCACGCCCTCCCCGCCACCAGCGGTGGCCCACATGGGTGAGTGACAACTCTGGTGCAGGCCAGGTACACATTCAGCTTCAAAACTATTTTCTACTGTCTCACTTGGGCTCTAATGAATCAGATGTGAGTGAAAAATAAAACTCAGCTGGGTGCCAGTGGCTCATGCCTAGACCCCTAGCTACTCAGAAGGCTGAGATCTGAAGATTGCCGTTCAAATCTAGCCCAGGAAGAAAAGCAGGTGAGACTCTCTTCTCCAGTTAAACAGCCACAAATAAGCTGGAAGTAGAGCTGTGGCTTAAATGGTAGAGCACCATCCTTGAGTGAAAAATCCAAGCAAGAGCTTCAGGTCCTGAGTTCAAGCTCTAGCACTGGCACAAAACAGAAAGTAGCAAACATTGAGTGAGGATATAAAGAAACTGGAATAACTGCTGGTGGGAAGGTCAAATGGTACAACTATGGGAAACGGTTCAGTCGTTCCTTACAAAAAGGAAAATAAAATTAACATATGACCAAGCAGTGCACGTGTGGGTACACACTTAGGGGGTTAACCGAGAGCGAGGCTCTGAAGATGTATCTGTGCATCTGTGCATGTTTCACAACTAAACCTAGAGGTAATGGCCTTGTCTCAGATGAATGGAAAAACAAAATGGATGTACACATGGATTATCCAGCCTTGAAAAGGACAGAAGTTCTGAATGTTTCCACATGAACAAACCTTGAGGGCATTATGCTAAATGAACGAGGCTAGACACTGGAAAAATACCCTGTGATTTTATTTATATGAGGAACCTACAGTAATCAAATCATACCCACAGCCCATGCAGAAAAGTCTATGAGACTCTATCTTCAATTAACCAGCAAAAAGCCAGAAGTGGAGCTGTGGCTCAAGTGGTAGAGCACTAGCCGTAGGCATAGAAGTCTGAGGACTAGTACATGCACACACACACACACACACACACACACACACACACACACACACACACACACACACACACACACACACACACACACACACACACACACACACACACACACACACACACCAGAAATCACTGAGAGAACTTAGAGGCATAATTAGTGAGAAGTAAAAGAATTAGCCAGATATGCTGGAATCCCCTGGTGGGGGAGGGGTGTGCGATCTGTGGTACCATGGTCTGCTCAGCAGTGAGGGGTCTGGTGTAAAGAGACAAGGCTAAATGGCCCAAGGCCTACATGGGGTTGGGATTAGTAAGGCAAATGGTAGAAAAGGAGGCAGTCATACCATTGTTGTTATTGAATATACGGCAATTAATTTTATCTGCCATGGGAATCCAGGATGTATGGAAAAAAAAGTTAAAACTTAAGGGTGAGGAAGAAAAATGGAGAAGTAAAAAGAACTGAGATCTCTACGAAGTAATGAGAAGACATTTTTGGAGTTGGATGGCTGTTTCTTATCCCAGCCTGACCACAATCAGTCAGCCATGTGCAAGGTTCTCAGCCTCTCTACTATACCTCTGATCCTGTAAGATGCAGACAGGATGACCTACTTCCAAAGGGAAGTACAAAACACTAGGAAATTTAAGGATCTAAGGTATGTAAAGAGCTCCCAAGAATATCTAAAACACAGACAGGGAGTGCCCTGACAGGTCCCCGGACTAAAATAAATAAGTATTACTTTAGAGACCTGGATATAAAAGGCTTACCTGTTTTTGTGTTGGACCTTGTTTTGAAAAATAACCAAAGGAGAAGAGCCATGGGAACTAAAAGGAAAGGAAAAAAAGCCCTCAGTGATATTTTTAAGTTTATGAGAAATACGTCTAGTGAGCTAATTTCATACAATCTTACTTTTATGAGAAGTTGCCTTCCGATGCCAAACCTCACAAAGAATAAGAAGAAAAGTCCTGCAAACATCAGCTTAATAACAGAGGTGATGCCTCCCACAGAGACATAGGCAGCATACTGAACCTAGGGCGAGAGAGCACGGTTAGATTACACCAGCCTTTGAGACTGTGAAATCAGCAGCCCTTCACTTACTCCACCACAGACAAGCAACTGCAGCTCCATTCTGTACATTCTGAAAGCTTGCTCAGAAACTAGACATGGGAGACTCTGATTTTAAGAAATTGTAATGGTGCCATAGGCTGGGAAGGTGGCCCAGTGGTAGAGAGCTTGCCTTGCATGCATGAGGCCCTGGGTTTGATTCCTCAGCACCACATAAGCATTAAAAAAAAAAAAAAGCCGGAAGTGGTGCTGTGGCTCAAGTGCTAGCCTTGAGCTGAAGAGCTGAGGGAAAGCGCCTAGGCCCGGAGTTCGGGCCCCACGACCAGACCAAAAAAAAAAAAAAAAAAAAGAAATTGTAATGGTGCCAAAGACTACACAATCTACCATGTGTCTGAGTTTTAGCAGTGCATTAAGGAAGAGTCTGTGTTTAAACTTCTCCTATGATGACATGCCCTCTACCTGTTAACCTGACATTAGCTCACTCTGGTTTCAGCAGTGGGAGTGACCACCTCCCTCACGAAAAAGCCTATGCTGTATCCCAGAGGTATTATGGGATACTAGAGTGAGTGGTATATTATTTATATCAAATTATATATAATACATATATAAATTATCATTGACATGATGTTATATAGTATTTAGCATACTATATATTATATGTAATATATATAATATTATAATCTAGTATAGGAGGAGTGTTCTAGCAGCCGTAGGCAGGGATACTCCAGGATTTCCTGAGATGAATCTGCGCCAGCAGATATGAATCGCAGGGCATGGCTACTAACATGCACATCTAATGCAAAGTCCCCCACCCTGTGACTGTTATTTCCAGAGCTGAAATAGGGCTTTTATGTTTCATAAACATTTAAAAAACCACATTAAATACAGAGGGAAACTAACACACAGCATATTATACTCAAAACCTACATTCAGGTAGAGATTATTAATAAATAAGAATAAAAGTAATGATGTATGTTCTTACTGGTGGTTCCTCCAAATATTCATGCAAGTAACGCTGAGTCCGCCTCACAACAGATGTGTCAGATCCCCAGAAGGGAATCGTGTATGTGCTGAGTTCTTTACAAAATGATATTGGCCACCTACAAAACAGACCCATGAAAACTTGTTTTTCTTCCAATTACAGTGATCACAACATCAACTGGTAAATTCCTTCCTTCTCTCCCTCCAGCCCTCTTGTCCCTCCCTCCCACTTCCCTTCCTTTTCTTTCCCTCTCTCCCTTCTCTATTTTTCTTTGAAACAAAATCTTGCTATATAGCAAACTCAAGATACTTCTGCCTCTGCCCTGAGTGCTGTGATTACAGGTGTGTGCCACTATAACTGGCCCACTTGGTAAATCTGAAAATTAAAAACTCAGTAACTTGGCTGGGCACTGGTGGCTCACACCTGTAATCCTAGCTATTCCAGAGGCTGAGATTTGAGGATATAATCCTAAGTATTTAGGAGGCTGAGATTTGAGGATGACGGTTCAAAGCCACCCTAGGCAGGAAAGTTTGAGTCTCTTATCTCCACCAGAAAACTGGAAGTGGAGCTGTGGCTCAAAGTGATAGAGTACTAGCCTTGAGCAAAAGAACTCAGAGACAGTGCCCAAGCCCTGAATTCAAGCCCCAAGACAGGCACAAAAATAAAAAACACTCCAGAGCCTGGCACCAATGGCTGATGCCTTATCCTAGCTGAAATATGAGCATTGTGGTTCAAAGCCAGCCCAGGCAGGAAAGTCCAACAGACTACTATCTCCAATTAAACAGGGGGTGGGGGGGGTGGGGTGGGGGAGAGGGGAAGCTGGAAGTGGAGCTATGGCTCAAGTGGTAGAAAACTAGCCTTGAGCAAAAACACTCAGCGATAGCGCCAAGGCCTGGCACAAAAAATAAAAATAAATAATAATAATAAAAAAAGAGCAACGGGGGGGGGGGGGGAAGGAAGTAGAAGGATTGGGATTGGGGGGAGGGGGGAGGCTGGGAAGGGATGTGAAGGGTAAACCAAAGGAGGAGGCTGCAATGCTTGGTAAGAAATGTATGCATTATCCTGCCCATGTAATTGTAACCCCTCTGTACAGTATGTTCACAAATAAAATAAAATTAAATTAAAAAAAAGAGCAACCCGCCCCACGACCAAAAAAAAAAAAAAAAAAAAAGAGCAACCCAACATTCCTCTATTTGCTAGTTGTCATGCAAGAACTACTAATGAACATAATGCATGCTATGGTCATGGTATTTTAGGATGGTAGTTTTGCGGCATAAAACATAACAGATGTTTAATTTTAATACAATGAAATGTCATAGGAAATTCACTCTTGAAGGCATTATAAAATACTTAGAAGGCTATGTTAATGACATTTTATCTTTGAAAATAATGCTGGACTTAATACAAAACTCTCCATACTAAAAAACAGATTTCAAACCAACACACCTTTTTTTCAACTTCTGACCAATGACTGGGACAGGTTTCAGACATGATGCATTTCGCAGTTTTTTCAAACTATTCTTAGCTGCGAAACCATAAATTGCTGACTTCCAAGTGCCATCATGAATACACAGCCCCTGAAAACCATGGAGCACAAAGGGACATGTCTTAAGATAACACTGACTTACAAACGGCATTTTACCTGTTTGTGCACCGCACAATTCCTCATTAAATAATACGGAGGGCATCAGGAACACGCATGCACTTGGTCATGTTCACTATTCACCAATGCACAAGTGCTTTCTGCTTTCTGAGCGCACTGTGCAGCGCACACTGCCCTCTCCTGTCTCCCGTCCCACAGATAGCTCCCTGGTTGGCCTCAAGTCTGATACCCTTCTTGGCCATTTGAGTTTTCTTTTTTTTTTTTTTTTGGGGGGGGGGCAGTCGTGGGGCCTGAACTCTGGCCTGGGCGCTGTCCCTCAGCTCTTCAGCTCAAGGCTAGCGCTCTACCACTTGAGCCACAGAGCCATTTCCGGCTTTTTTCTTTTTGCTTATGTGGTGCTGAGGAATTGAACCCAGGGCCTCATGCATGCAAGGCAAGCGCTCTACCACTGAGCCACCTTCCCAGCCCGCACTTGAGTTTTCTTAACAATACTTTTATAAGACATTTAATTCACTAATGTAATTTATAATTTTCCATAGCTTGGCTATTGTGAGGAGTGCAGCAATGAACATGGATGTGCAATCTTTATGATATCCTAGTTAAAAACCCTATCTTTAAATCAGTCATCAGGCAACGCAATTACTGCATACCCTTTGTGACACTGGCTGGCTTCTAGAGTGACTAAATGGTTCAGAATCTGACTAATCTTTGCTAGCATTATGATCTGTAAGTCATACATCTTCGCAGGAAATCATGTAACATATAGGGGACTACCAATACTATGAGAGCCTACACAGAGGAAAACAGAAGAAATGAGAAAAAGAAAATCAAGTAGACAGCAAAAAGAGGGGGGAAAAAGTTCTAACAGCATCATGGAACATCAAATCCAGCATCCTATTTACCTGCAGACCTGCAGTCTGTTTGCACATAGGATCTCCCCATTTTCCCAGGGGCTAGCTGCAGATTGTGACCCTCCTACCTCTATCCCCAGAGTCGTTGGTATAACAAACACACACACCACGCCCAGCTTGCTTTTTGAGATTGCATCTCCCTAACTTCTTTGCCCAGGGCTGGTTTGGAAACCGGTTCTCCACTCTCTTCCCTTCATGTACCTGGTATTCTAGGCGCAGGACCCAATGTCAGCAATTGTTGCATAGCTTCTGTGTTAATCCGAACCCATAATCCAGCTGAACAGAATCCTTGCTCTACCCCATGTCCCATTTGTGTCTCTGTCACTGCAAGCAGCGTGCCCCTCACCGGAGGCGCCTGGAGCCAGCGCTGCGCATTTCGTGTGTTCTTTGGACTTTGGATCCTAGGTTTTACCAGCTGAGCACCTCAGATCTAAAAATACTCTAAAACAGAAAACTGGGTTCTTTTTGTTTTGGGGGAGCTTTTTGGTAGTGGTGATGGCATGGGGACAAACAGAGTCTTGCTATACATGGCCTGGGCTGGCCTCCCTGCAGCCTCCCAACACCAAAGGCGTGTAAGCGCTATACCCAGCTAAAAATCCAAAACTTTTTGAGCATTATGCCGATGCTCACAAGTTTCAGATTTCAAATTTCAAGTTACAGCTGCTCAACCTGGAAAGCCAGTGCCCATCCCAGCACCACCAAAACTGCTCCTCCCGGCCTCTCCGCTGATGGACGTGACGTTCTCAGAAACCCACAGTTTCATCAGACCCCTCCTGACACCACCTCCTCTATCCTCACCACGGGCCACGTTATCTTGCCCATCCAGCTGGCTCGACCACATTGACGGACGAATGCAGGTTAAAGAGAACAGACGTCGGAAGCCCAACCCATATTTGGGTGGCACTACTGGCAACAGAAGTTGTAGTGTTTTCCAGAATGCAACTATGTTCTCAAATAAACTGTAAATTCAGTTAAATGAGATTTACCTCAAACATTTCTTTTATGGTTAGAACAGGAACTAATTCCAAGAAAAATATACTAAGATGACAGTTTTCTTGACTAACACATCTTATTACATAGTAATGACAGAAGCTTTAGTGTTGGAATCACAGTCATTTCTAACATAGTAGGCTGTGCAATTGTTTTCAAAATACATTTTTAGTCAAAATAACTTGCTATCTTGAATTTTGAAAATTAAAAACACAGGCGAGTGGTCATACCTGTAATCCTAGCTACTCAGGAGGGCAGCCCTGACATCTAAATCCATGAGATTCTTACACGCAATTAACTACCAAAAAGTTGGAACTGGAGGCATGGCTCAAGCAGCAGAGAATGAGCAGCAAAGCTAAGCAGGAGCATGATGCCTTGTTTGTTTAAACCCAAGGTGAAACAGCAACTTCCACAAACTAAAAATAATACACATAAAATTTAATTAACCCAAATGTATTTTTTTCTTTTGGTGCTGCTACTGGGGCTTGAACTCAGGGTATGGGTGCTGTCCCTTGGCTTTTTTGCTTAAGGCTAGTAGTGCTCTACCACTGAAGCACAGTGCCATTTTCAGCTTTTTGCTATAGAAGGTAAGAATCTCACAGATTTGTCTACCCCGACTGGTCAGATCTCAGCCTCCTCAGTAGGAAGGATTACAGAAGTGAGGTACCAGTGCCTGGCGTGAAGGACAACTTTTTTTTGGTGCCAGTGCTGGGCCTTGAACTCAGGACTTGGGTGCTGTCCATGAACTTTTGACTCAAGGCTAGCACTCTACTACTTCTCACTTTGGGTGGTTAATTATGAGTCTCAAGGACTTTCCTGCCTAGACTGGATTCAAATTGGTATTTTTCAGACTTCAGCCTCCTGAGTTAGGATTATTGGTGTGAGCCACCAGCACCTTACTTTAAATCTTTTTAAGAGACATACATTACTTCTAAAAGGTTTCAGGGAGTCTTTAACTCTGATTTTGTGCATAAGAAGCAAGAAATATTTCTTTTTTTCCCATCTTCCTTTCTACTTTACCCGTTATTATTAAAATAAATCATTGCTGAAACTTAAAAGAATGGTTTTAGCATTAACTTAAAAACTGAATACTTAAACAGAAAAACTAACCTCAGGTCCTGAATTTATAGTCAGGAAACTTTCCACAGCAGTCAAAGTACCTAAAGAATACAAGAGTAGTAAAGGGCAAAATAAAATAAGACCTAATTTATTCATCAGGACAAGTGAAAAATATATTCCTACTCACCTAGCAACAACTTTTACTAAGCTAGAAAATGTACAAACAACAGTTCTATTACATTGTTATAATACACAGATTTATAACATTAAAGCCACTTTAGAGTTCTTCATAAAGTCTAACTACTAATACAGACAAAATCTTTCCAGTGTTTAAACTGACAATGCTAAGAATCTCCACAATGCAGTCTGACTCACTCTGGAAGGAGCACCACATCGTTCTCAAAATCAGATTCTGAGAGTAATTCTGATTTAAACATTCCAACGGCTTCTTACAGCAACCTACATCAAATGTTCATGAAGCCTAAAACACTCTTTATAATGGCTTATAAAATACTTAAAGCAAGTCTGTAAAATACAGTAAAGATATATAAGTAGGGCTGGGATGTGGCTGAGTGATAGGAGGTGTCTAGCATGCTCTAGGCTTTGAGTCTGAAAGAGAAAGGGAGATCAACTGTTTTTTTTTTATTTCTTTTTTTTTCTGGTCGTGGGGCCTGAACTCTGGGCCTGGGCGCTGTCCCTCAGCTCTTCAGCTCAAGGCTAGTGCTCTACCACTTGAGCCACAGCACCACTTCTGGCTTTTTCTGCTTACGTGGTGCTGAGGAATTGAACCCAGGGCCTCACACATGTGAGGCAAGCGCTCTACCACTGAGCTGCCTTCCCAGCCCATAAAAATTATTCTTTTTGGTGCTGCCATCATGGTTAACGTTCCTAAAACCCGCCGTACTGTTTGTAAGAAGTGTGGCAAGCAACAACCTCACAGAGTAACACAGTGCAGAAGGGCAAGGATTCTCTGTACGCCTAGGGAAAGCGTCGTTATGACAGGAAGCAGAGTGGCTATGGCGGTCAGACTAAGCCAATTTTCCAGAGAAAAGCTAAGACTACAAAGAAGATTGTGCTGAGACTTGAATGTGTTGAGCCCAACTGTAGATCTAAGAGAATGCTAGCTATTAAGAGATGCAAACATTTTGAACTGGGTGGAGATAAAAAGGGAAAGGTGCAAGTGATCCAGTTCTAAGCTCCAACTTTTGTTATGAAGACAATGAAATTGTGAGGTCAAATTCAAAAAATAAAAAAAAATATATTGTCTGGACATGGGGCTCACACCTGTAATCCCAGCTTCTTAGGAAGCAGTTATAAGGAGGATTGTGGTTCACAATTGTGGTTCAAGTCCAGCACAGGGGAAAAATAGTATGCCCCTATTCTCAATCAATAAGTATGGTATAATTACCTGCCATCCCAGGTAAGCAGGAGGTCACTGGTAGTATCCACGTCCAAGGCAGGACTAGGCAAAAAGTAAGTCCCTATTTGCAAAATAATCCAAAGCACAGAGTCAAGTGGAAGAGTGCTTGCTTAGCAAGTACAAGACTCTGAGATTAAAACTTGTATCTAGGGGCTGGGAAGGTGGCTCAGTGGTAGAGCGCTTGCCTTGCATGCATGAGGCCCTGGGTTCAATTCCTCAGTCCCACATAAGCAAAAAGAAAAAAGCCGGAAGTGGCGCTGTGGCACAAGTGGTAGAGCGCTAGCCTTGAGCTGAAGAGCTGAGGGACAGGACAGTGCCCAGGCCCAGAGTTCAGGCCCCATGACTGGACCCAAAAAAAAAAACCCAAAAAACTCATATCTAATTATTTAGGAACAACCCGAATAAGAAATACACAAGATTATTGTGAAGAAAACATCTAAACTTCAGATTCTATAAATTTTTTTTTTTATATTTTATTTTATTTTAATTGAGAACATACTGTACAGAGGGGTTACAATTACATGGGCAGGAAAATGCATACATTTCTTACCAAGCATTGCAGCCTCCTCCTTTGTTTACCCTTCACCTCCCTTCCCAGCCTCCCCCCTCCCTCTATAAATTTTTTTTAAAGAAATAAAGACATTTAAGATATTCCTGTAGCCGGGCACCAGTGGCTCAGGCCTGTAATCCTAGCTACTCAGGAGGCTGAGACCTGAGGATCGAGGTTCAAAGCCAGACCAGCAGGAAAGTCCGTGAGACACTTATCTCTAATAAACCACTGGAAAACTGGAAGTAGTGCTGTGGCTCAAGCGGTAGAGGGCTTGCCTTGAGCTGAAGAGCACAGAGACAGCGCCCAAGCCCAGAGTTCAAGCCCCATGACAAAAAAAAAAAAAAAAAGATATTCATGTAGCCAGGGTTCTGGTGTCATCCTAGCTACTCAGGAGGCTGAGATCTGAGGATTGTGGTTCAAAGCCAGACAGGCAGGAAAGTCCATGAGACTCTTTTTTTAATTTTTAATTTTTATTTTTTGGGTCCGGTCAAGGGGCCTGAACTCTGGGCCTGGGCACTGTCCCTCAGCTCTTCAGCTCAAGGCTAGCGCTCTTCCACTTGAGACACAGCGCCACTTTCCGGCTTTTTTTTCTTTTTGCTTATGCGGTGCTGAGGAATCGAACCCAGGGCCTCATGCATGCAAGGCAAGCGCTCTACCACTGAGCCACATTCCCAGCCCGTCTGTGAGACTCTTATCTTCAATTAACCACCAGAAAACCAGAAATGGAGCTGTGGCTCAAGTGGTAGAGTGCTAGTCTTGGGCTGAAGAGCTGAGGGACAGTGCCCAGGCCCAGAATTCAAGCCCCATGACTGACAAAAAAAAAAAAAAAAGATATTCATGCATATACTTCATCATTAAATGGTCATTGCTGTTGCTTTGAAACTTATTTGTGAGAATCCCTAAAATTCTGAAATCAGCAAAGGTGTGAATTCTAACTTTCAAATACTTTGTTACTACTCTTCACTTCGATTCTGACAGGTAGCTTCCTTCATGCCTGACCCAGACACAGTCTCTTAAAATGACAATGGATATTCAGTTAAATTTTCTATAGCATTTTGTTTTTGCTTCTAATTTCACAAGAAGACTGACTCATAGCTTTTTCAGGCATGTGCTAACTCCTTTGGCCTCTGGCTTCACAGTTAACTTTAACTGGAACACTTTTTTTTTTTTTTGGGTCCGGTCGTGCGGCCTGAACTCTGGGCCTGGGCGCTGTCCCTCAGCTCTTCAGCTCAAGGCTAGCGCTCTACCACTGAGCCACCTTCCCAGCCCAACTGGAACAGTTTCTATAGCTTTAGGATAGTTTCTGCGGCACTGGAATTCTGTCTCAGCTGTTTCTAAATGGACGCTTTAAAAATATGCATGATGCTGGGCGCTGGTAGCTCACACCTATAAGCCTAGCTGCTCAGGAGGCCAAGATCTGAGGATCATGGTTCAAAGCCAGCCCAGGCAGGAAAGTCCATGAGTCTCTTATCTCCAATTAACCACCAGAAAACCGGAAGTGGCACTTTGGCTCAAATGGTAAAGTGCTCGCCTTGAGCTGAAGAGCTGAGGAACAGCACCCAGGCCCAGAGTTCAAGCCTCATGACAGACAAAAAACAAAAAAGCACGACATGAGAAAATTCTAGTTTTACTATATTACTTTCTGCATTTTCAAATAACTATCTCCAATTTGTAAGAAGGATTAAAGATGTGCAAATTCCATGTTAATAACTTTAGTAGTTAAAACTTTAAAACGAAGCCAGCTCTAGTGGCCACACCTGTAATCCTAGCTACTCAGTAGGCTGAGACCTGAGGTTCATAGTTCAAAGCCAGGCCAGGCAGAAAAATTCCCATGAGACGTTTATCTCCAATTAGCCACCAGAAAACCAGAAGTGGCACTGTGGCTCAAAGTGGTAGAGCGCTAGCCTTGATTGAAAAAGCTCAGGGACAGAGCCCAGGCCCAAACCCCATGACAAGAAAACCCAAAAAACAAGAAAAAACCCCAAAAAACCCTTTAAACATTTTTTTTCTTTTTCTCGTGCTGAGGATGGAACCCAGAGCTTTGCACACAGTGGGCAAGTCTCTTCAGCTGAGCTGTGTTTCCAACGCAGCCCTTCAATTACAACAAAGAGTGTTAGTTCCTAAACAAAGCTTGAATTTATAATGATTTCTAAGGGTTTTTTTGTTTTTGTTTTTTGTTTTTGTCGGTCGTGGGGCTTGAACTCTGGGCCTGGGCGCTGTCCTTGTGCTCTTCAGCTCAAGGCAAGCGCTCTACCGCTTGAGCCACAGCACCACTTCCAGATTTTTAAGGGTTTTTATGGACAAATTTACAACTGTAACTATAAATAAATTGGGACAAAGAATTTCTTATTGTAGAACACTTACGCTACTATCAATTTTATTAAAAAGAGTAGATACATTAAAAACAAAGCATGGTTTTAATATTGCCCATTTGTAGCTGTTTTCTTTCCCAATTAGTTTTAGTTCATCAAAATTACAAACATAAGGGTCTTCTATTGTTAAATTCAAGTACTGCTGATTAATAATTACCGTTCATTTTATTTCTGGTATATATTACTCCCAGATCTGCAGGAATGGAGTCAAAGCCAGTGCTTCCAATGATATAAACCCCTTTTTCTGCAGCTTTCTCATGATACTTCCAATACATTAGTTCCAGAAACTAAAAAATTCAGGACAAGAATCTGAATCAGTGTTTATTAAAAAAACACCTACATCAATATTAAATGATTCATCTTTAAAAACAAAGCCATCAAACTGCAAGCACCAGGACCAGAGGTATGGCTCACTGTAGAGTCAAACTTGAGGCCCTGAGTTCAATCAGCCGCACTGCCAAACTGAAATCACTCATCAGTATGGCTCGGCGACAAAATATTAACTTGAAATGCTAGAACATTTTCTTGTATATTCCTTAAATACCGGCTGTACGTAGCTGTGTGCCAGGTGCTATGGGCCATATGCTCATCTAACTTAATGATTCTATTAATTTTTCAGAATAAAAATACCTTAAAGAAAGTAGTAAATATAGAAAAAACAGAAAAAAAATGGAAAAAAAGAAAAGAAAATCATCCCAGACTACATTAATCCACATGACACAGACAGGAGATGACAGAGGCAGGAATCATGCCTGCTTAAATTCCTTTTCTGTTTCTAAGATGATTGCTTTTATTTTGCAGTGCTAGGGGCTGAAAGCCAGGGCCTCATGCTTGTTAGGAAAAGTGTTCTACCAGAGCTATACTACCAGATAAAAACTATTTTCTAGAACAGTTTTAGATATATAGAAAAACGGAATGGTAGAGTTACCATGTATCTGAAATGCAGTTTTTCTATTGCTAGCATTGTTCACACATCACTAACAAAACCATGTGTAGCTCAGGCTCTCTTACTTGCTAGCTAGTGTCCTTGCACTAATCCCAGATCCCAAACCAGAAGCCGTGTTAGGTTTAGTTGCCATGACTCCTCAGGCACATCTTGGCTCTGACAGATGCCTATGCTTCCCTTAGTTTTGATGATCTGAATTGTTTGGAGGAACACTATTTTGTGGCACAGACATCTACTGGCACTTTTGTCATGTTGGGGTTATGGGTCTCGGGAGGACATCGGCAGGGTGAGGGTGAGATGCTGCTCTTAGCGCCTATCAAGGTTATACCCTATCAAAAAGACTTGTTGGCAACACTGACCTTGGACACCTAACTCTTTTAGTCTTTCTGGAGGCAGAGAGCTACCAATCTATCTCTTGTCATCGTTGTACTCATTTTTTACTTGGGCTGCATTTCTATTAGTGACTTATTAAAAGTTCTTTATATTCTGGACCTTCATTGGGGCTTAGAGACGAATTATTTGATTTGGGTGTTTTTCTTGTAGGACTAGAGAGATGGAAGCCAGGGCCTCATGTCTACCAGGCAAATGCTCTGCCACCGAGTTACAACCCAGACATAGTAGGTCTTGATATTACTATTATGCTTGCTTATTAAGATAACTTAGAAGCTTTTCACCATTTTCTATGGTCTGGGTTATTCTAAGTAACACAGACAATTGTTTTTGTTTAAGTCATGTTTTTCCCCTCTTCTTGAACTAGTTTTGGAAATTGACACTTTTCTGGTATATCTCAACATACATCAACACCTGATAATCTCTGCATGTATATTGCATTGAAATATTGATAACAATACTCAGTAGAGGCTATAAGCATCCAGACATTTTAAAGGGATGGTATAGCTTAGTGTTCGCTAACACATGTTCATCTGTGTACTAGGTATGTGACGCTGAGAAAGCTTTAATTTCCTCATCTACGAAATAGAGAAGGCAGGTAGGTGAGGGGAACTACTTCCCGGGGAGGATTGAAAATGTTAGGTAGTTAACTGCTTAGTGTCGTGTAGTACATTTGGCAGGCATTATCCAATATGAACACTTTATTACTTCATTTATAATATTTTATTTTATTGGTGCTGGGGGTTGAACTCAAGGCTGTGTGCATTCTAAGCACATACTCTACCACTGAGCTATACCCCCAGCTCTTCACTGAGATGTTTTAGGCTTAGCAGGGCACAGGTGGCTCATTCCTGTAATCCTAGCTACTCTGGAGGCTGAGAATCACAATTCAAAGCCAGCCTAGGGAGGAAAATCTGCAATACTCTTTTTTTTTTTTTTTTAATTTTTTTTGGGGTCCGGTCGTGGAGCCTGAACTCTGGGCCTGGGCGCTGTCCCTCAGCTCTTCAGCTCAAGGCTAGCACTCTACCACTTGAGCCACAGCGCCACTTCCGGCTTTTTTCTTTTTGCTTATGTGGTGCTGAGGAATCGAACCCAGGGCCTCAGGCATGCAAGGCAAGCACTCTACCACTGAGCCACCTTCCTAGCCCCTGCAATACTCTTATCTCCCACTAACTATCCAAAGAAAAAACAAAAACAAAAAACAAAACTGGAAGTGGAACTTCAGGTGGTAGAGCACTAATCTTGAACAAAACAGCCCAGAGATGGCGCTGAGGCCTTGGGCTCAGGCCCCAAGCCCCAGGACTGACACACATACACACACACAAATTTTTAGGTTCAGGTGATTTCACATTTTTTTTTTTCTATGAGTTGTAAAGACTACTGATTTTAAAAAGAAAATTCATAATGAAAAAGTTTAAAATAATTCTGAAAATGACCCACAGCATACTAATTTAGCTCATAGCATTCAGCAACTATCAAACTCCACAAACTCCTCAAATGCTAGAAAGGAATCTTCAACCTGTGCCTAAATATTGCACTAAAAATGTCCATCCCATTAGGCAGAAACCTGCCTAATGTGACTGTCTTCTTCTGCTTCACATACCTGAGGTTCCCCGGAGATGTCAATGCAGCTGGTTCTATTTTCAATACATGCTTTTACTACAGGTTCGCCAAAAAATCGATACTAGGGAAATAAGAGAAAACCAGCAGGTTACTCTTTCTCTTTAAGCTTACGTGAATCATCACTTAATCTTGGAAGTATACGCTGGTTATCAAGAAACAATGTTAATAAAGTAGCCTAACAATAAGCTGAGGATGTGACAGACCTGCACTGTGCCTCCTCCTTACTGTAAATGAGTAAGCACAAGTGAATTTCAGAGGAATGCACACCCACAGTTAATGGAAAACAAAATAGGAAGTTTATACAAGTAATTCACTTGGGATGAATTTTCAAAAATAAAGATTTTCCAGGAAAAAAAGGGAAAATACAAATAAAGGCAACAGTGTACAACAAGACATAGGAAAACACAAGGTGGCTGAGCAGAAATTAGCAAGAGATAGGTCTAGAAGAAAATACAGAGGCCAGGCCATAAAGGACCAGAAGTGCTATGTTGCCAGTCTAAATGTTACGTTTCAGGAGGTTGATGGGACTTGGTTTTAATGATCAAGAAACTGCCTTGAAGCCAGGTGCCAGGGGCTCATGCCTGTAATCCTAGCTACTCAGAAGGCTGAGATCTGAGGAGTGTGGTTCAAAGCCAACCCTGGCAGGAAAGTCCATGAGACTTTTTTTTTTTGGGTCCGGTCGTGGGGCCTGAACTCTGGGCCTGGGCGCTGTCCCTCAGCTCTTCAGCTCAAGGCTAGCGCTCTACCACTTGAGCCACAGAGCCACTTCCGGCTTTTTCCTTTTGCTTATGTGGTGCTGAGGAATCGAACCCAGGGCCTCATGCATGCAAGGCAAGCACTCTACCACTGAGCCACCTTCCCAGCCCCAGTCCGTGAGCTCTTATCTCCAATAAACCACCAGAAAACCAGAAGTGGCACTGTGGCTCAAGTGGTAGAGCACTTGCCTTGAGCTGAAGAGCTCAGGGAGAGCACCCAGGATCAGAGTTCAAGCCCTATGACCAACAACAACAACAAAATAACTAGACGGGGCTGGGAAGGTGGCTCAGTGGTAGAGCGCTCGCCTTGAGCTGAAGAGCTGAGGGACAGCACCCAGGCCCAGAGTTCAGGCCCCACGACAGGACCCAAAAAAAAAAAATTATAAAAAACAACAACAAAAAAAAACCCCAAAAAACTAGACATTTGTAAAGTGAGGTGGAAAGACTGTGTGAGAGTGTGAGAGTTTAATATTAATATAGTGTTTTTTGAAGCAATGCAAGCCATAGAACGGTGAAATTGTACATTTCTCATCTTGATATGTCATGCATATTGACATGATCAAATAAAAACTGGTACCTAGGTATACATTTTTTTGACAGGCTTGAACTTTACTAGATTACTAGGGATAGGACATTTTAAACCTGACAGAGTATAGGATTTAAACCAGAGATATATCATTCTGCCTACAGAATTAGGAGACAAAACTGGAGGCACAGGTTAGAACATGCTAAGGATACACTAAGAAGGCTCATTTGTAACCCTAGCTACTTGGGATGGGAGAATGGCAACTCACCACCAGCCTGGGACTGCTGGGTCTGGTGGCAGGCACCTGTCATCCTATCTAAAATGGGAAGGGCCATGGTGCCAGGCCAGCCGTTCAGAAAATCACATGACTCCATCTCAGTGGAAGAAGCTGGATATGGTAGTGTGTGCCTGCCACCCTAGCTATGGTAGGAAGCAAAAAAAAATAGGAGGATTATGGTCTAGGAACATACCTGGGCAGAAGCAAGACCAGATCTCAAAAATAACAATTACAAAAAAGAGTTGGAAGGGGCTGGGAAGGTGGCTCAGTGGTAGAGTGTTTTCCTAGCATGCATGAAGCCCTGGGTTCGATTCCTCAGTACTACATAAACAGAAAAAGCCAGAAGTGGTACAGTGGCTCAAGTGGTAGAGTGCTAGCCTTCAGCAAAAGAAGCTCAAGGACAGTGCCCAGGCCCTGAGTTCAAAGCTGCAGGACTGGCAAAAAAAAAAAAAAAGTGTAGGAAGTATAGTTCAGGGGTTCATCATCTGCCCAACAAGTACAAAAATCTTAAATTCAAATACTAGTATTTCCAAACAACAATAAAAACAAAGGCAAAAATGATCTGGTATGATGGCACATACCTGTAAGCCCAGCTTCTCAGGAGGAAGAAATAGGATCACAATTCAAATTCAAAGATAGTTTGGGCAAAAAGCGAGATGAACACTCCCCTTACCTCAACCAACAAGCCAGGTGCAGTGCTTTACATTTGTAATCTCAGCTGTGGAGAGGTAGGAAGATCAAAGTCTGAGGTTGACCACATGCAAAAATATGAGATCTATCTCAAAAAGAAGCTATGATTACAAGGGCTTGGGCATGGCTCAAATGGTAGAATACTTGTCTAGTAAACACAAGGCCTAGAAGTACTCCCAAATAGCAGTACTGCCAAAAAAGATAAAAAGCAAAAATTATTACATTTTCTGCTTACCAGGGCTGGGCATGGAGACTAAAAGGTAGTGGTATTGTTAACAAAATTTTAAGAAAAGAAGAGAAGATTTGAAGAGGTTAAGTTTAATTTTGGACAGAGTAGATATTCTAAACGTGTATATTAGATCTCCCAAATAATTTGTTGCTCAGACTAAAATAAATTACTATCTAGTAGGTAATAAATTGCAAAGCAACATGTCCAACCTTGGTGAAAGTCAAGGTAAAAAGCCTTCCATTACTGAGCTGCTGTTCACACCCAACTGTTGGCTCTCACCCCCTAGGATACACTCCTTCTACCCCAAACCTACCTGGCTAACTCCCATTCCTCCAGACTCAGCCAGTGATCCCCAACCCTTCCATCAGTTTGTCTACTAATACCAACAAACTACAGGAAAGCTTTCAAGGGCTTTGCAACATAATAGTGGCTCCTTAAGGAGACAGCAAGCAAGTTCCTGCTTGCCACAGTCCTGCCATCCCTTACAATGTGCTGTTATACTCTGTCCACTCTATACTGCGTCAGCTGAGGTTAAGACTCCTACAAACTTATTCCTACTTTACTATCCAGTTACTTTTGTCTTCACTCGGTATGCTGGGGGTGTATGTGATAAGTGGAGAGAGTCAGAGTACATTTCTGTCCTGAGAAGTCATTTAGCTTAGAGCTCAGAACTGCAATCACAAGAACTGAACACATGGCTGATCAAGGGACAAGAGCATCAGTCTTCAGCAAAAAAGCCAAGCAAGAGGCAAGGCCCTGAGTTCAAGCTCCAGTACCAATGCGTGCGCGCGCGTACATGTACACACACACACACACACACACACACACACACACACACACATTCTGATCTCAATGCTCTGTGTTCTAACCCTGTGGCTCTCAGGTAGGTGTACCTCCCCTGATGGTATATAAAATTAACCACTGAATGTGGCAGTTTGTGAGTGTTTTTATCTATGCTAATCTTTATAAGAAGCATGTTTTTTCCAGTTAATAATATGGACTGGCTAAAGCACATCGCTGGGCAATGTCAGATGGTCAAGCATTGAGCAGAGGATATGGTGAGGGGGTGAAGGAAAGTTCCACAGCACAGGAGTGGCCACAGAGACAGTCTCAGTCTTTGTCACATTCAGAATGGTGCTACCTAACGCTTATTTACACTTGCCTAACAGAGGAGTTACCAAGGCCTTGGGTATTTATTGGAGAAGGATAAAAAGATCCAGTAGAGACCCCTTGAGCCTATAATCACAGCTTCAGGCTAGGGTCTGAGAGCTGTAAGATTTTGAGGTTTAGGGCCAGCCCAAGTTAGAAAAGTTCATAAGACTCAAATTTCCAAAATAACTAGCTTCCAGGCCTACCTGGAAGCATGGCTAAAGTAGTAGAGCTCTAAGGAGAGCCCCAGATCAACTCCCAGTACTGCCTGCCCACTCCCCTCAAGAAAAGACCCAATGGGTCAGATGAAGCAGGTAGACAGAAGGAGACTACAGGAAGAGACCAGAAACAAGAAAAGAGCAAGTGACTGGATGGATACTGATAGGTTCAAAAGAGATTGGGTCTGAGCCACGGGACCTGGAAGAGTATTTGTGAAGAGTTAGTTCAAATAACCAGTGTTAGGGTTTTCCGGAGTACTAAGGTCAGCAAACAAAGCGCCAACCATTCATGACTGAAGATGTATGTTACAGTGACTATAGCACAGACCTAATGGATGGAATCTAAGTTGAGAATGAGGTAACTCTCATTAAACATTGTAAATGTTTATTGAATAATACAAAAAAATCTTTTCAGTTTTAGAAGTGTTAACATTTCAGATGCTTAGTTTTTGAACATCTTTCCAACTGTGATGGTTTCTTCTCATCAGTAAACAGATATCACCCTGTTACAGTCCACAAGTCCAGTGCGAGTCATTCCTGGTGTATCTTTCATATCTGGTACCAGAGCAAAAACTAATCTTTCAAAAAAAATACACTTTAAACACCACCACTTCTCTCATTTTCCCCCTGGAGTGGCAAGAACAACATCTTGCTACAGCTCAAGCTAGTCACTCCTCTGAGACACGCCTGCCTCAGCTGAGATCGGGGTGCACCAGCTCACCCAGCTCATCCTCTGCATCTTGCCACTTCTTCTGCTACTATCCTGGTGCTCTATTTGCCTGGAATATGCCACCACTAGCCTTATTATCTATTTTAGTTCTTAGTAGCCAAAGAACTTAAAAAAAATTCTATCAGATCACGCCCTTGCTTTCAACTACTCAATGATCCTTGGTCACATGTAAAAGAAAATCCCAACCCTGACTGTAACCTAAAAGACCCTATGCAGCTACCTCCTGGACACCGTCTATCTACCTTCCAGCTCTCGGCCTTGTTTCTAGGCCCACCACATCCCTTGCTCTCATCCCTGTCTTGCCAAGTACATCTTCCTCCTGGGACCATCATGCTCACTCCCCGGGCACAGGCATCACACCTCAGGCAATCACTCCATTCCTATCTCTGCTCAGGTACTGACTCCAGAGACTTTCTTGACTTCCAGCAGAGAGACTTACGGGCCCATCTGTCTCTCCTTGCTTTGTCTCACTTTTCCTCAAAGCACTTATCACCTGATAGTATTACAATCTTATTTTTCTGTCTGCCTCCAAAGAATATAAATCCCAAAAGATTTCCTGTTTTGCTCACCACAGTGCACATTTGCCTAGCATAGGTGCATTTCACACAGAGTAACCATTCAGTAAGTATTTACTGAATATACAAAGAATCCTTTTTTCAAGTTTCTACCTTTGGTATGTTATTTACATTTGTGTATGTGTAAGTCTTGGGGCTTGACTCAGAGTCTAGGTATTGTCCCTGAGCTTTTTTTGTGCTCAAGGCTAGTGCCCTATCACTCTGGGCTTTCTTGTGATAAATTAGAGATAAGAGGCTCACAGACTTTGCTGAGTGGGCGGCTTTGAACCATGATTCTCAGATCTTAGTCTCCTGAGTAGCTATGATAAGATTATAGGTTGAGCTGTTATTTACATTTGTATAATACAAGAATATAAGATGGGGGCTGGGAAGGTGGCTCAGTGGTAGAACGCTTGCCTTGCATGCATGAGGCCCTGGGTTCGATTCCTCAGCACCACATTAGCAAAAAGAAAAAAGCCGGAAGTAGCGCTGTGAGCTGAAGAGCTGAGGGACAGCGCCCAGGCCCAGAGTTCAGGCCCCATGACCCGACCCAAGGAAAAAAAAAATATAAGATGGGTGTGGGTGGTTCTTGCCTGTAATCCTGGCTACTCAGGAGGCTGAGATCTGAAGGTTGTGAGTCAAAGATGGCCCAGGCAGAAAAGTCCCTGTGGGACTCTTATCTCCAATTAACCATTCAAAAATTGGAAGTGGTGGGTCTAGGCATGTGGCTTAGTGGTAGAGAAGCCCTCGGTTCAATTCCTTAGTACCACATACACAGAAAAAGGCAGAAGTGGCGCTGTGGTTCAAGTGGTAGAGTGCTAGCCTTGAGCAGTGAGAAGCTCAGGGACAGTGCCCAAGCCCTGAGTTCAAGCCCCACAACCAAAAAAAAAAAAAAATCTTCACAGCTCTTGATTCCCTAAATAGTGTCATAAGAGCTTGCCAAGCCTCTCTCGGGAAGAACTGTCCATATGGGATCAACCAGTCTTCTGCCCGCTGCCCTATGCTCCTCTGGGGGATAAAATGTCAGCTTCTGCTCGAAGTGGATTGCGTGTTTTGATACAAAGAAGGGTCGGTTACTTACAGGTCCTACGCAGTTGAGGACAAGTGTTGTCTGTTTAGCCATTTCATCAAGTGAGGCTGAATTATTGATGTCACAAACTATTATTCCAACTTCAGATGGTAGTGTCGGTCTTCCTAAGATAAAATACAAGTCACTTAAAGCAAACCTGAGTACAATATTACATTTTCCAGATCTTCTTTTCATAGCAATCAGTAATATCAAAATTACTCTCAATCAACAAATATAAAAAGGTATGGCTATGAGGAAAGTGGAGTTGATACTAGGGGTTCTAAATATTAAAAAAGCAACATAGAAATAGCCCTGCAATATGACAATCTTACAATCTAATTTAGACACCAAGTAAGTGTTTTGTCTTTACGTCCTGTCCACTAAGAAATTTCTATTATAAAAGCAGTTTCTCACCAGCTAGTGAACAATTGCAAATTGGGTGGGGTGGGGTGTGTGTGTGTGTGAAAGGAAATTGTTAAAACTTCCGTAAGAAGACTCCAAAGTGAATCCACTTTCAAGTAGTAAACTCTAAAAAATCACTGAGGTACACAAGGAAATAACTAGAACCGACCGACCACAGCAATGCAGGTTCTACATGTGAAGGTAGATGTTGCACCATTACTAGTTTGAGGGAATATAAATGGCAGATAGCTGGGCCATACCTGTATGGACCAGTTGAGCAGGAAAAAGAAATGTAAACAAGTATTTTGTCAATAATGTCTTTTACAAAAATAAAAGTAACAGAGCTCAAGGTTCTATGTACTGGCAGAGGTAGCAGTAAGAGTTGTAAGAAAGTCTAGCCTGCCTGCTATCTTTATACTAACACAAACCAAAGACTTCACAGTTCCTCTCTAAGCAGGGACTTCTGTAGTACTTTAAGATTAAGCAGGAGTGTACAATGTCCAAGACTCTAACAGGGTGATTTTTAAGTTCAATGTCCAAGCCAGACATATAGGCAAAAAAAAAAAAATTCTACAAGCAAAAACTAAAAACAACAACAACAAAAAAAAAAAAACACAAGAGGAATGGAATTGTGGCTAGTTGAGTGTTTAACATACAGAGACCCAGCTGGGCACCTGTGGGTCACACCTGTAATCCTAGCTACTCATAGGAGGTTGAGATCTGAGGACTGGATTCAAAGCTGGCCCAGGCAGGAAAGTTCATGAGACTCTATTTCCAAGTAAGCACACACAAAAAAGCTGGAAGTGGAGATGTGGCTCAAGAGTGCTAGCTTTGAGCAAAATTGCTCTGGGACAGTGCCCAGGCCCTGAGTTCAAGGCCCAGTACTTGTACAAAACAAAACAAAACCATATGGAGACTCTGAGTTCAACCCCCAGCATTAAAATAAAAATCAAGCAGAGAAATCCTGTGTTTAAAGCTCTAAGGCTTCCTCTCTTCCTCAAACACAAGGCAAGGCACCAAAGCACATGGGCAGGCCACATGGTCCCTGGAGACTAAGGTGCAGGCAGAAGGAATCACCAAGTGTTGGACTATCTCATAGAAGAGTCTGCATTCTGAGGATGAAGGCGTTTTAAAATGTTTTCTTTCTGGAATTTTGAGGTGGAACAAAGCCTGATGTGTGAGCACCACACACTCTGGAGGTACAGGGACATGAACTGGAGGGCTGGGGGGCAGAGATCTGAAGGAGTCGGGCTGTGGGGGGGGGCAGGAAGGTGAGGACTGCTGGGGGGCAGGGTGTAGGCTGGCAAAGAGCTGGGGCACAGAGACTGGAGGGCTAGGGGGGTAGGGCCAAGGGGAAAGCCAAGACTAGGGGACAGGGGTACAGGAAGGGGAGACCAGGCTGAGGGGCACAGGTCCTGGGTTAACAGGTCTGGAGGTGGCTGGGCTCCTAGGGCAGGGGACAGGCCTGGGGCATGGGGTGGTGGTAGGGGAGCAGGTCTGGAGCACGGTGGGGGGGGGTACGACAGGTCTGGGGTGCAGGGCCGGGGTAGCAGGGCTGGGTGGGGACAGGTCTGGGGCACAGTGCGGGGGGAGGGTGTCAGGTCTGGGGCCCAGGGCTGGGGTGGTGGGGGGGGTGCCAAGCCTGGGGCGCAGGGCCGAGGGGGGGGGGCAGGGGGGAAATCAGGTCTGGGGCCGGAGCGGGGGTCAGGCCTGGGGCGCAGGGCCGGGGTGGCGGGGTGGGGGTGAGGTCGAGGTCAGGTCTGAGGCGCAGTGGGGGGGAGGGTTGGGGTCGAGGTCAGGCCTGGGACACAGGGCTGGGGTGGTGGGGTGTCAAGGTCAGGCCTGAGGCGCAGGGCTGGGGTGGCGGGGTCAGGGGTCGAGGTCAGGCCTGGGGCGCAGGGCCGGGGGGCGGGGTCGAGGTCAGGCCTGGGGCGCAGGGCCAGGGTGGCGGGGTCGGGGGTCGAGGTCAGGCCTGGGGCGCAGGCCGGGGGTGGCGGGGGTCGGGGGTCGAGGTCAGGCCTGGGTGCAGGGCCGGGGTGACGGGGGGCCCGGGGGGGGGGGATCGAGGTCAGGCCTGGGCGCAGGGCCAGGGTGGCGGGGTGGGGGGTGGGGTCGAGGTCAGGCCTGGGCGCAGGGCCAGGGTGGCAGGGTCGGGGGTCGAGGTCAGGCCTGGGCGCAGGGCCAGGGTGGCGGGGTCGGGGGTCGAGGTCAGGCCTGGGGCGCAGGCCCGGGGTGGCGGGGGGGGGGGGGGTCGAGGTCAGGCCTGGGCGCAGGCCCGGGGTGGCGGGGTCGGGGGTCGAGGTCAGGCCTGGGGCGCAGGCCCGGGGTGGCGGGGTCGGGGGTCGAGGTCAGGCCTGGGGCGCAGGCCCGGGGTGGCGGGGTCGGGGGTCGAGGTCAGGCCTGGGGCGCAGGCCCGGGGTGGCGGGGTCGGGGGTCGAGGTCAGGCCTGGGGCGCAGGCCCGGGGTGGCGGGGCTCGCGGGGCCGAGCGCGCCCCGGGCCGGCCGCCGCTCTGGCGGTTACCGAGCTTGAGCGCCGCCCTCTCCAGCACTCGCAGCAGCTTCTCCCGGGAGCGGCCCGCCACGGCCCAGGGCAGGCGGAAGCCCCGCTCCGGGGCCGCCTGCTCCCGGGCCACCTCCTCGGTCACGAACTGGCCGGTGAAGCCAGAGGCGCCGAACACCACCAGCTGGAAAGGCCTCTTCTCCATCGCCATGACGCGTCCACAGCGAGCCGAGGCCCGGGGCGGGCTGAGTCCACCGCGCCTGCGCCTCAGGCGACCCGCGTACCGGGCGCAGCAACCGCCGCCGTCGTGGCCGCCGCAGCCTGCGCCGCCGCCGCTGCCGCCGCCGCGCCCCGCTCCCTCCCTCGGCGCGCGCCGCCGCGCAGAGGCCACGCCCCCGGCCACGCCCACCGCTCCTCGCGCTCCGCCGCGCCGCGCTCCCCTCCCTTGGCGCGCGCCACCGCGCAGAAGCCACGCCCCGGCCACGCCCACCTCGCCTCGCGCTCCGAATGCGGCTGCGCCTGCGCCCGCGCCGCTGCGCCTGGCGCCTCTCAGCCCGGCGGCGGCGGCGGCTCCGTCTGCGCAGTCCGCCGCGCTCCGGCCGCCAGGCCCCGGTCGTCAGGGTGGCAGCCGGTGGTTCTCGCCCCCACAGGCGTGGCGCAAAGGTGGATCTGAGGGGCGCCCGCGCCCGCCCGTGGTCCCCAGGAGGCCGGGGCGGCGGAGGCTCACGGGCAGCTCTGCCGGTCCGCCCCGCGCCCTCGCCCACGGGCTCTGGTACCTGGTCCGGCAGCGGTGCCGGGCAGCCTGGACGGCCGTGCGTGAGGCGGCCGCTGGGACCCGGGACCGCAGGACCCCGGGACGAAGCCCGCCGAGAACGCGCGGCGTCCGCGGAGGTGAGCTGCGGGGAGCGGCGGGGCCGGGCACCGGGCGCGGCAGGGCACCAGGCGGGACCCGGCACCGGGCGGGACAGGGCACCGGGCGGGACAGGGCACCGGGCGGGACCCGGCACCGGGCGGGACAGGGCACCGGGCGGGACAGGGCACCGGGCGCGGCATGGCACCGGGCGGGACAGGGCACCGGGCGGGACCCGGCACCGGGCGCGGCATGGCACCGGGCGCGGCATGGCACCGGGCGCGGCAGGGCACCGGGCGGGACAGGGCACCGGGCGGGACCCGGCACCGGGCGCGGCAGGGCACCGGGCGGGACCCGGCACCGGGCGCGGCAGGGCACCGGGCGGGACCCGGCACCGGGCGCGGCATGGCACCGGGCGGGACCCGGCACCGGGCGCGGCAGGGCACCGGGCGGGACCCGGCACCGGGCGGGACCCGGCACCGGGCGGGACCCGGCACCGGGCGGGACCCGGCACCGGGCGGGACCCGGCACCGGGCGGGACCCGGCACCGGGCTCACGCCTGTAACCCCAGCCTCCCGGGGGCGGAGATCCGAGCGTCGCGGCTCGAAGCCGCCCTGGCCGCCCCCAAAGCCGCCAGTGAGCCGCGGCCGAGCGTTAGGGCGCAGCACGGAGGGGAAAAGCTGAAGTACAGAGACAGACAGACAGACCGAGACGGTCACACCGAGGGGAGGCTCCCTGCGAGCCCCAGCGAGGCGCCCCCGCCGCCCCGGGCCCTGCGGCGCCCGCCGGCCGCGGACGCCCCCTGACCCCCTGACCCCCGCCGGCCGCGGACGCCCCCTGACCCCCTGACCCCCGCCGGCCGCGGACGCCCCCTGACCCCCCCCGCCCCCGCCGGCCGCGGACGCCCCCTGACCTCCCCGCCCCCGCCGGCCGCGGACGCCCCCTGACCCCCCCCGCCCCCGCCGGCCGCGGACGCCCCCTGACCCCCCCCCCCGGCCCCGCCGGCCGCGGACGCCCCCTGACCTCCCCGCCCCCGCCGGCCGCGGACGCCCCCTGACCCCCCGCCCCCGCCGGCCGCGGACGCCCCCTGACCTCCCCGCCCCCGCCGGCCGCGGACGCCCCCTGACCCCCCGCCCCCGCCGGCCGCGGACGCCCCCTGACCTCCCCGCCCCCGCCGGCCGCGGTCGCGGACTCTGCCCTCACGCTTGGAATGAACGGGTTTCTCTGTGGTTTTGCAGGAGCTCCTAAGGAGCGCCCTCGAATCCCAGAGGACACGGCCCGCCGTGGGTGGCAGAGCCGGCCGAGCCCCTGGAGTGGCCCGGTGACAAGCGTGGTTCCAAGTGAGGTGTCTGCGTGTCGAGCTGATCAGGAGTGGACCTGTGGTGAGTAATGATGTTGGCCAGCTTGATGGAACTGAGAAGCACACAGGAGTCAGGAAAGCACGTCACTGGAGGTGTGTGAGGACGTTTCCAGAGGGATTAACCAAAGGGGGCCTACCCTGAAGGGGAGTGGTGCCATCCCGTAGGCTCAAGACCAGATCCAACCTCTCCCTTTCTTCTCCCTACCCTCCACACCCACCCCTCCATGATGACTCAGACCTCTGAAACTGAGCTGAAACTGGGACTGTTGCACCCACTAGCTCTGAACCTCAGTCTCCATCTTCCTGATTTCTACTTCCTGAGTAGCTGAGATTATAGGCATCTGCCACTGCACCCAGTTTACTAATTTTTTTTTTAAAGATAAATAGGCAAGACAGCTCCTAAATATTTGTTTTGATTTTGCAACTTGGTGGCTAGAATTACCTACTGGTCTCTAGTGTATAGCATCAGGCCTCTGAACAGCGCAGAAGGCAGTAGTTCTCGACAGAAGTTGCTTCTCACACGGCTGCATTTCAGAAAATGTCCAGCTCATGGAGAGTTGCAAAATAGCATGTGTCACTACTGGTCTTCTTCCAACCTCTGCTCCTCCTACTAGAATACTCAGTGGAAAGAATTAAGTCCAGGCTGATGTTTAAGTGCTTTTTCTGTTTATTGCTATTGTCTGTGTGTCTATTGCCATCTTCTTTCCCTTCTCTTCTAGATTCTCTTGCTCATTCTCTAACACACATATATATATATATATACACACATACATACACACACCTATATCCTAGATACACAGATATACATACATATACATGCACATACCTACATATGTGTAAAAAAATAAAAGCTGGAGCTAAACACGTAATATAGCTCTAGTAATGAGTGCTCACCTAATTAAAGAATTGGTTTCAAAGAAAAAGGATCCGTTCTTCTTGGTGCTATCAGATTCACAGTAGTGGGGCTGGGAAGGTGCCTCAGTGGTAGAACGCTTGCCTCGCATGCATGAGGCCCTGGGTTCGATTCCTCAGCACCACATAAGCAAAAAGTAAAAAAGCCAGAAGTGACGCTGAGGTTCAAGTGGTAGAGTGCTAGCCTTGAGCTGAAGAGCTGAGGGACAGCACCCAGACAGAGTTCAGACCCCATGACCAGACCCAAAAAACAGATTCACAGTAGTATAGGCAAGTTATTTAACTTGTAGTTTCTCAGTTTCTTGGGTAAAAAGATTAATAAGTTTGATGACAAAGCCCTATTTTATAACATTCTAACAGCGTATACATATTTAAGCAGCAGCAATATTGTGAAGTTAATATATATCGTCATCTAAGTGATCATTTGGTCAGCAATGCCATCCTTAACTGATGACCAAAGAATAATAAATCATCTATGCCTATCTACTTACGTGCGAACTTTTGAAGTCTATGAAGCAAGACAGTTTTTTCTTTTTTCCTTTTAAATTTTTCTTGTCAGTCATGGGGGCTTGAACTCTGGGCCTGGGTGCTGTCCTTCAGCTCTTCAGCTCAAGGTGAGCACTCTACCACTAGAGCCACAGTGCCATTTCTGGTTGCCTGGTGGTTAATTGGAGATAAGAATCTCACACTTTCCCTGCCTGGGCTGGCTTTGAACTGTGATCCTCAATCTCAGCCTCCTGAGTAGCTAGGATTACAGGTGTTTTGGCTGATTCTTGGGCTTGAACTCAGGGCCTAGGCACTGTCATTGAACTTCTGTACTCAAGGCTAGTGTTCTACCACTTGAGCCACAGCTGCACTTCCACCTTTTTAGGTGGTTAATTAGAAATAAGAATCTTGGTGGGGGGGGGAGATAGGAAGGGATGGGAAGGGGAAACAAAGGAGGAGGCAACAATGCTTGATAAGAAATGTACTCATTACCTTGCCCATGTAATTGTAACCCTTCTGTAAGTATTTTCACAAAAAAAAAAAAAAAAGTTGGAAAAAAAAAAGAATCTACTGTTCGGGTTGGTTTCAAACTGCAACTCTCAGATCTCTGCCTCCTGAGTAGCTAGGATTACAGGTATCCGACACTGGCACCTAAGACACAGTTTCTAATGTAATAATCTTTCAAGATGGTTTTATTTATCCTGGCATGTCAGCTGACAACAAAACACAGCTTTCCCATGCTTCCTCACTTTGTGCTGTCCACTTATGGGAGAAATACCTCAGAGAGGGGCTGGGAAGGTGGCTCAGTGGTAGAGTGCTTGCCTTGCATGCATGAGGCCCTGGGTTCGATTCCTCAGCACCACATAAGCAGAAAAAGCCAGAAGAGGCGCTGTGGCTTAAGTGGTAGAGCACTAGCCTTGAGCTAAAGAGCTGAGGGATAGCGCCCAGGCCCAGAGTTTAGGCCCCATGACTGACAAAAAAGAAAGAAAGAAAGAAAGAAATACATCAGAGAATCTCTCTTCACCAGGTTGCTTGACTTTCTTACTCGAGCCCATAGGAGAAAACTCATCCACTGGGAGAACTGTCCTGTTGTTTTGCATTACTCAATCTTATTTTCAGTGAGTATGCATATTCCCCAATTAGTTATGTGAGATGGAGCGCCTGCTGTGTTAGGGACTGAGCTGCCGAACTTACTAGGATTGTGCTGGATGATAGGGACTGAACAAAAGCTGGCTTCCAGTTAACCTTGGAGCCTTGGGTTCAAAGACCACGTTTTGAAATCCTTGCCTGTTACAGAATGCTAAATCACCTCCCACTAGCAGTTTCCTGTAAGACAAGCTGGAACACATTCGTTCTGCATTTCCAATGGATTCAAGAGTCATAATGGCTTTTAAGCATTAGGTATATGCCAGTCATTTTTACAATTCTGAAATTTCCCTATTTAATCTCACATTTAAAATAAAGGCTAATGGGCATAAGTTCCAAACCCAAATGCCTAAGGATTTAAATTGAGTGAGAATTTGAACCTTCAAAGCCTTGTTGTTTTTTAACTATAGTAGTGTCTTTCTCCTAGTGGAATTTTTATCTTTCCCACAAGTAGCTATTTTCCAAAAAGCAGATTTTCCAAACTGTGAGAGTATTAGATTGAAAGATATGGGCATAATTAGCAAAAATCACGTTCCGGCGTGGAAAGAGCCTGAGAGGCAGATGCAGCGCCACTCCCCACCCAGTCCCCGGCCCCGGGCACCCTGCAGCCTTGCTCTGCGCTCTCTCACTCTGGCTGTTGCTTGTATCCTTTGAAATGGTCTTCATGATACTCGGGCAAAGGCAAGCTCCACGTTTCCGGGAATAACGTGAGCTGCAGTCACAAATGATCCAGACTGAGAGTGGTTCTGTCCCAGCATCTGTGCCAGGCTAGTGAGTGCACAGAAAGAGTGCCGCCTCTAGGAAGACATGTCACACACCCCAGGCAGGTGTTTGCTAGAGTTGTTTGTTGTGTAGGGACAAAGCCCAGATTGCTGGCGTCTCAAGTGTGTGAGTGAATGTGTTTAGGTAGGGAAGCAGAGGTGGTATTGAGCGTTCAGGGTGGGGGGTGGGAGTGTAGGGGATGGGGTCAGCTTTCACACGGCCAGAGTGGCGCCTGAGGGAGAAGGACCTGGCTACGTAGCTCACTAGAACATTCCAAATAATATACCTTGGCAGATACAAGGCCTGGTGCTGGTGAGGCACGGGGCAGATGCGTGAAGATCCATGACCGGGCTATCCCACGTGGGACCAGATCTCTGAAGGTGCCCCTCCCTCTGCCCAGCCTGGGTTTGGGTTCGAGGAAACATCATGTGAATTCCCAGAGAGTTTATTAGTGAAACAGAGCGAAGGGCAGTTAGCGAGCTAGACCGTGACCTGACATGGGTGCCATGAGTGAGCACTGTGGGGGCTGGCTCCAGCGCACCTTTTCTTTGCATTTCCTTTCTGACGTGAGCATTTCCTCATGTATTTCTTTGCCATTCTTACCTCTTCTTCTGAGAAGTCTCTCCTTAGTTCCTTTGCCTATTTAGTGATTCATTTATTAGCTTTGGATGGGGTGATTTTTTGAGCTCCTTATATATTTTGAATATAACACCTTTGTCAGATGTATTGCTGGTAAATATCTTTAATCCTTCTTTTACAAAAGATTGAGGGTGTTTTTCCCTGTAAACTAATGAGATATTGAAGTATCCATATATATATATTTTTTTTTGGGGGGGGGTAGGTTGTAGGGCCTGGGCGCTGCCCTTTAGCTCTTCAGCTCAAGGCTAATGCTCTACCACTTGAGCCACAGCTCCACTTCTGGCTTTTTCTGCTTATGTGGTGCTGAGGAATTGAACCCAGGGCCTCATGCATGCAAGGCAAGCGCTCTACCACTGAGCCACCTTCCCAGCCCTGAAGTATCCGTATTTTTATAATTAAGATTGTTTTTTCCTGGTCTCGGGGCTTGAACTCAGGGCCTGGACACTGTCCCTGAGTTCAAAGGACAAGGCTAACACTCTATCACTTGAACCACAGCACCACATCTGGCTTTTTCTGAATAGTTTATTGATAGAAATACAAGTCTCATAGATTTTCCTGTCCAGGCTGGCTTCAAACTGTGATCCTCAGATCTCAGCTTCTTGAGTAGCTAGGATTACAGGTATAAGACAATTGCACCCAGTTTGTAATTAAGCATTTAAAATGATTTCAAAGATACATTAGTTCTTTATACAAGTAGAAACTTTCATCAGAAACTTTTCTTTTTGTCTTGTTTATCTGTCTTTGGGAGGAGGGTAAGGGGGGCACAGAGATGAAGGACAAAGGGGGAACAAATGCAGCAATGGTATTAGACACTATGTTGAAAATGAACTGTACAACCTGTGGGTGGGGACAGGATGGAAAAACTGGGGGAACGGGAGGGAAGGGATGACATTGTCCAGAAATGTACTCTTTACCTGACTTATGTAACTGTAACCCCTCCTCTGTACATCACCTTATAATAACAATAAAAAATAACAAAACAAAAAGATTTCCTTGTTCATCCTAGAGCATGCTAATCAGCAGGGCGCTAGGATAAAGAGGAGAGAGAGCTGCTCTTCTTCCCTCCCTCCTCCAGCTTATCAAGACAGTAAGGCGCACCACAGAGGGAATGGAGCTGTGCGCCTGGTGATGTGCGGAGCCGGTGGGAGCAGCAGGCGCCAGCGCCAGGCCTCGAGGCTGGGCGCCCGGCGGGCACGAAGCTCTGCTCACACCGGTTTCTCTCCCCTGCTCAAAAGAAAGGAGGGCAGGCTTTATTTATTTTTTTCCCTTTCAAGGTACAGTGGCTCATTTCTGTAATTCTGGTACTCAAGGGTTTGAGAGTTCAAGGTTACCTGTGCTTCACAATGAAACTCCCTTTTGACCACCTTTTAACTAGGCTTCTTCTCAGAACCCTGGCACCTGGATTTCCCCTTCGTTTAGTGCGGAGCTGATAAACCAACAAAACCTAAAGTGAAGGTGTGGGGGCTCAGGCTTGCTGGTGCACCCCTGCCATCACCGTCAGGCAGAAAGCAGTGCCCAGACTCTGGGCACGGGCCCTGGATGAGACCGCTGTGGTCCAGTGTTTCTCTGCCTTCCAAAAGCCTTCACTGAAGCCCTAGTTCCTCTGGGAGCCTGCAGCTGGGTGCTGGCCAACGCTGCCTTAGACAAGGCCCCACAGCTGTGACCTGGCTGCGAATACAGGGCCTGGGGAAGAGGTGAGGAACAAGGCGAGCAGCAGAATGGGGCCCAGTAGAGCTCCTGATTTAGCACAGATGCCCGGACCACTGCTGAGTTCTTTAGGAGTCCCGAGGAAGGGGAGCCAGAACCTCTGCTCCCGAGCCCTGCTCTGGCTGGCTGCCTGCAGCCTGCCCTCCTCCCCTCCCTGGCGGCCTCGGCCGGCCCCCAGCATGCACCTGGCCCTCGTACAGAGCCTTCCTTAGGTGTCGCCAGCTGGGGGTCTAGGCCGCCCCCACCTGGTCTGCAGCCCCTCAGCCTGGCCCTCATCACTGCCCCAGGCCCTCGGATGCACTGCTGGGAGCTGCCAGTGTGGGCCGGGCTCCGCTCAAGTCTGGCGCTGCGGGTCTCTATTTTTTTAATACTGGGAATTGTCTCCATAGATTCATTTTATCTTGCTAGCATTTGTTGACTAGACAAAGGAGCTTCTTTGTGATAGCCACATAAATGCAGATAGTAGAACGTTCAGCCTCTTGGAAAAAGCATTTTTCTGGAAGAGACCCCATTTATGAAACTTTGGGTCTCGTTTGAGCACCCAAGACACTGCATTCTCTGGATGCCTCTAGAACCATCCTTCTGGACCTGCACAGGTCCATCTCAGGCATGTTGGTGAGGAGATACTTCCCAGTGTCCCATCCGGCTCCTGGGGGTGGCGGCCACAGTCAGCAGCGGTGTGCATGCGTAGCTGCTCTTCTCACTAGTTAACAGTAAGAATGGAGCTTGGCACCACAGCCACTCAGGAAACAGAGACTAGTGGATCCAACAATGGTGCAGATGTTTCTGGAAGGAATTTTTCAGGTGAGCTGAGCATTTCAGTCAGTGGTCTGTGCGTAGTGCCGCGGAGGAGGATCCTGCCTCCATGCTGCCTCAGGCACCGGCGTTCTCACGGCCTTCCTTTCCGCTGCTCTGCCCTGCCGTCTCCGCGTCTGTCACACATGTGCATGCACACTGTCCGTTCTGTTTTCATCTAATATGGCTGATTCTACTTGATTGAAGTGTTTGAATCAAATCTATTAGAATTCCTAAGAGTACCCCAATACTCCTTAGTCCCTCCATGACTTGGTGTGTTTAGTTCTGTTGTGTTAGGTGTAAGTGGCCAGATGTCTTCTGACAGAAGACGTGGGTGGCTCAGGGAGGTTATCAGAGTTCTGCAAGGGTCAGTGTGACAACTAAGGACCAGCCCATCCCCCCCCCCCCCACCCCCCGGCGGTACCCAGTGCCTGTGCCTCAGGGTAGAGCTCGCAAGCACAGGAACGGAACAGATGTGGCCAGAGAGCAGGTAAGAACCTTCTCAGTAACATGTGGTGCTTCTTCCCCCTCAGCCATGGGGCCTGAACTCTGGGCCTGGGCGCTGTCCCTCAGTATTTCAGCTCAAGGGTAGCACTTTACCACCTGAGCCACAGTGCCACTTCCGGCTTTTTCTGCTTATGTGGTGCTGAGGAATCGAACCCAGGGCCTCATGCATGCAAGGCAAGCACTCTACCACTGAGCCACCGTCCCAGCCCATATGTGGTGCGTTTTGCTTGCCAGCTGTGTTGGGGAACTTTCTGTACCAGAATCACTTTGTTGAAACACAGCTGGGGCCTCGTGTCTGGATTTCTGGGTCAGTAGGGCTAGGCAGGATCTGCGGATGGGTGTGGTGTTTCTACTAGTGTCCAGATGCTGCTGCTGCTCTGGTCCAAGGGCACCCTGGGACACGTGGCTCAGCCTGGAAGACTGCTGAAGATCCAGGGAGAGCATGCGGGAGGGACTACAGCAGCACTCACAGAACCCTATCTCAACTATTTCACCGCTCATCTTCTGGGCACCTGCACCAGTAGGTGCTGGCTACGTGGTTGTGGACACACCCCTGCCTTCTCCATCCCGTCCCCCTCTGATGTCACAAGAGGATCCAGGCTGCTAGAAGGCCACTGTTGGGTATCACCTCCTTCATAAACGGAGCTCTGCTCCCACCCCGTGCTTTGTGACTTAATCCTAAAATGCCCTGCCTGGGCTTCTGATTGTGTCACTCTTTCTGGGCATCACCCCTCTCTCTCTGGATGCCTGAGATCTTTGGCTTCCAAGTTGCTGCTGGAGTGCTTTGCCTCAGAAGCACGGTAACGCACACACCTTTCTCCAGGCTCCTCTTTGATGCAGTCTGAAGATTCCACAGGAAATCGTGGCCTGGTGGCATCCCGGCTGCCCTTGGAGGCAGATAGCCTAAGGAGTCAGCCAGCAGAAAACAGGGGTTCCCCGCTTGGTACTGCCCCTCTCCCCCAGTACTCCCTGTGCCCGCCGGCTGGCCTTGCTCAAGAGGTGTAGGAAGCCCTCTGGGCCTCACCCCCTTCAGGATTCAAGGTGATCTTTAGATTGCCACCATCTCATGTGTTCCAGCATCTACACGAGATCCAAATCTGGGCTGCAAGTGAAAGATACTTTGTGTTTCTTCAACAGCCAATACACATCATTCCACATTATATCCCCCGTGATAGGACTACTGAGCTCACTAGGGATGATATCATTTCTGTATTTTCAGGGAAAATGTACCCAGTGTGTGCCACAGCCTGGTTGTGGCAACCTAAGCATGATGAGAAGTGACTGGGGATTTGGTGAACAGGCGGGACACCGTCAGAGGGAAGTGGCCGGGGCAGGGGGCACACCAGGCGCCTGGGCGGGAGGCCAGGGAAGAGATGAGGGAGCTGAGCCTGGGAGCTCTGCGGCTGATGGCAGCTCGAGGTGAGCAGGGAGGAAGGAGGTGCGAACCATTGGGAGAGAGTTTACATGGTAGGAAAACAATATTTTGCTGGGTGTGAATGGCTTGAGCCTGTAATCCTAGCTACTCAGGAGGCTGAGATCTGAGGATGGAGGTTCAAGTCTGTGAGATTCTTATCTCCAATTAACTACCAAAAAGCTGGGAAGTGGAGCTGTGGCTCAAGTGGTAGAACGCTAGCAGTGGGCACAAAACCCAGGGATAGTGCCCAGGACCTCAGTTCAAGCCTCAGGACCGGCACAGAAAATATTTTACTTTCCAAACCAAAATCAGGACTATTGTAAACACTTTGAGTGTGTCAATCTGGTGGCTTCTCTTTCACAATATTGTTTCATTTAAAGACTCATTCATGCATTCCTTTGTAGTTGGTCCCTGGCTCATTGCTTGCATTGGTTTGACCTGATGCTCATGTGTTGGGGTGTGGTCTTCGCTGTAGAGGTGGGGCTCAGTGGGAAGGTCTTAGGTCACTGGGGGCGTCTGCCCATGGAAAGGGTCAGTTAGGACTCTGTGGGGACAGAGCAGTGTGGCAGGAGCAGGCTGACCCCTGATGTAGCTTCAGGAGGAGATGTCTCCCTCCCCCACTTCTCTGCCAGTGGGCCTCAGGCTGTCCCCCCAGAGGCTGGGGGTGCCACTGGCTCGCCTCGGGCATTCTATTACAGTAAGCAAAATTGGCTAATAAAATCTTTTTGCATTACGTTCTTTCCCTAGTTTTTAGTGTTTATTTTTTATTTTATGAAGAATCTTGAGCCCATAGAAAGGCTGTGAAAACACATCTATTGTTCTTCATACACCAGTTGTAAGCATTTCCCTTTTTTTCCATCTCCATACACTGTGTGTGTGTGTGTGTGTGTGTGTGTGTGTGTGTGTGTACTGGTGTCCTGGGGTTTGACTTCAGGGACTAGATGCTTTCCCTTAGCCCTTTTGCTCAAGGCTAGTGCTCTACCACTTGAGCCACAGTTCCGCTTTTGGCTTCTTGCTAATTTATTGGATATGTTATATTATTATACATTACATTACATCACATTATTTTTATTGGTAATTTATTGGAGTCTAACAATTTTCTGCCCTTGCTGGCTTTGAACCGTGATCCTCAAATCTCAGCCTCCTAAGTAGCTAAGGTTACAGGCATGAGCCACCAGCACCTAGCCTATTACCTCTCTCAGTACTGTACTCACAGTAAACTTTCAGCCCAGGATCCCTTGGGAAGCACTGGTTCCACCTCCAGACATGGCAGATGATGATATGACAGCTGGAGGTCCAGGGCACAGACCAGCATCTGCAGTCTAAACATTGACTCATCTTCGTCTACACAGAACTCTGCCTGGATGTCATAGGAGGCACACAAGGCACCTAGAAGAGGCCCTGCTAGCACTGGAAGGTGCTTACAATGTCTACCGCTGTGTAACAGTGACATGACTGGGTGCTGTTCTCTGAAGTACCCAGGCATTCAAGCCAAACAGGAATGGCCGCAGTGGAGGAGGCACAGTAAGTAAGGATGGAGAGCAGAAAGGGAAGAGGGCATTTCACAGTGCGAAAGATTGCATCAAGGGAGTAAAGAGGTGTTTGCATCGCTGTCTGGCCCCTGGGGCCCCTAGTAGGTTCTTGTCAGTAATGGGTATGGTAGTTTCCCACTACTATGACAGAATACCTGAGACAACCAGTTTATAAAGAAGAAAGGTCTATCACTTATCTGAGTGATACTGGAGTTTGAACTCAGCGCTTCATGCTTGCTAGGCAGTCTCTACTGCTAAGCCATGACATCCCTTTTTTGCATCATTTTTTTTCTTTTAGGTCTGAGACTGGGACTTGAACTCAGTACCTGATGCTTTCAGCTGGTGCTCTAACAATTGAACCATGCTGCTAGCCCTATGCACTTATTATTATTATTATTGCCAGTCCTAGGGCTTGAACTCAGGGCCTTGGCACTGTCCCTGGGCTTCTTTTGCTCGAGGCTGGCGCTCTACCACTTGAGCCACAGAGACACTTCTGGATTTTTCTGTTTATGTGGTGCTGAGGAATTGAACCCAGGGCTTCATGCATGCTAGGCAAGCACTCCAGCACTAAGACCCATCTCCAGCCCACTGATTATTTTGGAGATAAGATCTCCTTGCTTCTTGCCCAGGCTTTCATCCGGACTGAGCTCCAGTCGACCTGTTTCTTTGTGCTGAAATGGAGTTTTAGGACTTTTCTACCTGGGTTCTCTGTGAACTGTGATCCTCCCATTCTCCAGTAGCTAGGCTCACAGACATGTGTGCTGGTGCTCTGCTTGGAGAGGTTTTGACTCAGTATTGGAAGGGCCCAGCCCCCTGTAAGGGCACACCCCTTCCTTTCACTAGAACACCCCTACCCAGCAGCACGAAGCTGAGCACCAGTCACTGAACACGCGAGCCTCTGGTGGAGGTGAAGAATGAGTGCTGAGCGTTCTGGGAGGGTCATGGTCGTGGTGATGGTGACTGCAGTTCCCCACTTCCTGAGGCTGCTCTGCCTGCCCAGCCACGCCCCCTGAGGCAAGCCCAGGAGCTGCTCCCAGCTCCACGGGTGTCAGCCAGCCACTGTCAGGTTGAAGGCTCATCACCAGCGTGGCATGGAGACTCAGTGCGCAGGAGGCTAAGGCAGGAGGGCCTAGAGTTCCAGGCTAACCTGGCCTACATAGCCAGACCTTGTCTCCAAGAATAAATAGTGAACCATTCAAAGCAGACTGCAGACATCTGTTTGTACTCGGAACTGCTGATGAGAAAACCACGTGGTTTGCTTTAGGACGGGCTGGAGGAGCTCAGAGGAGAGGCGCTTGCTTTTGCTGGGCAAAGTCCTCTGAAAGGGGCCACCTGTGCCCGTGTCGCCCAGTTACTCCACTTAACCACGCTTAACCGCAAGTCTGGAAGTTGTGTCTCAGTTCTTAAACAATCTGCTAAAGCAAGGGGTCCAGAGTATGCAGTCATCTCCGGTAAGCACCGGTTCAGGCCAGATCCCCACCTTCCCGTGGGCTTGGGGGCTGACCCTACAGGGGTGTTTAGCTTTCTCCAGCGGGGCCGAGCCGGGGCTCCACCACTTGCCCTTGGTCACCCAGGACATCGGCACAGTTCCCTCTGCAGCCACGCGGGGCGCTGTGGCGCAGGGCGGCGAACCAAGAGATGGAAGTGAAGCTGACACTCACAGTAAACCGCCGGAAGACGGTGGGAAGCCTGGAATGACAGTACCTGGGCCTCAGTTTCCCCCCAGGCCCTCCCTCCACCGAGGTCCCCTCGTGTGGCTGCCCCGCAGGGTGTCTGGTGTAGCGTGAGGAAAGGATTGGGTGCAAAGGCCGCGCAGGGGACAGACCTGCTCTAATCCCAGCTGCAGCAGTAGCGCTTCAGCGGCTCTGGAGAAGTGGCCCGGCCTCCAGCCTCCTCAGGCAGGGGTTGCTGGCACTCGCTTCTGTTCTTAAACCCTCGGGGCTTTAAGGCCCTCCGGACCTGGGTTCGAGCTCAGCTTCATCACTTGGCAGTTGTGTGTCTTTAGGAAGCCATGAGTCTCATGGCTTTGCTGTGGGGATAAACAACTGCAGAGTGAATGAAAACCCGGAGAGGCCCACATCTCACTCCAGGCCCTGAGCACGAGGCTCAGTTGCTGCATTTCTCTCCTTGGCTCAGCGTGCTGCCGGGAAGCCCGCCCTGGCCGCTGCCCTGTGCTCCTTAGCAATGCTGTGTCTGTTGGGCCCGGGGCTGCACCCAGCACCCAGCAAGCACAGAATAAGAAAACCTCTCTGCCACACTGGCCAAAATGCACAGACCCCAGGGCCTTCCAGAATTTTTCCTTTTCAGGATTTCAGGTTTCTGTAAAAACCAGGATGTGGGAGAAATGGGATCTAAATCCGGGTCTTTCTGATAGTAAGCGCTTGCCTCGGGAACCCCACCAGATTGCCTCCCAAGAAGCAGCATACAGGTGAGACACACGTACTCAACACAATTTGGCTTTCTTCCTCCAATCAAGAAGCTTATCCAGGAGCAGAGCACCTGCCTAGCAAGCACAAACCCTGAGCTCAATTCCCGTGTGGGACCCTATCAAAAACGGGTAATCGCAGCACTCAGGAGGCTGAGGTAGGAGGACCGTGGGTTTAAAAGTGGGCTGATGTAGGCACCAGTGTAAAGGGGCTTAACTGCTTTGCTGGGAAACCTGGCCCACAACTGAGCTGGGGGCAGGATAAAGGGAGCACGCTAGCCGTCTCCTCCGCTTTGTACCTATGTCCGTTGCCCTTGGCCATTCCCTCCTGCAGCCGCTGTACAGCTATTGTGATGTCCAGGAAGGACCTTGTCCACCAGCCAGCTGTCAGCCTCTGACCAGGCTGGGACTTGGGACTGTTTTAACTATGCAAACCTGTGCCCAGCCCCAGTCCCTGTCTACTCAGGGAAGAGCTAAAGATGCAACAGAGCGCTGCCCAGGCCACATGGGAAACCTTTCTCTGCCCCATGTCTCTTCATTTGGCATACAGAGGCAGGCGGCCGGACCTCAGGTGGAACGCCTGGAGCTTCAGCCTGGGTCTGAACCCTGGCTTCACCCACACAGGTGAGCAGAAGGAGCAGAAAACCTAAGTCTTGTGCTGAGGAAGGCCCCTGACTCAGGGGTTTTGCAGCTGAGCGTCTGGAAGAGGGTGTGGGCAGGAGGTAAGGAGAGAGCACCGCTGTCCTCAGGGCGGGGAAACAAGGATGCAGAACGGAAGCACGCAGGGCCCAGCTTGGTCTTCCCAAGAGACAAGAGGCCTCTGCCTCCCATTTCAACCCAGAAGCCCCAGCATGTGCAGGAGCAGGGTCTCAGCCACCGCCTAGGCCCTGGAACCACCTGCCTGGGAGGCGTAAGCCCAGGACTATGTGGAGCCTCATCCCCAGGATTCATGAAAGCCCAACTGTGCAACTAGAACTGGTCACGAAGTTGGCGCTTCAGAGCAGCAGGACGTGCTTCTGGGAAGGACTCCAGCCCTGGAGGAGAGGGAGTCTTTTCTTTCTCTTCATTCACCTCTACCTCCAGCACCACGGAGAACTGAGACACAGACAGGTGGGTTTTGTGAGCTGCACCTTCTTTTAAAATAAATGGATTATCTGGCCACACAAGAAAAGGTAGAATTGCTCATTTTTCTGTTTCTTGCTTTGGCAATACTGTAGCTGCTGATGGTAGCCACGGAAACCAGCAGAGGCGTCAAGTCTTAGCTCTCACAGTTGGAGGAGGCCCTGGAGTTATTCTGATCCGGGCCTTCTTAAAATGGAACTTGTCTAAAACTGGGATACACAGGCGCTGGAGCTCTCAAACTTTTGCTTTGCTTTGATTTTGTTTTCCTGTCTGTCTTTTCTGCTTACACTGAATCTAGTAATGCATCAAGACCTGGTTCTGGTGGCATCCATAAAAATCCTAACCCTGGCTTGGCCTGTCATCCTAGCCACTCAGAAGACTGAGATCTGAGGATTGTGGTTTGAAGCCAGACCAGGCAGCAAGATCCACGAGACTCTTATCTCAAATAAAACTACACAGAAAGAGCCAGAAGTGGCACTGTGGCTCAAGTAGTAGATGCTATCCTTGAGCAAAAGAAGCTCAGAGACAGAGCCCAGGCCCCAAGCAAAATGCAAGTAAGAATAACAACAAATGCCTAATGCTAGGCCTCTGTGCGGCTGCCAGAGGCGGGAATCTAAATCATCCAAGAGAGGGGAAGAGGGAAAAATCCCCCAACGAGAAAAACAAGAGAGAATTTCATCAGCTTATATAAACAGAAAGACGGACCTGACCTGAGAGTATTTATCTACTCTTTCCTGCCCTCACAGCCCTGGTGGGGCCAGCTTTGTAGTTTGGGGAGGTAGCAGAGCCTGTCAGAGATGGGGCTTGTGGGCGGTGAATGTCCTTCAAAGGAAACCTCACTTCTTCTGCTCATGCCCAAAGCACCATGGCACGTGGGTCATGAACTGCAACCTCAGACCTCAGAATTGTGAGGTGAGTAGCAGATGTTTCTCGGTCATCTTTCAGGAGCAGCGGGCCACCTGGCCGGGGCTGGGAGACCGCTGCACGTGCCTCACCACCTCGTCTTGCTGTCCCTCACATCTAGGATCCAGGTGGGTATGAGTGTGTCAGTGCAGGGCCTCTGCCCGCACGTGGCCCAACGGCCCTAAGAAGTGTGTGAGGCTGGACAGGAGCAGGGTGAGCCGGCAGAGCGGCCATCACAGGGGCAGAGTGGCAAGGCCCACACCTGGCACACACGAGGCTGGACCACTTCATCCAGGTTGCTCTCAGACAGCCGGGGGTAGAAGGACTAACAGCTATGTACACAGAAGGCGACCAAAAACCCATTCTTTCCAGGAGGCGCATAGTCTGAGGCAGAAGTCACCAGTATTAGTTTGCCCAGGGGTCTGCCTCAGCCTTTTCACCCCTTTTAAAAGCCCTTCATGCAAAGCAAGAGCTGTGGTCTCGAAAGACAGGCTCTAAAGTCGGGTTCTCTTGTCCTGAGGTGGACTCAGGCTTCACCTGTTTACTTGTCTCTGTTGGGTTACAAATAGTTACTTTTCCCCTTTCCATAATTACTGAAACTGCAATACTACTGAAAATAGCAGCCGTGGTGGGGCCCAGGCAGAGCTCGGGACTGGCCGCCCTTTCTCCACAAAGCGCGCCTGGGTCTGGTCCGCAAAGTGGCCCCGTGGGAGATGCAGCACGGCATCTGGAAGATGTTTGATTTCAAGTAGCTCTCATTTGTTTGCGAATAAAAACCGGAAATTCTAGAGACCTAAGAAGCTTTTGTTTTTCTGACAGTACTGGGTTTAAACTCGGGGCTTGTGCGGATGAAGGCAGGTGCCCCACCAATGCAAGCCAGCCCCAATTCTGAGCACCTCAAATGCCAACAAATTCTGACTCCCTGGGGGAGAGGGTTGAGAGGGTGACAGAAGGTGCTGGGTACCTCGTATGCCAGTACAGAAATACCACAATGAAAACAATGTGCTAATAAAAAGAGATCATAAACTTCTGACCCCTTATGACCTTTGTTGTTTGGAAGCCGTGGCAGGGGAGGCCAGGAAGGCCGGGAAGGAGGCTGCGGCGACTGACCCGCTGCTCTCGGGCACCACCAGCCCTCCCGCTGCGCCTCAGTGTCTGTGCCATACCAGAGCCCTGACAGGAGCAGAAGCGTCAGATTAAAACCCACAGGACTCCCACTGCACCTGAATTTCAGATACACAGCAATTTTTAGTATGTTCTGTGCAACAACCAGACAGCCTGGACTTGTGCCAACTCCAGGCACCAATGCATACACAAGTGGGCTGCCAGAGAAGCCCAGGGTAACTCCCACCCCACACGCCATGCGCCCCTACTACCTTGGGCCCTGGGGGCCCTGCCCCTCAATGAAGGTACCCAAGGCTAGCACTCTACTACCCTGAGCCACAGCTTCATTTCCAGCTTTTTGGTAGCTAATGGGAGATAAGAATCTCATGAACTTTCTTGCCCAGGCCGGCTATGAGTCACAATCCTCAGCTCTCAGCCTTCTGAGTAGGATTACTCTTATTCTTTTTTTTTTTTTTTTGGGTCCGGTTGTGGGGCCTAAACTCTGGGCCTGGGTGCTGTCCCTCAGCTCTTCAGCTCAAGGCTAACACTCTACCACTTGAGCCACAGTGCCACTTCCGGCTTTTTTCTTTATGTGGTGCTGAGGAATCGAACCCAGGGCCTCAGGCATGCAAGGCAAGCGCTCTGCCACTGAGCCACCTTCCCAGCCCGTCTTATTCTTTTTAAAGGTGAAGGCAACATGATAGAATGTAAAATAAAATAGATTTTTGAGTTATAAAAACTGAGCTCAAGGGGCTGGGAAGGTGGCTCAGTGGCAGAGCGCTTGCCTCGCATGCATGAGGCCCTGGGTTCAATTCCTCAACACCACATAAGCAAAAAGAAAAAGGCCGGAAGTGGCGCTGTGGCTCAAGTGGTAGAGCGCTAGCCTTGAGCTGAAGAGCTGAGGGACAGTGCCCAGGCCCAGAGTTCAAGCCACATGACTGACAAAAACAAAAACAAAAAAGAGCCCAAAGAACTGAAGCGAGTTAATATAGGCCAGGTGAGAGTAAGATAACAGTTCAGTCTGTCTTTGTAGTGGACGTACAGATCCTAAGCTTGGCATGAGGAGAGCAGGCTAAGAGCTGCTTTCTTGTTTCTTTTCCTTCCCTGCTTTCCCTCCCCTGCCCTGAACCCTTCTTCATCCCTGCTCCTCACCCCTCCTCTCATTCCAGAAGAGCCAGCGTCCATCCCCTCCTTGCGAGAGAAGTCTCCCACCTCAAGTCTCCACTAGTGACTCCCAGCCTGATGACTTTAGCTTGCCAGGGGAGAGGAGGTTCTCGAGTGGGCTTTGCTGGGCTGGCAGGCGTGGGTAAGGGAATATTTTGGGAGTGAAGGAGGCTTTACTTAGGGACCCACAAAGACTTCCCAAACAGATGGCTCCTCCGGGGACCTGGACCATTACTGAAGTCATTTTGCTTTTCTTTTACACTCAGGGTTCAAATAAAGTCTCTGAGACACTTGGTTGGTGGAGATTTTAAATCACAAGCTTGATTTGATGCCCTCCAATACAGTTCTTAAGGAAGACTAGGTAGAAATAGTTGACAGTGCTTTGAAATGAGAGAAGAAATTACATTTTGGTAAACCGATGTGTTCTTTATGTGCTTTCATTACCAGGTGGATTGCTCCAAGTCATGCAATAAATGATGATTACATTTCTAAGAGTTGCCATCATTTTCTAGGTGAGATTTCACACCTCCTTTGAGGGAGACATCAGGGTGCCCCGGGCTCCTTGCTGTCCCTGGAAGGGGAGGCCCTGCAGGGCCCCGCAGGTGTCAGGTCAGATCCTATGAGGGGACGCATGGGGAGATTATTGGGGTCTCTGACCTTGACCCAAGGGTGTGAGGAGGAGGGCAACTCTAACTTCTCTCAGGAGAAGGATTGTCAAATTCCTGCAACTGGAAATGACAAGGGCAGAAGCAGAAGGGGTTTGTCTGTGACAAGGAGACCCTACAGAAATTCCCAAGTGATGTTCATAGAACTGCGTTGGATAGTACCATGGATGTGTTACTATTTTACATACAATTCGATTACAAATTCTTAAAATTTATAAGACATTAAAATAATCTTCTAATAAAATCAGCCTTCAGTATAAGGAATCTAAATTTCTTATCTTGTACACTTCTAAATAAATAACTTTGATCTGCAACCATTGAAAATATTACAGTTCATGATAGACAAGTCAAACAGTATTGTAGGCGAAAACAACTTAAAAAACACACGGAACTGAAATGATAGAAAAACCATAATTAAATGTGGCATTGGGAGAAGTGAATGCATGCTCAGCAACATACATTCAGCCTCTACAAAAAGCCCTTTAAGATTCCGTGGCCTAAATAAATAAGCAGAAGCAGGCAGGGAGGTACTGAGCCGGCCAGTCACAATGTAAATCCATGTCTCCCTTTTCCTTTCTGATGATGCTGCTAACAGAAAAACACTTGCTAAAAAACTATAGTTCATGTTTGTTTGCTTTTTTAAGTGCTGCTTAAGATGTAAAAAGTCAAAGCAAGGCTTCCTAGATGTCAGGCCACTGTACCTTACGGAAGGAAAGGCCACTGAATGAGGAATTTAAATAAAGCGACACTGGCCTGTGTGAATAAGGTGTAATTGAATTTCTGCTTAGACCGCCATCTAGGGTCTAAATCAAACCACGATAGAGTGCACATCAAACAGATTAGAGATCTGCAAAACTGAATTACAGATGGTGGTTTGATTTCACTTGCTGAAGCCCTGGTTTCTTTTATGTGGACATCCAGTGTGAAATTTATCCTACGCATGGTGGTATTCCAGTCCGCAGAGTCTCAGAACACACTAGGTGCTCAGTGAGTGGTTTGCTGGGTGGAAAAGGGTCTAGCACTCAGGGCGTCACGTGGAGTCCATGGGGAATTCCTGCCTGGGACTCAGGGAACTCCTTAATCTTGCCTTCAGGCCTATGGTTAATTCTTGGCACATCAATCAAGTTAACTGCCACACATCTGTCTGTTTCTCATGTTGGGGCCACTATTTCTATAGTTCATCTAAGCCTTCTTCAAAGATTTGTGCCTGCACATCATAGTCAAGTTAAAAGAATAAAGATAATCTTTGTTCCTATGGGCTCAATATTTGCTTATAGGAACTGAAGCCCACGCACAGGTGTACATACGGACACCCATACACACAGCCATTTTACAAATGGAGAATGAAGTCTGGAACAATGCAAAAGCCAAAATTACACAGTTTCCAAGGCTAACTGAAAGATGACACTGAAACCGTAAGGTAACTTTTTGGTGACATACCAGCTTATTGCGTGAGAACGTGAAGTGACAGCTACAACAACAAATGAGCAGAAGGTCGTGACGGCCACTGACCAGGGGTCTGAGCGCAGTGTGGCCACTTGCGCGCAGTGCCCCGCAGCCCCGGGGCAGCCGGCGGCGGGCCTGTGTCCACGCACCACACCCGTCCTCACGCGGCCATTCTCAGGCCCTTCGGATCGCCCTTCCCAGCCGCTCTTTCTGACGTCCTGGGGAAAGGGGCATTTCAGAACTGAGACAAAAGCTGTTCAGGAAGTTTTGCATTTCATTCTCACGGCCAGCAAGCCTGTCCCTGCTGACCGGTCCTAGGAGAGGTAGATCCAATGTCTGACTTCTGCCATTCCCTGAAGGAACTTGGTGTAATAGAAGTCCATGTTGTCTGCAAAGTCCGTACAGACGGGTGACTCCATGTCACCAAAAGTGCAGTACAGCGCTGTGCCACCCATGCTGAGCAACACCGTGGCTACACACAGCAGGAGCAGTAAGATACAGGAGCCGCCTCCAGCTTCATCTGCAAACGAGAGGAGGGAGGATGTAGAGAGGAAGGCCAGCCGTGAGATACTGCAGCTTCACACTAGAGCAGCTCCTGAGAGCTGACACTGATACCCCACAGCGTCAGAGGCAATGCTGTTCATTTCCTTTTAGAATGACGGCCTTGAGTCTCTCCTAAGCTAGTGACTGTGTGGCATGAGGTGGCCACTAAGTGAAGTGGCCTGAGAGTCCCACACCTGGTTCTTCTCACTAAGCAGCTACTCAGGCCAAGAGAGCGGCCCACATGGGAAGCTGCGGGTGGAGGAGGCTGGGGCAGGGCCACACAGGTGCGGGCCGCACGCAGCATCACAGCTCTTCCTGTCACAGCCACAGGCAGCTTCATCGCCACAAGGCAGCTGCTTCACACTTGCGAGAAACACTCCGGCAGGTTCTTGGCCGTATGTCTACTTGCCCTGATTTACCCGAGCCCTGGAGAAGCCTCTATCTGCACCCACACAACTGCCCTGTTGGCTGCAGCAGGCACCTGAGTGTAGGCCTGAAGAGAGCCGAGCCCCGGCAGCAGGCTCTCCCCTTGGAGGCACTCTGCCCCGGCACAGACCGCTCGTGAGTGCGTGTGTGCACGAGCTTCCCACACGAAGCACAAGTTTTATCTGGTCACTATAAAGATGACAGAAACAGAAGGTCATATAAAACAAAAGAAGAAGAAAAGGCATGAAATGAGTTCTCAATGCTGAGGACTACAGGCTGAGGAGTTGGATTTGGTTTACTTATTAGTGCAAAACTGTTGCAAAATAATTTAAGACGGTTTCCTTTTTAAAATGTGTCTCCCAAAGAAGATAAAGCAACAAGCTTCTAAACTCCTTATAAATCTTGTAGGCAAAGACCACGTCACGCGGCGATGTTAGGGTCAGTGAACACTGGCCGTCAGCACTGCTGGGCCCAGGCTGGGGGGTTTACCTGGACCCAGGTGGTCCTCTGCTTCCTGGAACCTCACTCTCCGCTTAGAGGGCCTCTGCGGCATTTGGGCAGGACGCTGTCCTGCAGAGTCAGTCCTCTTCTTCAGTATGGAGACCAGTCCCTCCGCCGGGACAACCTGGCAAGGGGCAGAAGAACCAGGAGGGGGAAATATCAACAATATTCCTCATGGAACCACAACAGGCTATTTTGATTCAACAGGGACTCAGGTTTCTTTTTCTAGGAGATATATCTACTTTTTTTTTTTTTTTTTGGTTGGTCGTGGGGCTTGAACTCTGGGCCTGGGCACTGTCTCTGTGCTCTTCAGCTCAAGGTGAGTGCTCTACCGCTTGAGCCACAGCGCCACTTCCAGTTTTCTAGTGGTTTATTGGAGATAAGAGTCTCACGGAGTTTCCTGCCCAGGCTGGCTTTGAACCGAGATCCTCAGATCTCAGCCTCCTGAGTACCTAGGATTACAGGCGTGAGCCACCAGTGCCGGGCAGATGCATCTACTTTCTATGGAAAAAATTTACAATGCCCCAAATCTAACAGGGTTAAAACCTTCACTTCTGTGCGGGTGATAAAGCCCTCACAAAACCCTGGGTTCTCCTGAGCCCTGACCCGACCCAAGGATCAGGCCCCAGGTGACACTCAGGCCAGAGGCAGGGAGGGCCGGAGCCAGCCGAGGCTCCCCCGGGAGCATTGCTGAACCGACCACACATTGCTCTGTATCGTCACCAGGCTGTGTCTTACTTAAAACGAGGCAGAAGCTCAACCCACTTTTCCATTCATCAGCAGGTTTTAAGAAATAAACGTGAAACTTCAGATATCTTTAATACCGAGTTGTGTATACCTGGAATCCCACTTACTCAGGAGGCAGAGATCAGGAGGATCATAAAAAGGAAGCAAGACTCAGTCTCAACAAATGAGCCAGGGGTGATTCCAGTGACATGGGAAACCCTGGATAGCAGAATGCAGTCCAGGCTGGCCAAGGAGAAAGCACAAGACCTATCCCAAAAGAGCAGCAGAGCTCCTTCCAAAAAGTAAGGCCTTGAGTTCAAACCTCAGCATGCGTGTGCAAGTATGGTCACACACAAACAACTTTTAACATCAAAAGACTACTGTCCTAGGTTCCCATGAGAAAGTAACAGAACTTACTAAATAATGCTCTATACTCAAAATATCTTGGGGACTTCTCTTAGAATTTCTCTTAGAGCTGGTTTACTATAGAGACATTACTTTGTATGCACAGGTTGGCAAACTATAGACCAAGGGAAGAGACCTGCTTTTTTTTTGTTTGAGACAAGGTCTTGCTACAGAAGCCCAGGATGACCTCAAACTCTCCATTCTGCCTAACCCCCGAGTGCTGGGATTACAGGTGTGTATTACCCTGCCTGGTTTGGTTGCCTATTTTTGTAAGTAAAATTTAACTAGAAACCAGTCAAGCCTAAAGCATAAAATATTCAGAATTTGACCCTTTGCAGAAAAAGCAAGCTAACACGTCTTTAACCTCCAATGCTATCTCTTTCTTTTTTTTTTTTTGGTCCGGTCGTGGGGCCTGAACTCTGGGCCTGGGCGCTGTTCCTCAGCTCTTCAGCTCTAGGCTAGCGCTCTACCATTTGAGCCACAGCGCCACTCCCGGCTTTTTTCTTTTTGCTTATGTGGTGCTGAGGAATCGAACCCAGGACCTCAGGCATGCAAGGCAGGCGCTCTACCACTGAGCCACCTTCCTAGCCCAATGCTATCTCTTTCTACACTGCCTTCTAGTTTTCATTCTGGCCACTTCTCGCTAGCCTACACCCTACCTCTTACTCAAAAGCAAAGCTGAGACAAGGGGAGAGGTGACTGTTCAAAAAGAAATGTACTCGTTACCTGACCTGTGTAACTATAATCCTCTGCATGCCACCTGAACAATAAGATAGATAGTCTCAGCACTCTGGGAAAAGGCAGCAAGATTTTGAGTTCAAAGCCAGCCTGGGCTACAGAGCAAGACCCTGTATCTCAAAAAAAAGAAAAAACCAAAGTAATTCAGGAGCTGAAAGAGAGGAAGACGGAAGGAAACAGGCTCGGGGGCTAGAGGCTGCGCCAGGGCCTCTGCGCAGCGGGCTCAGCACAGAGGTGACGCAGCTCACGTCCTGCTTGCTCTCAACTGTCTGTAGGTGATGACACAGGAGAAGCCTGGGCCACACACGCTAGACGGTAGCGACTTGCAGCCCCAGAGCACTCTCCGCGAGGACTGCCTGCAAAGTCATCATGATTCCAGTTCCAGCCAACAATCTCATACTGTGCTGTGCAAAAATATTACAGGTTCGATTAGTTTTTTTTTATAATTCAGGGCTTTTAGGGCTAAGGAACTCCAGATGGCCTTCCCACAGGGCTTCTGGGCATCTTACAACACAGGTCTATAGAAACCATTATCCTAAAAAATCAATAAACCAGCAATTTAGTCTTTTTATAGGAACTGCATATTTAAGATGTCCTTATTCCGAGAAAACTACTTTAATGACACCAGAATGTCAAGCACAAATATGTAAAATAGTCTTAAAGGGCTTGTTCACACAACACTAAAAACAAGAGGGAAAGAAATCTTAAGTTTCTAAGAAGCAAAGGATTTAAAATGGAAATTAAACAATATATTGCCACTGAGATATTATCATTATCTATCTTTTCTACAAGACATATGTATTCACCATATGTGTTCTGAGAGGGCGGAATTTTTGTTTGCTTATTTTCATGATGTGGTGTTGCTCTTTGTCTAATTTTGTTTTGAACTCTTGGGCTCAAGTGATCTTCCTATCTCCTAGGGATGACAGATATATCCCACTACCACTACTGCTAGACATTAGGGGAGATTTGAGGCTTTGGTGTTGCTGGGATAGAATTCAGGGCCTTGTGCATGCTAAGAAAATGTTCCACCATTGAGCGATAAATCTAGCTGTTTTAACTTAAAATTAATCCTATTTACCAGTTCTGAAAGGCTGGGATGGTGCACAGATATAATATCAGCTACTTGGTAAGTGCAGACTAGGAGGATCATAGTTCAAGGTCAGTCAAACCTTTTTTTTTGTCCATCATGGGCCTTGAAATCAGGGCCTGTGTGCTGTCCCTCAGCTCTTCAGCTCAAGATTAGCCTTCTACCACTTGAGCCACAGCCCTACTTTGTTTTCTGGTGATTAATGGGAGATAAGAGTCTTATGGGGACTGGGAATGTTGCTTAGTGGTAGAGTGCTTGTCTAGCATACTTGAAGCCCTGGGTTTGATTTTTCAGTACCATATACACAGAAAAAGCCAGAAGTGGCACTGTGGCTCAAGTGGCAGAACACTAGCCTTGTACAGAAAATTTCAGGGCAGCACACAGGCCCTGATTTCAAGCCCCAAGACTAACCCCCAGAAAAAGTTTCATGGAGTTTCCTGCCCGGGTTGGCTTTGAACTACAATCATCAGATCTCAGCCTCCTGAGTAGCATGACAGGCGTAAGCCACCAGCGCCTAGCTAGTCAACCATTTTTTTTTTTTTTTGGGTCCAGTCGTGGGGCTTGAACTCTGGGCCTGGGCGCTGTCCCTCAGCTCTTCAGCTCAAGGCTAGCGCTCTACCACTTGAGCCACAGCGCCACTTCCGGCTTTTTTTCTTTTTGCTTATGTGGTGCTGAGGAATCGAACCCAGGGCCTCAGGCATGCAAGGCGAGCGCTCTACCACTGAGCCACCTCCCCAGCCCAGTCAAACCATTTTTAAGGCAGAAAATTAGTGAGACCCCCGCCCCCCCCCATCTCAACAAACAAGTAGGGAGTATTGTGTTCATGTAATCTCAGCTACTGGGCACAGGCAGGAGCAGGAGGACTGCAGTATGAGACTGGCTCCCCAGGCAAAGATGCAAGGCTGAAAATTCCCCAAGGGCTGATGGCGTGGCTCAGTGGTAGAGAGCTGGCCTAACAAGGACAGGGCCTTGAGTTCAAACTCCAGTACTGTAAGGAAGAGAAAACAGGCAGGATGGGCCCCAGAGCCTCACTGCTGTGCAGAACTTATCTTTGTGATTTGAATTTTGAATCTGTAAAATCAGGAAACAAATACGAAATAAACCAAGTGATATTAGGGGTGTGGATAACAGGCGCTGGCAGGCTGAGAGGCTCAAAGGACAGCACTCCGGCACAGAGCTAGACGTAGTCCAACAGTGGCTCGGCCCAGCTCAGCTTCTGCTCAGCCTCAAGGGGTCTCTGTCTGCGGTGTGGATCTCACCAGGTCCCTCCGTATTTGCTATGGCTGGCAATGAACTTGGGAGCCTTTTTCGGGTGTGTGTGTGGGGTTGTGACAGTATTGTTGGTTGAATCTGGTGTCATCTGAGCCATGATTTGGGCAACCCTTTGAAAGAGAAAGGCAAAGTGAAAAATCACAGTAATGTGGGATAGATTTGTTCTGACCTCTTCCTTAATTCTTGGCTAAAAAAAAAAAAAAAAAAATCAACCCCCATTCTTTTTTCCTTCCTTCCTCACAGAGGCCTCCGTAGTGTGAGCCGGGGCTGAGCCGCTTCCTAGTCCCTCCCTTCATGCATCTTCCTTGGTGTTCCTCTTCTGTCTGTGTGTAGTCCCTGACACACATGGGTGGAGCAAGGGCCACGGAAGCCAGCTGAGGACAGGACCCGCCAGCCAAGGGGGCGTCGCTTAGTTTTGAGATGGGGTTCTTGGACCTGCCCTTAATCAAGACTTCTTACTCACCTCCTAGGGCAGTCAGACATCCAGAACTTAAGGAGCAATTGTGCCAGCTACAGTGCACCTTATTCCATGACTGAAGGGCAGGTAAGCCCAAGCTCCATGATGGTCCCGCTGGGTCAGCTCTAAAAGAGGCCAAATGGCCCGGTGCTGGTGGCTCACACCTGTAATCCTAGCTACTCAGGAGGCTGAGATCTGAGGATCGCGGTTCAAAGCTAGCCCGGGCAGGAGAGACCGTGAGACTCCTATCTCCAATAAACCACCAGAAAACCGGAAGTGGCGCTGTAGCTCAAGTGGTAGGGTGCTCGCCTTGAGCTGAGGGACAGCGCCCAGGCCCAGAGTTCAAGCCCCATGGCCGACCGAAAAAAAAAAAAAAAAGAGGCCAAATATTTCTAAGGAAAATGGGTCATAGCAATGTGTCTCCTCCACAGTACTCTCTAAAGGTGTGTGTACGTGTGTATGTATAAACACACATGTATAATATGTATAGTATATATGCATATGTAATATGTATAGTGTATATAATATGTAGTGTACATATATATCTATATGTGTGGTATAGATGTATATAATATATACAGCCTGCCTGTTACCACTGTCTACATTAAATGATAAAGAATTTTAATCTTTGGTATATATGTTTATTTGTAGTGCTAGAATCAGACCCAGGGCCCAACCTATGCTCAAAAAGGTAAAAGATAATTTAAATCTCAAAAACAGAGCTTCAAAACTAAATTTGTTTTCCACTTACTTCAATTAGCAAATTGCCTTCCTAGCCAAACAAAATACACCAAGCTCTCCCACTGAGAACACAAAGCAAGTCTGTGCTGTAATTAATGTAATTGCTATGGGCGCTCTGTGAATAAAAGCGTGCTTGAAGGGAAGCCATCTGGGAAGGCTTCCCCATCTGCAGGAACATGACTCTTCCAGCTTTACCCTTCTCCTCAAACCTCCACTGGCATCTTACATAGAATCTGCAAAACGAGCTCGTTATAAAACCAAGTTATTGCTAGGTGCAGGTGGCTCTTGCCTGTGATCCTAGCTACTCAGGAGGCTGAGATCTGTGGACTGAGGTTCAAAGCTAGCCTGCTCAGGAAGTCCTTGAGCTTCTTATCTCTATTTAATCAGCAGAAACCCTGTACTGGAGCTGTGGCTCAAAGTAGTAGAGAAACAGCTTTGAGCAAAAAGGCTCATGGACAGAACTCAGGCCCTGAATTCAAGCCCCATGACCAACAAACAAAACAAAACAAAAGCACAAGTTATTTTACAAGTTTACTGGAGAAGCAAACCCTAATATGAGCAGGAAAACATTCAGAACACACTGTTACTAAAAGTGCTTCATTACAATATCCACGGAGAAAACAGACATCCAACTGACACCCTTTTAGTAATACAGCTTTTCAATCCAGAACCTCAAGGCTGGCAAACTTTAAAAAAGAACACATGCTTTGTTTCCAACTATTCTGAGAACTAACCATTCATAAATTCATCTATGAGCACATCAAACATACCTTAAAATGCCAGTGATTTCACTACACAAGTATAAGCCAAGGTGAGCGCTAGCATTCCTCACTTAAAAAAAGCAAGTGATGGGCTGGGCCACGGCAGCTCCAGCACCACACAAAATAAACCAGGCCGGACTACAAGCTAAGTACAATGTTTTCCATTTCACAGTAGGAACTTTAGCCCCACAGGCGTGACACTGTCAGTCTTCACAACGCTCTTTCTCAGGCCCCATCATCCCCGATTTCTGGAGGCAGAAGCCACCTCAAGGTCGCAAGCAACTACCTGAGTGTGCTGCTCGGTAATGAGCAGAGTCTGAGCCCAGGCTCAGGAGAGACTTCTTGCCACATCCTAAGCAGGGAAAAGATCCCATTTTCCATAACTATTAAGTTTCCTTTGGTGTCTGGCTTTTATGGCAATTAAAGTGAAAATGAACAAAACTTTCAAATGGGACTAATAGGGCTTTTTGTTATTGTTTTTTTGTCTTTCCAAAGTAGTTTCTACAGCTTCCAGAAACAGATCTTACCTGTCTCCCCAGGTAAGAGATACTTAAACGAATGGCTAGATTTGTTATGTAGAGGCTTGGAGGAGGGGAAAGCTGATGAAAGGCAGTAGATTAATATCATGACTCCCAGCAAAGCAAACTGATAGACCATCCGCAGCTGGAGTGGGGACTGAGCGCTGTGGTCAGAAAGAACCGGGTGACCCAGCCCGGACCCACACTGCTAACGCAAAGCACTGTGCAGACATAGCCAAGACAGGGAAACACAGATGAAGGGTTTTCTGGCAGCTAAAACCATGTATTTCCTAATGTCTGTGTTTTGTTCAGGAGATGATGCAGTAATAAGCTCAGGATCAGGAAAAGGAACAGTAAGAAGGCCAGGCACCCCTCACTTCTGACCTGCAGGAAGTGTTCACGGCTGCCAGAGCGGTCCTTGTGCACCTCCCCTGCAGCCCCTGCAGGTTTAAAAGCATACCAGGGAGCTTACAGATAGACTCTAGCATAGAGTCTGAATGATGTAGTCTTTTTCTTGAGGGAAGGGGTGATGTCCTCTTCACTGTAACTCTTCGCTGTAACTGCAACCCTGTGTACATCACCTTTAACAATAATAATAATAATAACAAAATTAAAAATATTTATTCTCCTAAGTGAACTGGGACAGAAGGCCTTGCTGACCAGGGATGGAGGCCTACGACACTGTGGTAAGGTGCAGACATGCTCGGCTGGATTCCTGTGCTCAAGAGCCTGCGCTGCCATGCAGAGGACAGCACGGCACAGGCAGGCAGATGGCGCAGGGCGAAGCCTCGGGGAACAGTGCGCGACCCCTTCTCATCAGTACTTCAAATGAGACATTTGAAGGTAGTGAACAATACGGGCTTCAGTGACCAAGGACACTCCTGACGGAGGACGGCCCACGGCCCACACCCTGACCAGAGGAAAAGGCCTGGCCTCGATGTTGAGGGTTGGGAAGAAACAGAGAAACAGGTTCATCACTTCGGGGCACCGCTGACCTAGCCCAGAAGAAAGCAGCACAGGTGACCGTCTGTGTGCGAGGTGTGTGTGTGTGTGTGGGGAGCAGCACGGGGCTGGGCTGACTGGCATGGCCAGAGCGGAGGTCAGGTCAGGTGGCGTGGGAGGCTGAGGGACCAGGTTGCCAAGAGCCCTGAGCCCTGCATCTAGTACATCTAGCCAAGCAGCGTAGGGACACGTAGGGAGCCCAGGGGACTCCCAGTTGAGATGCTCAAATCTACAATTCTGTGTGTCACACGGGGACCCTTGGACATTTGATTCAATTGTAGGAGTGTGTGTATGTGTGTGCCAGTCGTGGGCTTGAACTCAGGGCCTTGATGCTGTTCATGAGTTTTTTTGCTCAAGGTTAGTGCTTTACCAGTTGAGCTACAGCTTTAGCTCTGGCCTGCTGATAGTTGTTTACCGGAGATAAGAGTCTCAGGGATTTTCAGGCTTAGGTTGGCCTCAAAATGCAATCCTCAAATCTCAGTCTCCTGAGGTAGCTATGGTTCCAGGTGTACACCATTGTACCCACCTTAATCATAGTTTTAAGACTATGCGGGCTGGGAATGTGGCTTCATGGTAGAGCGCTCGCCTAGCATGCATGAAACCCTGGGTTTGATTCCTCAGTACCACGTAAACAGAAAAAGCCAAAATGGTGCTGTGGCCCAAGTGGTAGAGTGCTAGCTAGTCTTGAGCAAAAAGAAGCTCAGGGACAGTGTCTAGGCCATGAGTTCAGGCCCTAGGACTGGCAAAAAAGAGAAAGAAAGAAAGAGAGAGAGGGAGAGAGAGAGAGAGAGAAAGAAAGGGAGAGAGAAAGAAAGGGAGAGAGAGAGAGAGAGAGAGAAAGGGAGAGAGAAAGAAAGGGAGAGAGAGAGAGGAGAAAGGGAGAGAGAAAGAAAGAATATGCATCCTTCTAGATAAGGCTTGAAAACCTCCCTGTAGCTGGGCGCCTGTGGCTCACGCCTTTAATCCTAGCTACTCAGGAGGCTGAGATCTGAGGGTCACCATTCAAAGACAGCCCTGGCAGAAAAGTCTGTGAGACTTATCTCCAATTAACCATCAGAAACTGGAAGTGGTGCTGTGGCTCAAGTGGTAGAGCACTCGCCTTGAGCTGAAGAGCTCAGGGACAGCGCCCAGGCCCAGAGTTCAAGCCCCATGACCGACAGAAAAAAAAAAAAGGAAAAAAAAAGGAAAATAAAATCCTTGACCACTGCACATCACGATCCATGTACATGTGAGAAAAGCCTCAGAAGTGCGACATGGCACCCCTCCAAGTCCTTTGAGGGTGCATGGACAGTCCTGAGGTTTAAACTCTGGGCCTGGTAACTGGTAGGTAGGTGCTATATCACTGATCCAATAGCCTCAGCCCCTTTTGTTTAGTTTACTTTTCAAATAGGGCTTTCTGCGTTTGGCTGGGGCCATACTTGGGTGGACTGCAGTCTTGTTCCTGAGAGCTGAGAGAATAGGAGTGTGCCACTGTGCCCTGCCTTCACTCCTGTTCTCAAACAATGGACACTGCACTCTGATGGTAATCGGACACTCCGTCTAACAAGAAATAATGGCAATGAAGATACTACAGGCATCGCTTAGTGAAATTATTCCTGTGTTTGAAAAATGTTTACCAAATGAGGAAAGGTTCACGAACACTTATTTCTATATTAGTGACTTAAAATAGTGGAGCTATTTTTGGTTCTCCCAGAGACGAATCTAATTGTGAAATCAGTGCTTCCTCAGCCTATGGTTATCAGAAGCCGAACAATGAGGGAGTGTCAGGGATAGAAGCAAAGTGGAAGCTGTCTACTTTCTGCACAGTGCTGGAACCCTTGAGGCAGCGTTACTGGCGGACAAGGCACCACGGGAGGTTTGGGTGAAGTGAAGAGGGGAGGACAGGGACTCACGGCGGAGAAAGCCGTCACGTGGGTGAGTGGGCCCCGGGGCCGCTGTGCCTCCCAGGACCCTGAAAATTCTATGTAGGTGCATTGCTTAAGAACCATGTTCTCAAGGGGAGCAACACCTACAACTACATCAGAAGCCATTCTAGAACTGTTAGCTAGGTATGATAGCCTAGAGCTTCATCTGGTTCCTCGCTGTATCCTTAAAACTCTCCTGAAGACACAAACAAACTAGGTTTAGATGAGGAAGGCACATGTTTGTCCTTAAATTTTTTTCTTTTTTCTTTTTTTCTTGTGACAGTACTGTACAGAGGGGTTACAATTACATGAGCAAGATAATGAGTACATTTCTTATCAAGCATTGTTGCCTCCTCCTTTGCTTCCTCTTCCTATCCCTTCCCATCTAAATTTAAATTTTTTTTTACTACTTTTTTTGTCTTTTCTTTTTTGGTACTGGGGATTGAACTCAGGATGTTCAGCCCTTAAAACCTATTTTTAAAAAAATTAATAATGAAGTGCTAGGAGTGTAGTTCAGTGGTAAAGTGCACGCCTAGCAAGTGCAAGGCAGTGGGCTCAATCCCCAGCACCTACCCACCTTCCTACCCAGCAACCTACCCTACCTATCTACCTACATTCATACATGCCTACCTACACACACACACACACACACACACACACAGTGAACACCTAGTAAGTGCAAGGCACTAGGCTCAATCCCCAGTACCTACCCACTTTACTACCCAGCAACCTACTCTACCTACCTACCTGTATACTTATATACCTACCTACACACATACATACACATATATACCTACCTACACACATACATACACATATATACCTACCTACACACATATACACACATGTGTGTATATATGCATGTACACATACATGCAGGCAACTTTGTACTTATAAACAAAGGCACAATTAACTGGATATTTTACTTAGCTCAAAATCTCTTAAGGTATTAAGAAAATATTAAGCATCAGTGACTTTTTAGTTTTGAAACCGTCTTTTGCTGATAGAGCCAGGCAGTCTTTTTTATAGTATATCTTTTAGAACAGAGAAGTAGTAACTATTCGGAAAGTAGAACAGTCCTGGGGTCAAGACGTGTGTTTACTTGGCAAAGGCTCTACTCCTGAGCTATACTCCTAGCTCAGACAGTGAATTTTCAACCACCATTAATTTAACTGAGAAGACAATTTAAATTTAAAATACATATACATATACATAATACATATAATTCCTATTGCTTTCTCACTCCGTATTAAGCTAGCTGTTTTTTTTTTTTTTTTTGTCGGTCGTGGGGCCTGAACTCTGGGCCTGTGCAGTGTCCCTCGGCTCTTCAGCTCAAGGCTAGCACTACCACTTGAGCACATTAGCCCCATTTCCGGCTTTTTCTGCTTATGTGGTGCTGAGGAATTGAACCCAAGGCCTCATGCATGCAAGGCAAGCGCTCTACCACTGAGCCACCTTCCCAGCCCCAAGTAGTAGCTGGTTTTTTTAAAACTATATTTTAAGTTACACTAAAGTGTGTATAACACAAAACTGCCATTTTAGTCCTTTGTAAAAGAGACAACTCAAAGCACTACATTGCAAATGTTGTATTCCGTACCTCCCCCCCCCCCAACTTGTCATTTCTAAACAGATTTTGCGCCCAGTAAGCAATCATGTATCATCTGGTTAAGAGAAAGTTAAGAAGCAAAATCAGTGTGTGTGGGCTGCTGTGCGGACGATCAAGTGGTCTGGTTAAAATAAACGGAATGGCTACGGGGCCAATGCCTTATTGTTGTACTTTCGCATAAAAAAAAAATTCCGGACACTTTATAAAGAAGTGACTCACAAAGGAAACCAGCAAGGTGGCAGTTGTAGAAAGCGTTTCACAGAGGTCTACTTTCACATATATTTTGTTACCTATTTTGCTGTTATTTTTGCACTGTCTTCCTGAAAGTTGCTAGAAAACAAAGGGTGTAATTGGAACCCAAAGGCCAACTTGAAAAACAAGGTTAGAGCAGAGAAAAGACAGATGGCTCAGTAATTTTCACAAGGTAAGCAGGCTCAGCACGCAGAGCGCAGAGCCCCTCCCCAAGCCTGTGGAGTCTGCGGGAGCCCCTGCCCCTCCTCTTCCCGCAGCCCCCGAGTCTGGCCTGTTCCTCCCAGCTGGCCAGGTGACTGTGGTGAGGGGCCATGGTTTCACCGTGCCTTTCATCTTTTCTCCTTCACGCCACTTTTAAAAAAAAACTAAAGAAAGAAAAATGGTCATCTTTGACTTTTTTTTTGGGCAACTTAATATCTTAAAGATTTTAGTACTTCCTGTCCATGCTTTAAACTGTTTTCTCTTTCTGCTACACTGTTTCAGAGAATTAAAAAAATATATATAATAAGGGGAAGAAACAGTGATACATGCTATATTTTATTCTCTAGATATATGAGGAGAAAAATAGGATTTCTCATTGTGATATGCCTAATGTTTTCACTGTAATTCCTGGAATGAGAAATAAAAGCACTGAGTCCTGCACTGTATGGTGAAAGCATGCAATTTAACTTCTTCAACTATAAACATTATCATGGTTATGTCATTTTATTCAACATAAACACATAAATATCACTAGCAATGGTTAAAAATACATATTAATAAAAAATTTCCCTCATTTGCAACAAAAGAAAGCTTACAGACACAAAACATTGTTTGTACGTATATTAGCTTTTACTTTGATTTACCTCTGCGATCTCTATCCTTTTGGCCAGATCATCCAGAGAGAGACAGCTGTCATCGGCAGGCAGGCTCTCCGGGAGTGTATAGGACGCCTCTTCAGGAGAAAGGTCTTGAAGGAGATCAGAGTCGTCGTCTTGGTTATCCTCATAGGAAACAGAATCCTCGGTGTCTTTTAAGCACCCCAAGAGGCTATTCAAATAGTCTTCGGTTTCCTTATTCACTTGGTCATCCTCACCCCCCTTGTCCTCTGGGGCCATGCACACTTCTGGAAGCTGAGCACTTAAGTCACATATTTTCTTATTTTGACAAGGTGCATTCTCAGAGCCAGTCTCTGAGGGACTCTGACTCTGTGGTGATTTTCCATCGCCGTCTGCCTGATCAGACTCCTGCAGTTCATTTAGTGCATTGTTCTCCAGCGGAGCCCTGGACGCCGCCTCAGAAGCACCCTGAAGTGGCAGGTGGAGCTCTGGTCTGCGAGCCTGTGAAACCAGGCTAGGAGGGGTGTGGTCGCAGCCTGGGAGGCCCAGCGGCTTTATCAACGACTCACTAGGTGGCTCTTCCTCAGGGCCAGCAGCAATGGCCCCCCCTTTGGCCACTTCTGGGTGGTCCTCTGTGTGAGCCGCCTGCAAGGAACCAGCATGGGCAGCGGCCCCCCAGGGAACATTTGGCCCTGACCTGCTGCCTGCCGACGCTGCGGCCTGGGTGTGGCGCTCCAGCGTGGCTTCCTGGCTGCACAGCGGCTCCTCCGTGTGGCCCTTTCCTGTAGTCACTGGGAGGCCCTGGGCCTGTGCCTGGGCGTCCACTGGATTGCAGCCAGGGCTACTCTCCCGGGGAGCCTTCTCATGCTGCTTCTCTTGACGTGGTTCCAAGCCAGAACAAGTTTCACTCTCTAAAGATGATGAAAAATGAGTTGTTTAAAAATGCCAAACAGTGCTTTGGATAGAACAACAGGATAACAGTGATACTCTAACCTCTCATGAGAAAGTCTGTCATCAGGTGCACAGTGTACTGTAAAAGTATTTAGTAAAGTGTCGATTTAGTAAGAAGTACAAATTATTCAAAAGTATGTTAGCTTTAATTAATAACAACCTTCATTTCCATGAGTGTATTTACTGACCGTATGCATTTAAATAAAGGTAGAAAAATTACTTTCATTATACATATTTGGTTTTTTTCTTTATAAGTTGTGGGACTTGAACTCAGGAGTTTGGCGCTGTCTCTGAGCTTTTTCGCTCAAGGCTAGTTAGTGCTCTACCATTCTAAGCCACAGCACCACTTCTGGTTTTCTGGTGGTTTATTGGAGATAAGGCTAGTGTTCTACCTCTTTGAGCCACAGAGCCATTTCTGGTTTTTTGAGTGGATAAAGAGTCTCACGGGGACTTTTCTATCCAAGCTGGCCTTGAACTGTGATCCTCACATCTCAGCCTCCTGAGTAGGTAGGTTCACAGGTGTGAGCCACTGGTACCTGGCTTTTTTTTTTTGTCAGTTGTGGGGCTTGAACTCTGGGTCTGGGCACTGTCCTTGGGCTCTTCAGCTCAAGGCGAGTGCTCTACCGCTTGAGCCACAGCACCACTTCCATTTTCTAGTAGTTTATTGGAGATAAGAGTCTCATAGACTTTTGTGCCCATGCTGGCTTTGAACTGCAATCCTCAGATCTTCTGAGTAGCTAGTATTACAGGTGTGAACCACCGGCGCCCAGCTTGGTGCCTGGCTTTATACTTGATTTTTTTACATAACCTTAACATAAAACGTAAGGAAAGTACTAATAAAGCTACTGAAACTAAAAAGACAAAAGTAAATGATTTCAAATGGAAAACTTTTATGTAATACTTTTAAATGTATTTTCAAATTACTTGCAGTTTCTTAAAGCAAACTGTAGCAAAAAAAAAAAAAAAAGAAGTCTGGGCAAGAAGTAGAAACAGATTTGAATTTTGACACCTCTTTCAATTTTTATCTGTAAGATTAATATGTACTCTCCTCTCCCCTCCCTTAACCAGTTAAGAAACATCCCTGTAAATAATGACTGGGAATAGAACTGGCTGTAGGATAGCAGAGAAGCATGCTTCCTGGTGAGATCTGCTCACACCTGCTTCCTGGTGAGATCTGCTCACGCCTGCTTCCTACTGAGATCTGCTCACGCCTGCTTCCTGTGAGATCTGCTCACGCCTGCTTCCTGGTGAGATCTGCTCACGCCTGCTTCCTAGTGAGATCTGCTCACGCCTGTTTCCTACTGAGATCTGCTCACACCTGCTTCCTGGTGAGATCTGCTCACGCCTGCTTCCTGGTGGGATCTGCTCACGCCTGCTTCCTACTGAGATCTGCTCACGCCTGCTTCCTGGTGGTATCTGCTCATGCCTGCTTCCTAATGAGATCTGCTCACACCTGCTTCCTGGTGGGATCTGCTCACGCCTGCTTCCTGGTGAGATCTGCTCATACCTGCTTCCTGGTGAGTTCTGCCCTCCAACTTCCCGGTGAGATCTGTTCACACCCACTTCCTGGTAAGCTCTGCTCATACCCCTTTCCTGGTGAGCTCTGCTCATACTCCTTTTCTGGTGAGATCTGCTCATACCTGCTTCCTGGTGAGTTCTGCCCTCCAACTTCCTGGTGAGCTCTGCTCACACCCCTTTCCTGGTGAGCTCTGCCTCCTCCTTGGTGAACTCAACTTTCTTCCACAGGTGTATTATTTAATTTACATAGTGGGCCAGAGGTGAAGATGGAGGATAAAGTAACATTCCATTTGGCTTTCCATTTATTTGTACCTTAATAGGGCATAATTGACCACACCAAAGGGAAAAGCCAGCCTACTTCCCTCCCCCTCTTCCTCACCCCTTCCCTCCTCTGGAAAATCACCTCATGTCTGAAAAACGGAGGGCATCCATTCAGTAGTGTGTTATTCCTCGCATACCCACTCAAAAATCACATAGGGTCAAGATATTGAGAAGTGACCTTCTGGGAGAGGCCTACGTTCCTCCTCTTGCCATCTCACAATCATACATACTTTCACTGCAGGCAAACCTCTGGACATTTCCCTGCCTGGGTACTCATTATCTGAGGAGGGCCACAGCCAGGTAGAAAAAGGGCAAGCCTTTCTCCCACAGATTCCTAAGGGTCCAATAGATGGCCATCAAAGCACATGAGAGGACTGGACGGGGAACACTGTCCCACCAGGGTCAGTTACCCAAAGACCACACATATCTCAGGAGGTGAATCCTACAGGCTCCGATTAACGCCCCCCCCCCCCCCCCCCCCAGGAGCACTGAGGCAGCCACATGCACCGATCCAGATAGCTGCCTGGGTCCAAGCACAGAGAAGACCTCTGAATAAAAGAATATATTGGTGTTCACATGAACTATGGACAAAACAGGACCACGTGCTTGAGAACTGAAGCACAACTACTGAGTAGCGCTAAGCAATTCAAGTTACAGAATTTGTCTGGGAAACCACTACATGAGTAAAGGTGAGGCTACCACTAGAGCTACCCCAGGAATTGCCCTCGCAAGAACTGAGGGGGTAACAGACTTCCAGAAGCTTCATTAACACACTGGCCTGCTGCACCCTACAGTCAACACAAGCTATGGAAAAAGAGCAGCATTCCAAACCACACCTGAGAGCCATCTGTAGCACTGTCATTCCTCCTAAAGCTTGCTTCGTCAGGCTGCGGGGAGAGGCCCCTTCCCAGCACTCAGTCCCACCCTCCTCAGGAGAAGAGGCACTACCAGATGTCTGGTCATCTCCACAGCTTACTCGGCTGCATTCAGTTACAAACAGGAAGATCGAGTTGGGTTCCAGTTGTGAACAAAAGTGCCAAACCAACAACTTCCAAGTTAGTGCCTCAGCTTCCCCTGCTGGGCCATGCTACCACAGCAATGATGGGGCTGGGCAGCAACCAGTGATCTGCCTCAAATTCAGACCAAGAGCCCATGGCAGCATTCTCCTCAGCCTGTGCATCAAGGAGATGCAGCCACATCCAAACTAAGCAGTTATTCTGGGACACATGCCCCTGCCTTGGTTGTTATGAACTTTGGTTTTTGTATGAAAATGACTAGAAAAAAGACAAGAACAATAGACCACGGTAGGGTTGATCTAAGGCAATATCCTTAACTTGCTTCACAAGAGAAACAGACACAGATTTGAAACCATGAAAAAGCAGCTTTCTAAGAAGGAAGGGCTAATTGATGGCAGTCCCAGCACCTGATATATGGATCACTCATCAAACACCTGCTACTTCCTTCTGCAATGCTAGGCTCTAGGCCCAGGACCAGAAAGCTCAAGAAACAGCAGAAAGAAAAAAATCACCCTAAAACATTTATTCATTTTTATTTCCAATGTATTTATAATAACATACATTTAGAAATGAGTTTCTAAGTCTTTTGACAGAAGATAAAAGATGGAATAAAATACATCATACATGCTTTATAGTAGTGATATACAGATTAAAGGAAAGAGGTAAGCTGCTGTAGATAATTCCCAAGACAGAACTTTTAACTATCTAGGATTTCTTGTGGTTAATACTTATTTTTTTTTTGAGACAGCTCTTGCTATGCTGCCAAAACTCATAACCCTCTTTTCTCAACTGGGGTTGAGGGTGTGTGCAGACACAACTGGGGCTGAAGGTGTGTGCAGACACAACAGCTGGGCTGAAGGTGTGTGCAGACACAACAGCTGGGCTGAAGGTGTGTGCAGACACAACAGCTGGGCTGAAGGTGTGTGCAGACACAACTGGGCTGAAGGTGTGTGCAGACACAACTGGGCTGAAGGTGTGTGCAGACACAACAGCTGGGCTGAAGGTGTGTGCAGACACAACTGGGCTGAAGGTGTGTGCAGACACAACAGCTGGGCTGAAGGTGTGTGCAGACACAACTGGGCTGAAGGTGTGTGCAGACACAACTGGGTTGAAGGTGTGTGCAGACACAACTGGGCTGAAGGTGTGTGCAGACACAACAGCTGGGCTGAAGGTGTGTGCAGACACAACAGCTGGGCTGAAGGTGTGTGCAGACACAACTGGGCTGAAGGTGTGTGCAGACACAACAGCTCTAGTAACTGTTTTTAGTTTAGTTTTGTTTTTGTTTTTCTAAAGCAGAGAAGACTGTTTAAATATACCAAATCCAGTTTAATTTCTGAGCATCGAATCTAATTTTTTCTGGACCTGGGAACTGAACTCAGGTTTGATATGTGTCAAGTTCTTTACTGCTGAGCTTCATACTAGCAACTTTACAATATTTTCACGTTCTATCGGATACAAGAACCACTTACTAAACACATGGAAATAATTTTGTTTTTACAAGAATTCCATTTTTATACTATCTAAAAGTAAAACTATGCAACCTAAAAACTTTTTCTAGAAGTATATGTACAAAAACTTAAGTGCAGAAACTCCTCAGAGGCAATTCAGATGTGATACATAAAATACAACAGAAATAGGTATCTTACCTTCCTTTGTACCTGACTCTTTGGCTGTGGCTCCTCTTTCCTTTGTATCTTCAGACACTGTTAGCTGTGTGGACCATTTCCTTTCAAGGTACTTTTCTACAGCTGCGATCTAAAATGTTTTAAAACAAACTGACTTTTTTGGGGGGAAATAGTTATATTATCTTTGAAAGCTAAAAATATCTTGAGAAATATTTATTTTTTAAAACAGCCCAGGCAACTGACATATGACACTAATATTTTCCCCCATATTTTTAAAAGAAACAATCTCTTACCTTATGTTTGGGTAAATGAGGACTATAGAGAAAAAAATAGGAAAGAAAAAATTAAAAATAAAGAAGTACAGCATGCTTCCAAACAAATGTCACTGAAATGGCTATAAAAAAATATAGCTTTTCCAGATCTAATATTAGCCCAGAACATTTCCACTGCTGAAACACTACCACCAGCTTACATAGTTCAAAGTACAGCTAGCGACATCATAAGTTAATCTCATTACATAGCCAATGACTGCTAAAACCCCAATGAAGCTCCAAACTCTGAAATCCAGAAGTAAAAAAAAGACTAACGTTTTGCTAATAAGATATTTAAAGACTACTTCACAGACATACATATTTTTAATTCCAGTCTGTATCACAGTCTAAACAGATTATGGCAAGAGAAAACTGTAAAGGAATTAGCCATGGAAACAGATTACCAGAAAAGTAACTTTTAATTATTAAATTTTAAGCAATACCCAACATAGGAAAGGTGTGAACAAAAATATTTGTATATTATAGAGCAAGGAACAATTCAAACATTTACTGACATTAGATCAGAGAAATCTCTGTACACTTACATGAAGAACCTGCACAGCAATCAAACAGAGCAAAACACATGACATGTGACACACTGCATAGATGCATGAAGGATTCAAGAAGGTAGATTTAAACCCTATCTATCTATCTGGATATATATATATTCCTCTTATAGGAAACCACAGCCCAGGCAAATGGTAACGCTGTTGTGGGGTAATGGACACAGGGGTGAGCAGGGACCTGCACTAGAATGAGGCTGGCTGTTCTGTATTTTAGATCCTGTCTGGAGTGCTAGTCAGATAGACATTTGTACAAAAAAAATCATGAAACTAACATACTTAGCTGTATCTATAATTGGAAAAAAACTTTTTTGTGCCAGTCTTGGGGCTTGAGCTCAGGGCCTGGGCACTGTTTGTTCAAGGGTAGTGCTCTACTAGTTGAGCCACAGCTCTACTTCTGGCTTTTTTGGTAATTTACTAGAGTAAGAGTCTCATGAAGATTTTCCTGCCTGGGCTGGCTTCGAATCCTCAGATCTCAGCTTCCTGAGTAGCTAGGATTATAGGTGTGAGCCACCAGCATCTGGCTGAAAAAAATTTTTTAAATATTAAAAAAAGTGTGAATAATAATTTGGGGACAGTTATCTAAAGATACCACGCTCATATTCTGTACAAGTAAATGTTTATTAAGTGCTAAAATATTTGTAATATGTTAAGAAGTTATTAGTTCCATAAGGAGGGTTAAGGGAGATGTATTATCAAGTATTTTGAAAATAAAAGGAAAATAAATTGAAAGTTAACTTCAACTTACTAAAAATATAGGCTTTAGCTGGGTGTCACTGGCTCATACCTATAATCCTAGCTACTCAGGAGGCTGAGATCTGAGGATAACAGGAAAGTGTGAGATTTTTATCTCCTACTAAACACCAAAAAGCCAGAAGTAGAAGCTGTGGTTCCACTGTAGGGCCAACCTTGAGCAAAAAGATTTTACTTCAGAATTTCTGAAAATACTGTTTCAAAAGTCCAAAGTGAACCTAGTAATTTCACCATACCCATTTAAATTTCTTGATTTAAAAAGATAAAAAGCCCAGAAAAGTTGATTATATATTTCAATGCTTACTATATTTCCTTATTACCCAATTCACTCTGAATTATGACATACTTACTCTTGATGAGTTGTACAAAGTTTAGCAAGCTGTTCAAAATCTTCACCATTAAGTCCTTTTTCTGAATTCCTTAGAGGTGTAACTGTTTGTGACTGTACACTTTTCCATTTCATTTCTAAATTTAAAATATTTGTTAGTCACTGGCTTCTATAAAACATATTTAAGAGGGAAAAACAGTTTGTTGGCACTATTAATAAAAGTTAATAAGCAAAGTTACCTTCTCAAACAATTCAAGAGATAACACAGTTAGATGTAGCTACACAATTACTTTGCAGTATAAGGAAACATCATTGCAGAGACTGAAGTAGCTAGTAGTGCATGTAATATAATCAGAACAAATGCAGAAAGCTGCTCAGTTCTTCTCTTGGCATTTACCAAGAACACAATGCAAGGAAAATGATTTTCTCACAGTGAAACACAGCTGTGGCCAAACAGTTAACATTATTTGTAACATCTTTCTTTTCCTTTCCTATTTTATGATGTTGGGGAGGAACCTGAGGGTCTTGTACATGCTAGGCAAGAGCTCCATACTGAGCTAGCCCCCAGGCCATACACTGGATTGTGGAACTTCTACTTTCTGATTTCCCAAATCTGGTTGAATTGTTAGGTTATTGATAATTCCAATCAGCTAGTGTGTACTCACCCCATTGCTCTTGTATGGCAGAAAGATTTGCAAGCAGTTGCTCATGATACAGCCGTTCCAGCTGAATGAATTTCATTGCTTTCTCATCTGAATAGAAAATTTGAGGAAAATAGAAATCAAGACTATTTACAGAGCTGGGAAGGTGGCTCAGTGGTAGAGCGCTTGCCTTGCATGCATGAGGCCCTGGGTTCGATTCCTCAGCACCACATAAGCAAAAAGAAAAAAGCCGGAAGTGGTGCTGTGGCTCAAGTGGTAGAGCGCTAACCTTGAGCTAAAGAGCTGAGGGATAGCGCCCAAGCCCAGAGTTCAGGCCACACGACCGGATCCCCCCAAAATAAATAAATAAATAAAAGACTATTTAAAAATAAAAGACTATTTACATTAAATCCCATTTGGAAAAGAATGTGCTCTCTTAGGTGAGAGATTTGCATCTGACCCAAAAGAAAAAAAAGGAGAGGATTCTAAATTAAAAAAAAACTTAAAGTAAGGTTTCCTGGTTTTGAAATAGGTACATTTTATTGTAGATCAGCAAACAGTAGACATTGTAAAGTTTTTAGTTCATACCTATTTGCTGAATATATTTCTGGCACAGACAACTAAAAGTTATTTAACTGGAAATAACCTACATGGAATGTTTTAAGTCTATGTGTTTTCCTTTTTGAAATTCTCTCTTTAAACAATTTTCTGCCAGGCAATGATAAGACTGCTTCTGGTTTAAACCCACCCTGACCCTTTACTATAATTCTCCATTGAATGCTTTCCTCAGGACCAGAGGGTCACACTCTCAATGACAGGCCAAAAACTTCCCTGGATCTGTAGAAAACCTTTCGTCATGCCATCAGTCATTTTCCTTCCCATCTGCACAACACATTTGCATCTTATGAGGTCAACTTGCTACCTTCCTCTCGGCAATGTTCTAAATGCTGACCCAGAAAAACAGGAGAGACTCACAGCTTCGCCTTTATCCTTCCCACGAACATGTGGTGGTTCAAATGTCCCTCTCATCCATCGTCTTAAAGGTGTCCCTGGGAGGGATCTTTAACTCCACTTTCCTACGTGGGAGCAGGACATGTTCCTCTGTCTTCTCCATTTCTCCCTGCTTTATCATGTTATTCTAAAATAAATCCTTTAAAACTTAGAAACAGGAACAATTCTCTCTGACCTCTGTCGGAGACTTAAATACGCCAGTGCTTCTCAAACTTTATTGAACAAAAAAATGATCAGAAAAAACTTTCATAGGGGCTGGGAAGGTGGCTCAGTGGTAGAGCGCTTGCCTTGCATGCTCGAGACCCTGGGTTCGATTCCTCAGCACCACATAAGCAAAAAGAAAAAAGCCGGAAGTGGCGCTGTGGCTCAAGTGGTAGAGCACTAGCCTTGAGCTGAAGAGCTGAGGGACAGCGCCCAGGCCCAGAGTTCAGGCCCCACGACTGGACCCCCCCCCCCAAAAAAAAGAAAAAACTTTCATAGACAGGATCATGGTTCTGACCCCATAGAGGCTCAGATTCTGAGGCCGGTGACTTGTATTTCTCAGAAGTTCTCAGAGCTGCTGTTTTCTATATGAACTATAGCATGGACTAGCCAAATCGTTTGGTTAAGAGGAAAGAGTTCTCTCTATACATCCACCAGAATTATATGTTCATTTAGTAACTGACTGCCCTATCTGAAGCTGGACTTCAGTTCCTCAACAGCTTTCCTCAACAGAACTTCCTTTGCTTCATTCTGCTCAGAAATGTGATGAGAGTTAAAGAGATTAGGAAGAAAACTATACACTAATAGGGAAAATCAAATGCTTGGGATACATTCTGCTTTTAGATTATATAGTGGGCCATCCCAAAAGGAATTTTAAAAAGAGAAATGAAAGGTCAGGCTAGTGGTTCACACTGTAATCCCAGCCGCTCGGAGGCTGAGTTAAGAGGATCACAGTCCCTGGATGGCACAAAGCATGGGTACAAAGCGTGGAATCCTATCTGTGAAGTAACCTAAAGTAAAAAAGAGCTTGAAGCATGGCTCAAGTAGCAGAGCGTGCAAACCCCAGTACTATGGTAGGGGTTAGGAATGTTTCTTATAAAAGTTAGTAAGTGGTCTCACATGGAAACATCTCTTCTGCTTATCCCCAGGAAGAGCTGCCTTTCCTGTGCAGCTACATATACCCATGATCCACATACAGAGACATTTTGGTCAGCGATGAGCTACATGCAACCAGGGGCCCATAAAATTATAACCTAACAGTAGAGCAGCTGTCTTAGCATGATGTTTCCCAGCAACAAAATCACCTACTGATGCAGTTCTCAGAACTTGCCCTTACCACTCATGACTTAGCTGTAATAAGACGGTCACAGGATTACTATATGTAATATACCCCATATATGCTATGAATATTATTTGATGTGCATGAGAACAGGAAGTAAATCAAATGGATTTTTGAATTTTATTTTTCAGCAATGTGTGCTTTTTTTTTTGAACATAAATATTTAATTTTGGTAAAATTAGGGCTTATTTATGGGAAGTCCAATTTAGATGTGTCTAGAGAATTTTCAGGAGTGACTGACATGTTTCCTACACCTTGCTTTCTGTGAGGTCACTGTCAAGACTCCATGGAAACCATGTGATCTATATACACTGACTGCATACTCTCCAGCATTAAAAATGGATAGTTCTCTAAAGGTTCTATGGCTCTTACAATTAAGAAAAGGATACAGTCTTCTTCCTGGAAATAGGACTCTGCTACCTGTGAAAAACAGAAAATCAGAATTAAGTTAATATTTAGGTTTACAAGAAAATTCAGAAGAAATACAGATCTGGAAACAGTGTTCTGACATGAAACTAAGACTTAGTTAGCCTATCCACCATTGTAGGCACAGGACACTCTTGAAGCCTGCTCATTTCAAGCAAAGCAAGTAGGAGCCTGTCCTTTGCACTGTATTAAAAGACATTACAAACCGCCCTTATTGGTCAGAATGAGAAAATGGCACATACATTTATGAAGGTAAACTATGAATAGACTGAAAAGCAGAAACGCGTCCTGTCGCGTGAGACCCTGTCACCTGGCCATCTCACCCCATTCCACAGGTTCCACCTGCAGCTCTCAAGGGACATGGACTTTTAGTGTGTTTTGAAAGTTTTAAAAAGGTCAGGCCAGGAAGTAAAGCTGTGGCTCAAGTGATAGCATGCTAGCCTTGACCAAAAAAAGCCCAGGAACAGTGCCCAGTGCCCAGGCCCTGACTTTAAGCCCCAGGACCAGCACAAAAAAGAAAGAAAGATGGGGGTGGGAGGTGGGGTGGTAGAGGAAGGGAAGGAGTAAGGGAGGGAGGGAGGTAGGAGAGGGGGGAAGGGAAGGAAGGAAGGAAGGGAAAGAAAGAAAGAGAGAGAAAAGAAAGGAAGAGAAAGAAAGAGAAAGAAAGAAAGGTCAGGCTAGTAGATTACAGAAGTAGCTCAGTGCAGAGGAGTTGTCTAATATGTGTGATGTCTTGGGTTTGATCTCTAACTAACACACACACACACACACACACACACACACACACACACACACACACACACACACACACACACACACACACACATACACACACGAGCCAGGTGCTGGTAGATTACGCCCATGTCCTAGATATTCAGGAAGCTGAGATCTGAGAATCACAATTCAAAGCCAGCCTGGGCAGGAAAGTCTGTGGGACTCTATCTCCAATTAACCAATAAAAAGCAGGAAGTAGAGCTGTGGCTCAAGTGGCAGAGTGCTAATCTTGAGCAAAAAAGCTCAGAGATAGCACCCAGGCTGATAGCACCCAGGACCACCACCACCACCACAATCAAAAAAAGGTAAAGAGAAAAAAGAAGAGGCAAGTGTGCTAATCACTGAGCGATAATGTTTAGGAAATGCAGAGAGCTGCAGACTGTGGAGTTCAAACATGTAGGAGCCGGTCCCCGTGAAGGCTCATCACTTACAAGACTCAGTCTAAGGCATCTGTAAATTAAGTTTTCTTGAGCGGGGCACACACATCATCCCAGATGAGGCAATACTCTTCTGTGAGCCCAGGAACTAGAGATAGCCTGAAGTGTAGATAGTTTACTTATTTATTTATGTCAGTCATGGGGCTTGAACTCTGGTCCTAGGTGCTATCCTTCAGCTCTTCAGCTCAAGGCTAGCACTCTAAGACTTAAGCCACAACACCACTTCCAGTTTTCTAGTGGTTAATTGGAGATAAGAGTCTCATGGACTTTCCTGCCTGGGTTGGCTTTGAACTGTGATCCTTAGATCTCAGCCTCCTGAGTAGCTAGGATTATAGGCGTGAGCCATCAGCACCTGGCTAGATAGTCTATTTATGTATTGACAGTAAAACTAAAAGTGTTCCCTGATAAGTATTTACATAAACTGTTGTCATATTTATAACATTTCATACTTTTAAAACTGGGTACTGATGGTTCACACTTATAATCCTAGTTACTCAGGAGGTTGAGATGTGATCATGGTTGTTCAAAACCAGACTAGACATGAAAGTATATAAAACTCTCAATATGAAGAATAATAAGAGACTTGTTGAACTTATAAATCAGCAGTAAAAGGGAAAAATTTCCCCCAAATATCCTGGTGGAAACAATATATGCTTGGAAGGGAAAAATCTTGCCTACTTTAAATAATTTTAATCTTTTCCCTATGAGCAATGAGGATAACTAGAGCTAATTGCCTCTTGTAGTTTTAGTATAAATATAAAGGAGATTTATTTTATATTAAAGATTTTGCAAAGGACAAGTTGATTTTTTAAGACTTTTATCAACTTATTATTCTGTTATAGAAATATTAGTTAGAACTAACTCAGATCGCCAGTATTCACTTACAGTTTTTACCCATGGACTATGAGGATCAGGTGGCAATGTAGCGGGTGGTGCTGTGACAAATGCTCAGCAGTGAGCTCTGGGGCGTGGAGAGCCCTGACTTGCAGTGCTTGCATGTCTCTGTGCTGTGCATGCTCCCATGTGCCTGCTCTGGTGCAACTGTCTATGACTGGTACCAGACAGCAACAAGTTACCAGTTAGTCCTGTAGCTCCAGCATTCAGGGATGCACCTAACAGAAACCAGTGCTAACTGTTCCACTATGAACTTCTAGTGTCCCCCTACTAAGCATGGGGCTTAAACTCAGGGCCTGTGCTTGTTCCTGAGCCTTTTTGCTCAAGGCTAGCAGTCTACCACTTGAACCATAGTGCCACTTCCAGGCTTTTCTGTGATTAATTGAAGAATCTCACAGACTTTCCTGCCCAGGCTGGCTTTAAACTGAGACTCTCAGCCTCCTGGGTAGCTGGGATTACAGGCATGAGCCACTAGCACTGGGCTTAAGAGACTCCTTCTTAACTAATAGCTGGACACAGTGGTGTACATCTATCATCCCAGCAATGATAAGGTACCTAAAATAGGTGGATTGCAGTCCAAGCACGCACCTGGGCAGAAAGGGAAACCCTAGCTCAAAAATAACCAACAAAAACTAGGGCTGGGGCATAGCTCAGTAGTAGAATGCCTGCCTAGCAAAAGCAAGAGCAAGAGCTCTGAGTTCCAATCCAGACACAGACAGACAGAGAGAGAGGCGAGGGAGAGGGGAGAGGGGAGAGAGAGAGAGAAGAAAGGATAAGGACAGCAGAGACTGGGAGAGGGAAAGAGAGGGGCAGGGGCTGCTACTTTTCTTAACAAACCTCAATTTCTTCACACGATTCTTCTCTGCATCTGGAGCTTATGGTTCTGCCCCAAACCCAGACGCCTCCTACAGCACTTAGCTCCAGGTGTCACCTCGCGGTGTTCCCACGGACGTGGGTGTTAATGTCCACTTTAAGATAAGAAAGCTGAGGCTCAAGATATAAAACAACGCATCCAAATCCCTCAGCCGCTGCTACTGAGGCTGGCTCCTACAGGTCACTTGCTTCTAAACTCCTCAGCACTGTGTTCTGCCAGATGCTTTCAGATTCAGACATAGCGAAGAGCAGGGAAAATGGCATCTCTTGTTTTGCTGGACTTACTTGGGGGACACTTTTATAAAGGAAATACTGCCATAGTAGAAGTCCGTTCCCTCCTTCCTCCAGCGTCCCCCTCCCCGCAAGTAATCCCAGCTGAATATTTAGGAGGCAGGGACAGGAAAATAAGAGGTTTGAGGCCAGCCTGGGCAAAAGTTATTAAGATCCTACCTTAAAAAACGGACTAAAAGTAAAAGGACTAAGGACAAGTGGTAGAATGCCTGACTGTGAGTGTGAGGCCTGAGTTCAAACCCTTCTATTGGAACAATAACAGTAATGTTATTAATAACAACTAAATTACTGTATTAGGTCAAATGACTTGGATTGATAATGACCTTGTAGGTTACACAGGAACATCCTTCTCCCGGGGAGATACACATGCAAATATTCAGCAATGACGTGACAAAATGCTTGCAAATTACTTTCAAATATCTCAGTGGGGAGAGGGAGGGCGAACAACTGCCTGAGACAGAAAACACTGAAGTTTGACCGACTGTCAACAACCAGCAAACGTGGGTGAAAGGCAGCGTGCCAACCTGGGAATAACTGAAATGAGCACAATGTACCTCCCGACGCTCCACTGCGGGTCCCTTGAGAGGTGACAGGATGTTTTGTATTTCTACACTCAGGATGCCACCACCAGCTGATTCCTGTTGCTCTAGGTCTCAGTCTACTGAAGTCTTTAGCACCGATTTGCCGATCCCCAGCCCTGACCTCTACAATCAATCTTTGAGTGGTTGAGGTAAGAGTAGAATTGTGTTGCTCTGTATTTTAGCATTTATTTGGATTCTGCTGTGCACCAAACCCTGCATTATTTGCTTTTTCATGCACTGAGTCATTTAATACACTGCAACGTTCCAGAAGAAGAGCCCCAACCACTTGGCTCATCGGTGGTAGAACCAAGCCTGTGCTTCTAAAACAGGAGACAGTGCTGACAGTTCGGAAGCACCACCTACAGGACTTAGTAATCTGGGTTATTTCTGGGAGATGGGGAGGAATTCTGAGACATAAAAAAGTTAAACAACCTTCATTATCAACTCTTTGCCTACAAACCTATCCCTTATACATTAGAGCTGCTTCTGTGACAGAACTGCCTGCAGTAGAAAATACCATTCTTACCTCCAATAAAGCAACAGGGTAATTCGCCATTTCCCTCTTGTACTAAAAGTCCTTTACCTCATTCCAAAAACTAAGGAAATTGATAGCCAATTGACCCATTTGGCAATGACCAACATTTTGTTAACTTTGTTTTCTCAGCATTTCTTCTTCATGTTTTTCCCATGCTTTAAAAAAAAAAAAAAGCCAGGCACTCATGGCTCAAACCAGCAATCCTAGCTACTCAGGAGACTGAGATGTGAGGATCACTGTTTGAATCCAGCACAGGAAGGAGAATCTGTGAGACTCTTATCTTTACTAAACTACCAAAAAGCCAGAAGTGGAGCTGGGGTTCAAGTGGTAGAGTGTTATCCTTGAGCACAAAAGCTCAAGGACAGTGCCCAGGCCCAGAGTTCCAGCCTCATGACTGGCAAAAAAAAGTCAGGCACCAGTAAATCATGCCTGCAATCCTACCAACTTGATTCTATCTTGATTCAAAGCCAGGCTGGGCAGAAATGTCTGTGAGACTCCATCTCTAATTAGCAGCAAAAAAAAGCTGGACTGGGAGTATGGCTCATATGGTACAGTGTCAGCTGGGAGCAGAATGAGGCCCCACCACCACACCCACACACCAGTGGCTTATGCTGGTAATTCTAGCTACTTTGGAGGCTAAGAATGGTGGTTTACAAGAGGCCCTATCTCAAAAATAACCATCAAAACACTAGAGTTTTGGCACTGGCCTGCAAGCAAGCTAAACAAGCACAAGTCCGAGTTCAATCCCTAGACTGGAAACAACAACAACAACAACAACAAAACCCTAAATAAGTCAGCTGCTGGTGGCTCACACCTATCATCCTAGCTACTCAAGAGGCTGAGATCTGAGGATCGCGGTTCAAAGCCAGCCCGGGCAGGAAGGTCTGTGAGATAAACTACTCAGACAAACTGGAAGTGGCACTGTGACTCAAGTGGTAGAGTGCTAGACTTGAGCTGAAGAGCTCAGGGACAGCACCTGGGCCCAGAGTTTAAGCCCCATGACCGATAAAAAATATCAAAACCATTAACCTCACACCTGTAATCCTAGCTACTCAGGAGGCTGAGACCTGAGGATCAAGGTTCAAAGCCAGCCCAGGCAGGAAAATCCGTGAAACTCTTACCTCCAATAAACTACCAGAAAACTGAAAGTGGTGCTGTAGCTCAGGTGGTAGAGCGCTCGCCTTGAGCTGAAGAGCTGAGGGACAGCGCCCAGGCCCAGAGTTCAAGCCCCACGACCGACCAAAAAAAAAACAAAAAACCAAATAATTAAATATATTTATAGGCTTAATACAAACAAATAAAGTTGTTTTGGAGATAGATCTCACTCTGTAGCCTGGCTGAGTCTCTTGCCTTTGCCTGCTGAGTACTAGGATTGCAGATATCTGCTATTATGCCCCACACTCCCACTGGAATATGGAAGTAAACTTTGGGCATTATGTCAATTTTTCTCCAAATACTTGCACAGGAATTATCCAAGAACAAGGAGAATCTATACAACCTATCATGACATCATCCACATCTAGAAATGATACCGCATTACAATATCCTATTTCATTTGCAGCTGGTACTCAACTTTCTCACAGGTTGTTTTAGAAGCAGATGCACTAAAGTCAAGTTCTAGCACAAGTGCTATGAGGAGCTTTTCTTGGTGATGAAGTCTTAGTCGCCCAGCCGAGAGCAGCCCTGCCTAAGGTTACAGATTGCCTGACTGACTGTGTTGATCCTGGGGCTGGAACTCAGGGTTTGGGTGCTATCCTGAGCTTGTCTTGCTCAAGTGTAGCACTCTACTACTTGAGCCATAGCTTCACTGCTGGCTTTTTTGGGTAGTTTAGTAAAGAATCTTGCAGACTTTTCTGCCCAGGCTGGTTAGAATCGCGATTCTCAGGTCTCCGCCTCCTGAGTAGCCGATGCTTGAGGTCATTTAGAGGAATAATCTGAATACCCTTTGCAAGCTGGGCATGGTATTACATAGGATGCTAGAGAGTTCAAAGCCGGTCTGGGCTACATAGTGGTGAAATCTTATCCCAAACCAACTAACCAACCAATCAACGAAATCTCAAAAACCTTTGCAAACCTGACCCACTGAACAAACGTTTGCAGGGCTACAAGCCCGGAAGGTGCCACAGCGCTGGTGCTCCTCTACCCTGGCCAGTCACCAATGCTTCAGAGGCCACACAGCTCTCAAAGGAGGCCACACAAGTTTGTAAAGATAGACATTTTCCTGCTCAGTGCATATTAAAATAACCTAGAAGCTGGGTGCTGGTGGCTCATGCTTGTCATCCTAGCTACTCAGGAGGCTGAGATCTGAGGATTGCAGTTCAAAGCCAGCCTGGGCAGAAAAGTCCGTGAGACTCTTATCTCCAATAGACCACCAGAAAATTGGAAGTGGCACTGTGGCTCAAAGTGGTAGAGTGCTAGCCTTGAGTGAAAAAGCTCAGGGACAGTGTCTAGCCTCTGAGTTCAAGCCCCATAATTGATAAAAAATAAAAAGAAATAAAATAACACAGAAGTAAATGAGATAAAAAGGAGAACTTCCCTATTCTATATACCAATTATACTAATGGTTTTCTTTTGTTTTTTGGTTGGTCATGGGGCTTGAGCTCTGGGCATGGGCACTGTCCATCAGCTCTTCAGCTCAAGGTGAGTGCTCTACTACTTGAGCTACAGCGCCACTTCCAGTTTTCTGGTGGTTAATTGGAGTTAAGAGTCTCATGGACTTTCCAACCTGGGCTGGCTTTGAACTGTGATCCTCAGATCTCAGCCTCCTGAGTAGCTAGGATTATAGGCGTGAGCCACCGGGCCGGCTTCAAGTATTTAAAGTTTTTCTGAATGAGCTCTTATGGAACAAGGCTTCCTACTTGTTGTCCTAACGGCCTCCCATTCTCCAGGCCCTCCCCTTCCAGTTTGCCCTGCAGTCACTACAGGGCATGTTTCTAAATCTCACACTGGTGTCTGGGGCTGGGGAATATGTGGCTCAGTGGTAGAGGGCTGCCCAGCATGCACAAGCTCTGGTTTTGATCCCCATCCGACATTTTCATTATAAGTTCCCAGTTCCTACTGTCACCATCCACTGACTCTTACCATTGTCCCTTTTCCATCTCAGTCATGCTTTCAGGGCTGATTTCTTTTCTGGTACAGTCACCTAATGAGGGAGTACCTGTCAGCCCAGACAACCTGGCAGAGTTGCCTGCCTTTCCATAATGCCACGTGGGCAAATTAGTTCCCGTTTCATTCTGCTGGATCTTGCACATGTCTACTCTGGAGAATTCTACACTCTGTATGTGTATAACTCTTACTCTTAGTCCACAGTGCTGTGTTAAGGGTGCTCCCTGTTGCAAGTCTGTCAGTTCTCCAGTGACTAGCTTTGGCTTGTGGTACCCAGTCGGGGCTCAGCAAGCTCTTGTGGCATTGCCACCCCCCCCACTCCCCCTCCCCCCCGTTTATACACAGCAGAATCACTGAGTAAGAGCAGGTGGTCACTGTACAAACTGCAGACCATCCACGGCTCCCGTGTGACCCAGAGAGTGACCCGCAGGGCTTTCCCAGGCTCAGACCCAGGGTCCCTTCACTCAGCACAGACAGAGGATGGATTTGGTTCTGGAAAACTGGGTTTTGGTGAGGGTGGTACCTGATGGAGCCAGAGGGGAAGAGCTCTGGAGTCCACCTGCTCAAGCCCGCCACGTATGAGCGAAAGCAGAGGCTGCAGAACTGGCTTGGGGGTGTCAGCCACCTCCTCAGCAGCGGCAGCAGGGGCTGCACTCACTGTCTTCGCTTGTGTTGGACACGCGGCATTTCCTACAGAAAGGAAAGGAATACATGCCTAGGTTAGGAAAAACGCCTACCACAGAGGAGCACAATAAAACCAAACAGTTATGTTTAGTAATAGTAAAACCTCCAAATAAAGCTAGCCATATTAAACACAACAGAAACCACAAGTTGTCTTTAGTAAGGTTGTGACATCTTATTGCTGCTATTAACGTACATGTAAACCACTTATGCAAAATTACAATGGAGAATATTAATGAAGAGATTCAACAAAAGTATGGGGCTAAAGTGGCGCTGTGGCTCAAGTGGTAGAGCGCTAGCCTTGAGCTGAAGAGCTCAGGGACAGCAGCCAGGCCCAGAGTTCAAGCCCCACGACCGATTAAAAAAACAAAAAACAAAAAAATGAAAGTATGGGGCTAAAAGCTGATCAAAAGCTGGGTGTGGGCCAGGCGCTGCGGCTCCTGCCTTCAGCCTAGCCACTCAGGCAGCTGAGACAGAAGGATGTGAAGCTAGCCTAGGCAGGAAAATCCTTAAAACTCCAATTAACCACCAGAAAGCTGGCTTAAGGGATAGAATACTAGCCTTGAGAACAAAAGCGCAGGGACAGTATCCCAGGCCTTAGTTCAAGCCCCAGGATACAGGATACACACACACACACACACACACACTTGCGCACACCCACAGGGGAACAATGCTGGGTATGGTGGGACACATTTGTGATCTCAACACTAGCTGGGATAGGAGGATCATGAATTATAGCCCAGATGTTAAAAAAAAAACACACACACACACACACCAAAAACCTGACCAAAAAGAGTACCTATAATTTGGCATTCTTTCTTTCCCAAATTAAAAACCAGAACAGACCTAGAAGGTAAATACATTGCCCTGTGAAGGAGCTGAAGAAGTTGTCTTTCTTTCTAAAATATGGTCAGGTAACATTAGAATTCATCATTCATTCCAGATCCCAGTTTGGGGAAGAGAGCTTTCTGAGGCCAGAGCTTAAAGCCAGTGAAATGGTTTTTCCACTAAACACAAGTAATTCAAACTTCTGAAAAATCATTGATAAATGATTCTTGGTCCAAAGCTACTAAGCTCTGCCTCACTTTCAGTCTTCAATCATCGCAAGTGAGAGCCTCCAGCTGGCGGTCCAGCACACAGGGTGTGCATGGCAGTCCAAGCCGCCCCACCTCCAGTGTGCCCGGCTTGCTTTCCTCTGCCCTCCAAATAAGCTCACTGCTCTGTTCTGGTCAAATTAGTCTTTTCCTCATCTCACTAGTAACATACTCTGCATTGCACAAAAAACTTCTCTATTTTTACGTTGTAAACTTCAACTGATTGCACGGAGGGCTTACAACTTCACAGGTCCATGTGTGTCAGTGCCTCTTCATCGCAGCCCCCGTCCTAGGCCACCTGCTCCTCACCCCAGATTCATTTCAGATGTCCCGCTTCTATTTTTTCACATACGTATATTGAATATTCTGATGGGGAATAGAGGAAAATACCTACTTTTAATATAACTTCTGAAAAAAAACTGGTAACTGTGAGCTTTCTTCAAATATGTCCAGCATATTAGTACTTGTTTGTTTAAGTCGAGTTAATTACTGCTTACTGGAGATGAATTTTGAAGTAAAGGAGGCTGGGTCTCCTCACTGTGATCTAGTCACAGCACTACACCCAAGACATTTAGCCTCACAAGCACTATGGGAAAGACAGCTTCTCATATGCTGTTCACCTCAGTCACACTCTTCCCACGTAGTTATTAGTATGCGGCTCCACACTTCTTTGTAAAATAAAAAAAGGTGAAACTTTCTAACGTTCATTTTCAGCACAAGAGATAAACTCCTTGAGGATGTTTATCACAAAGGGGACCCCTCTCCCTGCCAACGATAAGGAGAAAGGATGGAATTGGAGAGACGTTTCCCGAAAAAGGAAAAAACAAAAAAGGTCCTGAACAGATGCAGGGTGATTCTCTCATTTGACAGGGCACCAGCCAAGAGTACAAGGCCCCGATTTCAAACTCCAGAACCAAAGAGGAGGTGAGTTTTAAAATACTTAGCTTATTACTCACTACTACTGTTTGTGCATGACTGAACTTGTTTTTGTTTCTGTCTCACCAGCAGTAACATACAGTATGCAGACTTTTCAGGTTGCTTCTTTTACTTAGCAATGGGCATTTCAGTTTCCTTCGCATCTTTTCATGGCTTAATAATTCATTCCTTTTTTTGGTTGTGGGGCTTGAACTCTGGGCCTGGGCGCTGTCCCTCAGCTCTTCAGCTCAAGGCTAGCACTCTATTACTTGAGTCACAGTGCCACTCCCGGCTTTTTCTGCTTATGTGGTGCTGAGGAATGGAACCCAGGGCTACATGCATGCGAGGCAAGCACTCTACCACTAAGCCACATACCTAGCCCCTCATTCCTTTTTTTAAGTACTGAATATTTCATGGAATTGTGTTTTGATAGTACTAGGATTCCAACTGAGAGCTTAGGGCTGACTAGGCAGGCATTTCTATCACTTGAGTCTTACCCCTATACCTTTTTCTTTTTTTCATCAATCATGAGGCTTGAACTCTGGGCTTGGGTGCTGTCCTTGTGCTCTTTAGCTCAAGGCGAGGGCTCTACCACTTGAGCCACAGTGCCACTTCCTGTTTTCTAGTGCTTTATTGGAGATAAGAGTCTCATAGACTTTCCTGCCTGGGCTGGTTTTGAACTGCGATCCTCAGATCTCAGACTCCTGAGTAGCCAGGATGACATGTGCCCGGCTCCTACCCCTTTTTCAAATAGGACACTGTATAGTGTTTTTGCCTAAACTGGTCTGGACCACACCCTCCTATTTACATATCCCACATAGATGGAACAAGAATGCACCCCTTGAAATGGGGTCACATTAACTTTTTGCCGAGGTAGGAAAACCCCTTTTTGCCTATCTCCAGTTCCCGAGTATTGGGAGTCTAGGCATGAGGCACTGTGCCTGCTCCATGGACTTGATTTTCACATAGGCAGTAGAAGACAAAATTATAGTAAGTGAACTGACACCTTTATATAATGTTCTAAAAAATTTAAAAATAATATTAACATAGCACTCACAATACAAAAGCCTTCTTAAACAATAAATCCAACTGGGCACCAGTGACTCATGTCTGAAATCCTAGCTACCTAGGAAATTGAGATCTGAAGATCCCAATTTGAGGCCATTGAGGGAAGGAAAGTTCATGAGACTATTATCTCCAATTAACCACCAAAAAATTAAGAGTTGTGGCCCAAGGGTTAGAGCACTATCCTTGAATACAAAAGCTTAGGGAGAGTGCTCAGGGCCCTACATTCAAGCCCTATTCAGAAAAACATAAATTAAAATAAATCTAGCCCGGTACCAATGGCTCAGGCTTATAATCCTAGCTACTCAGGAGGCTGAAATCTGAGGATGTAGGTTCAAAGTCAGCCTGTACAGGAAAGTCCATGAGATTCTTATCTTCAATTAATCACCTGAAAAGACTGGAAGTAGAACTGTCGTCTTAATTGGTAGAACTTTTTTTTTTTTTGGGTCCGGTCGTGGGGCCTGAACTCTGTGCCTCAGCTCTTCAGCTCAAGGTTATCACTTGAGCCACAGCGCCACTTCCGGCTTTTTTCTTTTTGCTTATGTGGTGCTGAGGAATCGAACCCAGGGCCTCAGGCATGCAAGGCAAGCGCTCTACCACTGAGCCACCTTCCCAGCCCTTAATTGGTAGAACTTTGAGTGGTAGCTTTGTGCTAAAATGCTAAAAGAAAGTGCCCTGGCTTTGAGTTCAAACTCAGAGCTAAGTTTATTTTGTACTAAAATTCCTTATAATATGTAATGGTTTTCCATTAAAGATATATAATTAAGGAAGAAAACCAAATGAAAATGTGAGCTGCCACATGCCATTACTCCTTTATTATAAATTTCCCTTCTCTACATCCAATAGATTTACATTGCCATGTGTGAACCATACCACTGGAAGGAAACAAAAAATCCTTTTCTCCTTCTCTGTCAAACCCAAGTGAACTATCATTAAAACTATCCATTCAGCAAGACGGTGGTGCTATTTATGTTTTATAGACTGTGAAAGGCAAATTCATGAATCCCAATTTGGTGTAACACCTGTCAACTTCATCAAGTTCTAAAATGAGGATTACAGTTTTACTGTTTTTAAAAAAAGAAAGATGCAAAAGTATCTTTATTCACAAATGCCATAATAGACCATGAGGAATATACAAACAAATTAATGAAACTAATGAGTATAACAAACGTGTAATATATATGATAAATACACAAAAATCAATTACATCATTATATATTTGCAAAACAAATTATAAATGAAATTTTAAACGCTGTCTCCAAATATTGGTGAAATAACCTAAAATGCAACAAAAATTCAAATCTACACTTGTCCTCAGGGTCCAGAACAATTAGTTGTTTCATTAAAACTGTCATTTATCTAAATCCTATGTTGGTTCTGACAAATGCTCAGCTAGGCATATATTCCTGGCCATGCAAGAAGTATTCTGTAGAGCAATACAGAATACTCCATCTTAAAACATTAGGAACAGACCCTGTCCTCACTCTAGTGATCTAGCATGGTCTGCCACCTGAGAACAGCCACTTCCTGTTATGCTAAGGGAGAATGGTAGGACACTTGAATTAAAGGCAGAACCTTACAGTTGTGCTGTAGGTAGGAAGGGATCAGGGGAAAGAACACTTGCCGCAAGGTGGGGAGATGTGCCTAGAAGACAGCAAGGCCTAGGGGCCGACAGTGGCAATGATTTTATGTCAGATGACAAGCTAAGTTGATGGAGGGGCGGGGGTCTGCAGCGGGAAGGGCCCCACGAGATCTGATGCATTTTCATCTGTATACTACCACTTGGAGTCTAGGTGCCTTTGTTTATGCTGTCCCCTCTGCCTAGAGGGTCAGCTCTTGTGAGGTACCACTGCAACTTCAGGGCTTAACAGTGCCTGACACTTAGCAGATATACAAAGACTTCCTGGAGAAAGAAGGCGTTGTATATATCATAGAGTATAGCAAACACTATGCTATAAAAAAGGATGAAACAAATCTCAAAATGCAAGACAAAATAACTGAAATTCACCAAACGTGTGAGTGTGGCCTCTGAAGTCAGGCTGACTGGGCCTGAGTCCCACATCTACCGCTGTCTAGCTCTGTGAGGCTGGGCAAGCTAGTCTCTAACCCTTCACTTCCCCATAGGTTAAATTAAAATGGGACCCTGCTAACAAAGTACATTTAAATACACAGAAATAGAAATCTCTTCAAATTGTTCACAGTTCTGCTGCTTTGCAACATGAGGTTGAGTTTTGTGAAGGTGGTTACTGGGAAACAACTATATTTGCTGCTTTTATAAAAATACTTTCTTTAACAAAGTATTGATGGGGGTGGAGTGAGGTTTTCACTGAATTGAGGTTTTCATTGAATCCGAATCTCATTATTATTCAGAGACAACTATGGAAATCACCCAACCCCACTGCTTCCGTTGGGTGTGACCTACCTACCTATTCTGGGATCATGTTTTGTCTTGCTGAGGCTAATGCAAGGGCTGCTGGCAGAAATGTGGCAACCTACACACTCAGAGGTAAAGTATGCTTAGTAATGATTCTTAGGCCAATTCTGACAAGCCAATATAAAACACACTTTAAAACTCAGCAAAGTGAGGCAGTATGGTGAAACAGTTAGCAAGAGACTTAGGCCAGGGATCAAGTCTGGGATCAGGGACCAGGTCTGGGATCAAGTTCTGAGGCAGTCACTTATCGGCAATGTGACTGGTATTGGGATAATTGATCCTTCTGTGCTTCAGCTTCTTTCTCCAGGAACTGGGATTATTGCAGAAATGCTTCACAAGGATTATAGGAAATAATCCATGTAGGCACATATGTATGGCTAATTACCGTATTTTAAGTATTCAATACATGGTATGTATAGTATGTCAGCAAATACCTGTGTGGCTGGCATATGTCACTTTCAAGATATGTTCAAGAACTTGGGTTAAAATTTGACAAATTGAACACTCAATCCCTATTTGTCCCTAACACTAAGAGGATTTTTATGATCATACTTTTAAAACACAACCTAATATTTAACATTTTAACCATTTTGAAGTCTGTAAAATAGTGGAATTAAACATATTCATAGTGATATGCAGCCATGAACACTATGCATTCCCAGAACATTTCATTGTGCCAAGCAGAGACTCTGCCCATTAAGAAGTGCCATACTCTCCTCAGTCAGCCTTGGGGCTGTCTATTCCCGATCTAAGAACCTCACATCCATGGAATGAGGTAGTATTTGTCTTTTTGTGTGTAGCCTGTGGCTTATCCAAACTGCAGCACACCCCCGTGCCTCATTCCCTCCAAAGTGGGATCCTATCGAGAGTGTGTGCACACCACAGGTTGTCTGTTCTTCTGTCAGTGATGTCGAGCTGTGTCTGCATTTGTCCGCCATTATCTGAGCTATGACACAGGGTGTACAAGATCTGCCTACGTCCTCACCTTGAGTTCATTTCAGTGTATAGCCAGAAGCTGAATGGCTAGATTAGAGAACAATAATTCTGTGTTTATCTTTGCAGGAACTGAACAATGTTTTCCTGGACATGTATGGTTGAAAATTTCTTAACCACTGTCTTAGACTTTAATATTTCTGTTTTTTCTTTACCTCTAAAACAGATACATTACTATTTCCCCCAGATTAGTTGACTTTTCCACATCAGTGGCATTCCTATATAAAAGATGCTACTTCCGGGCCTGCTGGCATAGTTCTTACAACTGAAGGAAGCCCTCGTCACAGGCCATGGGGACATAAGCAAAATGGCAGCTTCCAGTACCATGGCTCAGAGAAACACGAAGAAGCAACCAGGACTGTCAGCACTCTGGTAATAAAAAAATAAAAATAAACATAAAAGGATATTGCTAGATTTGGAAGAAAAGAGTTCAAAAATGTCTGGAAGGTTTTGTGGTGTTTTTCCTTGCTCTGGCCTCAACCCCTTCACCGCTGGACAGCAGTCTGGAGGGCAGGAGCCAGCCGTAGGAAACCCTGGTTTTCAAAGAGGACAGCACAGAGGTCGCTGCAGATCACTGTGTATATCTGGTGCAACGTGTTTGGCTATCTAAAGGACTGACAGGCTTGTCTCAGTGTCCCCTCACTCGGAAGACATTCAGAGCAGAACAATAGCAGGTATTGCTGGGAAAGACTGTAAAAATTATGATTCAGTCCTAGATGACCGAGGAAAGCAGGCATGATAGTGCCCATCTGTATTCTCAGCAAGTATGCACTGGCAGGGGGATTCTATGACACAAAAGGGAGGAAAAAAGACCTAAAAACCAGGAAGGAAGAGCCGGGAAGGAAGTTTCCTTGGGAAGGGTGTGTATACATGGGGAAGTTAAGCAAACACACACAAGTTCAGGATAGAATGAGTGCTTAGCAAAAACTGGAGGAGACCCTGAACTTTTGCCACTGGGTGGTCTCAAGCTGATCAAGCAGGAAGGGCAAGCTGAGGCGTGGCCAGCACACCTCGAATCCACAAAGACTGCAGAGGAACATGGTCTAAGACTCCAGCAATCCTGAACAGCCAGCCCTGAGCACCCAGAAGGAGCTTATTTCCAGAGCTACAAATCTGTTCAATAACAAAAACTACTACACCTGGAACAAAGAAGTGTTGTTAGTACAACCTATTCAAGCACAGAAACCCAATAGCACAAAATACTCTCCAGGAAGCAAAACCACCCAGACAAAGTGTCTTAAAGCCAGATGCTGATGGGTCACGTCTGTGATCCTGGCTACTTAGGAGGCTGAGATCTGAGGAACTCAGTTCCAAGTCAGACCAGGCAGACAAATCTGAGAGACTCTTATCTCCAATTACACAGGAAAAAGCTGGAAGTTAAGATATGGCTCAAGTAGCAGAGCCCTAGTCTTCAGTGATAAAGCCAAGCAAGGGTCAAGGCCCTGATTTCAAGCCTCAGTAATAGTACCCCTCTCCCCTGCCCAAGAAAAAAAGTCTTAAATATGCTCAAAAGCTTTTCCATGGGAAAATAACCTCAGGATATCCAGGAAACAATATTGAATAAAATTGGAATATTAAATAGAAATTAGAACAAGGAATGCTTAACATGTGTAAAGCCTATCTCTGGGGTGATCAAAGTTTTGAAAAGTGTTGACACATACACCAAATTATTAATGTAATTATGCCCCTAAATTGTATGATGAAATGTCAATCATGTTACACTGGGAAGAGAGGAGTAAAGAAAAGCAAGGACTTCAGATCTGTGGCTTTATGTTCTACTCTGAGTGTTTGTATAACTCAGTTCTTTAATCTGCCCTGGCCAGGAATGCTGTGGAAGCCAGTAAAGTGCCAAACAGGAGCACGTGGTCCACGTATTCCCATAGCTGGGGTCTGTGCCCTGCTCCTTTCCCCCATATTTCCTCATCCTCAAGTTGCTCTTTCTTGTGTATGTACTATTCTAAGGCCTGAGCATTGCCCCATGGCTTTTGTGCTCAAGGCTAGCGTGCTACCACTTAAGCCACAACTCCATTTCCAGCTTTTTGGGGGTGGTTAATTGGACTTTCCTGTCTGGACTGTCTGCAAACTATGATCTTCAGATCTCAGCCTCCTGAGTAGTTAGGATTACAGCGTGAGCCATCTGTGTTTGCTTATGATTTGTTCTTAATGGTAGAAAACAGGAAAGAACTTATAGTTAACTATCTTCAACCACTGTCTAACCTTCTCCTTAATTCTAGACACTAGTATTATAAGTGCAATTAAAAAAAAAAAAGAGCCAAGTCCCTCTGACCTACTTGGGTCAAAGGACGCATTGGATGCGTTATGTAATTGCAGGTAATCACCAGCTCCACGTGGCACAGTTCCTCCTGTGCCCTCAGGCCACCCCCTGAATCCCAGGAGGACGCTGCGGTTAGGAGCTGAGGCTGACGTCGGACATATACTGCCTGCCACATCACCGAGGCAAGGGATCAAGTATGCAGCAACACACAGTTCTCTGGCATCCTGGTCCCCACCCCTCCTGGCACAGGCACAAGGTAGGAAGACACAACAGCTGCTGGGGTTAATATACCGTAGGTATATATGCATCTTAACAGTGACCGGGGGCCTGGAAATGTGGCTTAGTGGTAGAGAACTTGCATGCATCAAGCCCTGGGTTCGATTCCTCAGCACCACAGAAAAAGCCAGAAATGGTGCTGTGGCTCAAGTGGTAGGGTACTAGCCTTGAGCAAAAAGAAAGCTCAGGAGGGGCTGGGAAGGTGGCTCAGTGGTAGAGCGCTTGCCTTGCATGCTCGAGGCCCTGGGTTCGATTCCTCAGCACCACATAAGCAAAAAAAGAAAAAAGCTGGAAGTGGCGCTGTGGCTCAAGTGGTAGAGCGCTAGCCTTGAGTTGAAGAGCTGAGGGACAGCGCCCAGGCCCAGAGTTCAGGCCCCATGACCGAACCCCCTTCTCCCCCCCAAAAAAAAATAGCAAAAGAAGCTCAGGGACAGTGCCTAGGCCTTGAGTTCAAGACCCAGGACTGACCGAAAAAAAAAAAAAAAGTGAACTGGGGTTACTTTAGGTGACATCTTGAACCTGACCCTCCTATTTTGAGTGAAGGCTGAAAGACACTCACTCACTAGCCATGATCTCAAGTGCTGTCCAAGCAGACTCTGCACAGCAACATGTACACCTGCCAAGGACACTCCTATTTTCCTCTCTGGCAGATGTCACAAAGGGCATTTCTCTTGGGCAGAAGCAAACCTTCTTTACTGTTTGCTCTGCTGAGCTCTTAAAGAGGCAAAGCTCTGATAAACTTCATGAGAACCTTCAACAAATCACTAAAGCACAGCTTAGATCTGTGAGCCCCTTAGAATTTCACTTAAGCACTTCTACCTCTGGCCAGACTATCTTACGCCACAGATCCTATGCATTTTCTCCTTATGGATAAATGGAGATTATGTCAGTAATCAGTGTTAAGGTTTTAAAATCAGTATTTAGATTTTACAAACTGGATTTGAAGAAGTATTTCACAAGATGACTTTAATGAAACTCCGGAGGAACCTAACAAATGGCACAGTAATGAGACTGTAACCAGAGCCCCTCAGTCCAGGCAGACCAAGGTGGGCCCTGCGCCTTTGGTTCTGTGGTAGTAAAAGTAGGCACCTGTAGCCAGTCACAGCCTTCTCATCAAGGCCTGCCAACCATCCCTCCATTTGTCACTTTCTAGAGCTTGCTCCGGGCTGTTATCATTTCATATTCAAGGCACAACCAGTCCACATAAGTCATGCTGTGATTTAGACTCTAAATTACGCAGAACATGGCAATTAGCACTAATGTTTGGAAACCCCAATTTTTCTCTTAGAATTTTGATTATACGCTTTTACACTTAACACATTTTCTTAAAATCTAAAAACATGCAAGGGATTTGCCCAAGCATGCATTTTGTTATGCTAATTCCCATCCCTTCCCTCCCCTCCCCTCCTCTCTTCTCCCCTCCCCTCCCCTCTTGTCCTGTCCCTTCCCTTCTCTTCCCTTTCCTTTCCTTTGGTGCTCAGGCTAGCATTCTATCACATGAACAGCTCCACTTTCTGCTTTTTTGGTGCTTAATTGGAGATAAGAGTCGCACAGACTGGGGCTGGGAAGGTGGCTCAGTGGTAGAGCGCTTGCTTTGCATGCCTGAGGCCCTGGGTTCGATTCCTCAGTACCACATAAGCAGGAAAAAAAAAAAAAGCCGGGAGTGGCACTGTGGCTCAAGTGGTAGAGTGCTAGCCTTGAGCTGAAGAGCTGAGGGACAGCACCCAGGCCCAGAGTTCAGGCCCCACGACCAGACTCAAAAAAAAAAAAAAAAAAAAAGAGTGGCACAGACTTTTCTGTTCAGGGTGGCTATGAACCGCGATCCTCAGATCTCAGCCTCCTGAGTAGCTAGGATTGCAGGCGATCCTCAGATCTCAGCCTCCTGAGTAGCCGGGATTGCAGGCGATCCTCAGATCTCAGCCTCCTGAGTAGCTAAGATTATAGGTATAAACCATTTTAAATGTTCAAAAGAGTTATACCTTTAGGTTTAGTGTGTGTGAAAGCCTAGAGTCTTGTATAAGTTAATACCTAAATATTCTTCTTCTTCTTCTTTTTTTTTTGTTGGTCATGGAGTTTAAACTCTGAGCCTGAGCGCTGTCCCTCAGCTCTTCAGCTCAAGGCTAGCGCTCTACCACTTGAGCTACAGCGCCACTTCCGGTTTTTCTGGTGGTTTATTGAAGATAAGAATGTCACAGACTTTCCTGCCTGGGCTGGCTTTAAATTGCGATCCTCAGATCTCAGCCTCCTGAGTAGCTACGATTACAGGCGTGAGCTACCGGCACCCGGCCAATACCTAAATATTCTTAAACAGCTTTAAAATACAGCCCTAAAATATTCCATTGTCTTTAAACATATTCATCTATATTTATATGTAACTGTGCAGATATTCATAAACTTGTACTGTAAATTTCTTGATTTTTTTTCTAAACATACATCAGGTCTCTTCTATGTTCAGAAGACAATGACTCTACCCCCAAAGAACCTCATTCGGTTTAAGATTTTTACCTACTTGAACATATAAAATCTAAAAGATAAAAATGTAGCCCTTTATGTTTTTTTATTTTTTTTTTGTCAGTTGTGGGACTTGAACTCCAGGCTTGGGCTCTGTCCCTGTGCTTTTCAGCTCAAGGCAAGCACTCTACCACATGAGCCACAGCACCACTTCCGGTTTTCTAGTGGTTTATTGGAGATAAGAGTCTCACGGGCTTTCCTGCTTGGGCTGGCTTTGAACTGCGATCCTCAGATCTCGGCCTCTGGAGTAGCGAGGATTACAGGCGTGAGCCACCGGCGCCTGGCTAATGTAGCCCTTTAAGTGTAAAAAAGCTTCTATAGACTCATTAGAGATGATTCACCAAATTTTAAAGGAGATTATCTCTATGGTTATCTTTGTTCCAAAAGCCATAAAAGCAATGGCTTAGGTACTAGTAAGAGTTACATATGTGGACATGATCATGACACAGATGAAGGCATTTAATTGCAGAAGGGTTCAATCTCACTAAGTGACCTAGAATTAGAAGGTGAACATGTGAAAGCTGAACTGGGTGGTATCTGTGATCCCAGCACTCAGGAGGCTGAGGTGGATCATCTGGCCCAAAAGAGTTCAAGGCCAGCCTGGGAACATAGCAAGAATGCATATCCAAAAAATAATGAGTACATTTCTTTTTTAACCATGTCACCCCTACCTTCACTGTCTCCCAGTTTTTCCTTCCTTTCCCCTCCTACAGGTTGGACAGTTTATAGTGTCTACTGAGTACACTGCTGCATTTGTTCACTCTTTGTCCCTCCATTTCTGTGTCCCTCTTGTAGGAGGGGAAAGGAGGGAAAAAGAAATGCACTCATTACCTGACTTATGAAATGGTAACCTCTATATATCACCTAATAAGAAATTAAAAATAAATAAATAATAAATACAATGAAAAAATTGGGGCCAGTGGTTTATATACAAATAGCTGCACAAGCAGAACAAGCCAAGACTCTCATTGCCAACTAACCAACAACAAAAAAAAGTGGTGGTGTGCTTCAAGCAGAAAAAAACCCAGCAAGAATACCAGGCCCTATTTCAAGCCCCAGAACTGATAAAATGACAAAACAAATAAAAACCAGGATTAGAAAGGACAGCATTTCTTTTCTTTTTTTTTTTTTGTCTTTCATGGGGCTTGAACTCTGGGCCTGGCCGCTGTCCCTCAGCTCTTCAGCTCGAGGCGAGCACTCTACCACTTGAGCCACAGTGCTATTTCCAGTTTTCTGGTGGTTCACTGGAGGTAAGAGTCTCATGGACTTTCCTGCTGGGGCTGGCTTTGAGCTGCAATCCTCAGATCTCAGCCTCCTGAGTAGCTACGATTACAGGCGTGAGCCACCGGTGACTGGCTTAGGACAGCATTTCTAATCAGCCAAAAAAGTACACAAGAACAGTACACAAGAGGAGGTGTCCTGTGTGCTCCTCTGAGTGTTGTGGGGTGCTGCTGGCAGGAGAGGTGAGCCACACCAGGAACCCCAGCCGAGCCATACTACGAGTCTCCAGGTCAGCGCATTTTTGGCCAAAAGAAACCAGAAGGTGTCTCTTCCCACAGGTGCCCAGTAACTGGAGGTACAAAAGTCCACAGCTATAAACCTTGACTGCCAAACTATGTACCCCATGAGACAATCTGAATTATTGTTTGCAACCACAGGAGTACAGATAATTAAAACCAGATGTCCTAAAGGAAAGTGACAGCAGGGTGAGGCTCTTTGGAATATGTGGTATACATGCATGGAAGTAACACAATAACCTCCTCCCCTTTGTACAACTAGTATGCTATCGTATGCTAATAACAAATAATTAAAAATAAAACAGAACCCCATACCTTCCTCCACACTGGCATAAGAAGAATGCTAATAGATGTCCATGCCTGTTATTCACCTACAGAGTACATACAATGGAAAGATTCTACAAAAAGGACTTAAAAACCCTGGTGATACAGAGAAAAAAGTCTTAAATTTATGGAGGAAGGAAAGTGCATGTATCTAAAGTACCTAGAGTGGAAATACAATGCATGTCAGTTTTAGCAGAATCTATTACAGTGAAAGATAGGGAACAACTTAAGGAAGAGGTCAAGTGTGATACATCTGTATAGGGACACTCTGCGGACGAGTCACAGGCATAGATACGATACAGCTGGATCTGCACATCTATGGTGAAAAGAAGGGGTAGCAAGGAGGATGTGAAACAGTATACATAGTAGCGTGGGGGCGTGGCTTTGATGAAAAGAATAGAAATCAGAACATCACAAAGGTACCTGGTGGTGTCCTCTTGGCAGGGCCTCTTTTGGTTCCTGCACTTCTTTTTCCAGGTATGGTTTTGTCCTCCTCCATGAAGGCTTGTCCATCTTTAGGGCCTTCACCAGCAGCGTCTCCCAAGTTCTCACTTGCAAACACCTCCAAGCTGGCTGGGCAGCTCTCGTTGTTGTTGAGACTATCCTGCTCAAACCCTTCAGTCTTTCCCATTGTTCTGTCTTTGCTGGTCAGATGCTCAGGCCCGTCTCCATCCAATTGGTTTTCATTTTCGTCGGACACAGAAGACAAACGTGTTACTCTTCCTTCCACACTGTCACCACCAAGGTAACGCCCATCCTGAGGTTCCAGCTGCAGATTATAGGAAGGAGTTTCGCTGTCATCCATTAGCGCATCCTTTGTTGAACTGTTTAAAGTGTCATTAACGTCCTTCCATGTTTAAAAAGACAAAAAGAAAAGAAGCAAATTCATTTTTTAACCCCTGGGATTCAAGGTGATCTCTAATTTCCCTCTTCGATTTGGTCTTTCACTGAAATTGAGGAAGGAAAGAAAGGCCTGCAGTTCATTTTTATGCTCTTTGTATAACTCCAAACCTCCCTGAGGTCACGGAGGACACAATAGTGTCAACCTGGGGGGTTGACAAATTCCATTCTCTCCCTTTTTTGTATTTTGTTTTCAGTTACTATAACAAAATATCCAAGACAGAGTAACTTTATAAAGAAACAATTTTGCTTAGTGTACAGTTTTAGATCTTTGAATGCACAGAACCTGTGCACTCACTTGTTTCTAAGCTCACTCGGTAACTATGAGGTAGGAATGCAGACATTATTAAAGAAATGGCTGGCTCCACAGGTTATCTATTAAAGTCAAGGACTAGTTATGGAAGAACTTCTTTTGTGTGGTAGGACTGGAGACTGAAATTCAGGACTTTACATGCTGGGCAAGTGTGCTTCACCCCTGGAGCCTGGGTCTCATTAACTACCTGAATTGGACTCAAACTTTTGATCCTCTTGCTCACAGAGAACCTAGGATTACCAGCATACACCATCTGGTTTAGCTATTCTTTGCCTAAACAGCAGCAGTTCTTTTACAAATGAGAAGGTTCACAGCTTTTCCCAGGCAATAAAGTCTGTGAGACTCTTATCTCCAATTAACCATTGAAAAGCCAGAAAGGGAGCTGTGGCTCAAGTGGTAGAGTGCTAGTCTTGAGTGAAAAAGTTAAGGGATAGTGCCCACGCCCTGAGTTCAAGTGCAAGTATCAGCACAAAAAACAAAATCCATAGAAGCAACATACAAAATATTAGCCATATGCTAGCTCATCATGTATTTTCAAGGTATTTTACAACTGAAATATTTTATTTGATTTTAGAAATAAAGGCATTTCTCGGCAAACAAGAAGTTCTATGTGGGCTGATACCATTTTCCTTGAAATATATCCCCTGAACCCATGAAACTGGGAATCTTATCAGCTGCTTTCTATTTTAAGTAATCGAGAGGTTGTCTAAAATTTGTTTCTTGTTGAAAATTCAAAGTTTCACGTTTTACCTGCAGGAGCCTCAGACATTATATGCCAAGAAGACATGACAGAGGAAACAAAGCAGCAGCCTGGAGCCCACACATGGCCATCTCGCTTTCTGAGTCTCTCACACACTTGAGCTACACGAGCCTCGGCAGCAGGATTCCCACAGGGGTTGACATGAAGACTGAGGCTCAGAAAGGTAATATAAGTAGGATTACCGACCTAGTTTTGTATCCTATGTAGTCCAACATAATGGCTGTGAGCAGACAGAGCAGGTTCAAATCCTGCCTCTGCCATCTTACTAGGTATATGTGCAACCTTAGGCAAGTATCCCACGCTGACAAGCCTAAAATTTCTCAACTACAAAACTGACCTCAAGGAGTCAGTATTTTGTCTCAAACACATATCCTCATGAGTGTCAAGCAGGCAGTCTGCCACAAAACTACACCATCAGCACTTGCATTTTGAGACAGCTCTCACCACGTATCTCAGGCTTTGAACTCTTAAATAACTCAGGCTAGCTTTGAACCATCACATTTCCTGCCTCTGCTGGGTATACAGGTGTGACCACCATGCCTATCAAAGATGCTTAGACACCCTGCAGGTAGAGCACTTCGGTGAGTACTTGCCCACAGTCAATGCTCAGGGAGAGTCATTACTTCCCACAAAACCTCACAAGTTCCATTAGATACTGGTAGTTCATCAGATGATTCCAGCTTTACTGTAGATTCAGAAAGAGTTGTTGTAAACATCCTAGAGATGGACAGGCTCTGAATGACAGACAATCTAACCTGCCTCATTTGAGAATACTGATAGCCACCTGCTTCAGGTTCTGCAATGCTTTTTTTTTTTGTCGGTCGTGGGGCTTGAACTCTGGGCCTGGGCGCTGTCTCTCAGTTCTTCAGCTCAAGGCGAGTGCTCTACTGCTTGAGCTACAGTGCCACTTCCGGTTTTCTAGTGGTTTATTGGAGATAAGAGTCTCATGGACTTTCCTGCCTGGGCTGGCTTTGAACCACGAGTCTCAGATCTCAGCCTTCTGAGTAGCTAGGATTACAGGTGTGAGTCACCAGCGCCCGGCTTTTCTGCAAAGCTTTAGTGTCTGTCCGGAGCACCCTGTCTCACGTAATGATAGTAGAAATTAGTGGTCAAGACTCCTACACATGTTCACAGCTTGGCTGTGTGTCATGCTGTGTTCTGAGCTCAGGTCCCAGCAGGTAGGAGCTACCAGTCTATTACACTGATTGGTATCTTGTCAAGGTGAGAAATGGAGTGTGGACTGGCTATGGTTCTGAGGCCTCTTTCCATTTCAGTCATTACGTCTGTGTACTCTGGGGACTGAAGAAGAAACACTTCCCTCCAGCAGTGGCATGCCCCGGCCAAGCCAGCTACTCTGAAGAAGACACCTCTAATGACCAAGAAGTTCAATTTCCCTGATGTGATTTTTCCCTGGGAATTGCTGAGATACACACCGGAGATACTTCCTATGCAGTTCCTGCTTTCTGTTGAGATGTACGTATTATTTAAGGGAAGTAGCCTTAGCTATCTCAGTTCAGCGGGGGTGGGGGTGGGGGGCTTCCCCTGGGTCCTCATGGCGTTCTGACTCTGCCACTCTAGCAACCACAGTCCTTCCACACTGCTCTGCACAGGTGTCACTAGGTTTAATCCACCTGAACACCGGCTCCTAAGTTCTGCTCCTCACAATGTCTCATCCTGGCCCTTGTAGTTATTGAACACACGCAGAAGGGAACAGTATTCTGCTCTGTCCCTCTGGAAAAGAGAAAGTAAGACACAGATTCCCATACATACCTGGCTCTTTTCTAAGAGGATCCTATAGTACAGTACTTGGTTTCTATCTGCATTCTTAATGCTTTTTAATTTGAATACCCTAAACAATAGGATAAACTTCTTAATGGGATTGTGTGTGTGTGTGTGTGTGTGTGTGTGTGTGTGTGTGTGTGCGCGCGCACGCGCGCTTTTACTGGGGTTTGAACTCAGGGCCTGAGCATTCGTTCTCCCTTAGCTTTTCTGCTCAAAGCTGGCATGCTACCACTTGAGCCACAGCTCTACTTCTGGCTTTTGGTAGATAGTTAAAGATAAGAGTCTCATGGATTTTCCTGCCCAATTTCTGGCTTTGAACCTTGATTCTTAGATCTTGGCTTCCTGAATAGCTAGGATTTCAGGCATGTACTAACTACACTTAACTCTTAATGGGATTTTAAAAATAATTATTACTACTATTATTATTATTATTTTAGTACTGTGGCTTGAACTCAGAACCTTGAGCTCTTGCTTGGCTTAACTTTATTATTAAGTAGTTATACAAAGAAGTTATAATTCCATAAGTCAGGTTATGAGAACAATGCATCTTGATCTATGTCTTCTCTTCCATTGTTCTCTCTAATTATTCCCCCTCCCAGTCCTATTCTTAATGGGATTTCATGTCAGTAGTGTTCCAATGCTTTTGAAAACAGTTAAAAATACTGTGTTTTATTTGTATTTTTTTCCCCTCCAGCATTGGAGGAAGTAAGGTGGAGGTCCAGTTAACTAGTTCAAAATATGTGCTAACATTGAGTGGACCTGAAGGCTACTAGTACACTTGAAACTAAACTTATTTACTAAAACTATTCTGATAGAGATCCCTATTCTGTCTACACAATTTTTACAAAAACAAAACATTGCAGTCATTACTACAGTGCTGAGTCTAAAATACTTTGCCTTTTAAAAGCATGACAGTGAGTGCCACCCAAGTTTCCAGACGCAAGTGGTAAAATAGCATTCCAAATATGTACACTGCATAACAATCATCTGACAAGGCCACTCTACAGCTCCAGGATCCCAGCAATCATGTTCAAGTAAAGCTCATACCCATGAAGCCCAAAGAACTTCGAGGAAGATCTACCAATTAACAGGCTAACAAAGATAGTTTTAAATTGAGTTGAAAACACAATCTTAATTTCATACATCTGTCTTAATTTTCCCTAAATTATAGCAGGTGGGTGATGAGGTCAGACCTGAGGAAGAATGTCACTACACCTATGTATTCTTTCTGTTATGGTGGTTACACGTCACTTAACATTTACTTCCTTGTTCATAAAAGTATGCTCCAATACTACTGGTTGGTAAACCTATATAGTTTTCTTAGATTAATACTACCATTGTTTAGACCTGTGGACCTAAAAGCAACATTCTATAAGCTAGCAATTCAAAGTGGGAGGCTGGGGCAGGAAGATTATAAGTTTGACACTCAGTCTCCGCTATACTAAGATAAGATCCTGTCTCAAAAAAACAAAAAACAAAAAACTCCAAAGCAACAAAAATAGTAAGACCAGCCAGCACTGTTGGCTCACGCCTGAAATCCTAGCTACTTGGGAGGCTGAGATCTGAGGATCATGTCTCAAAGCCAGCTAGGGCAGGAAAGTCGATGAGACTCTTATTTCCAATTAACCATGAAAAAACCCAAAGTGAAGCTGTGGCTCAGAGTAGTAGAGCTCTAGCCTTGAGCTAGAGATCACAGGGACAGCACCCAGCCCGAGTTCAAGCCCCACTACTGACAATTTTTTTTAAAAAATATATTGCAGACATACACAGTGAATTTGTCCCAGATTCTCAAATCTGGGGCAGGAGATAGCTGAGTTCAGGAAGTCAAGAATAGACTGGGCAATATAGTGACACTCTGTCTCAAACAAAACAAAGTAACAACAAAGACCAACCAACTAAACTAACAACCAAATGAAGCCAAACATAGCAGAAACAAGAATTTCCAATGAAAACTGTGTCCAAATGGGGGGGGGGGGCGCTACATTTATACAATAAACATTGTACTTCAACAGTTAGTATAAATAAAAAGTATATAAAGAACTCAATAACTTTAACTACTGATTTCATGTTACACAATATTTTGTAGAGTTGGTTGAGTAAGTTATTTAAAATTGTTATATATGAATTGTATAAAAGGATTTGTGATATCTACAACAAGCATATAATGCACTTTGACCAGGCTCACCCCCCTTATGCTACTCTTTTTTTAACTATCTTCTGTCCTCTCTCTGAGTAAATTATTAATTTCAGGAGGCTACAAGCCCAGCTCAGTGTAGACTACATATTTAGTATGTGTGACTGTGGGCTTAATCTTTAGGACAAAAAAAAAAATCACATTTCACTTTTCCAAAAGCCCTTTTAAACACGGCTACTATAAATAATAAGCATGGCTTGTGCCGCGTTTCTGCTGCACGCTGCTGCTCTCTGAGACGCTGCCCCTACAGGGTCAGCTGTCCTGGCTCCTGGTGAGTCACTTCAGGCCATCACAAGCTCGGCCACAGCTGCTCCTCACACACTTCACACTTTTTTTTTTTTTTTTTAAATTAGGAGTATTTCTTCTTCTTTTTTTTTTTTAATTGTGAAAATACGGTACAGAGGGGTTACAATTACATGGGCAAGATAATGAGTACATTTCTTATCAAGCATTGTAGCCTCCTCCTTTGTTTCCCTTTCTCATCCCTTCCCATCCTCCCCCCAGACTTCATACTTAGTGTAAATACTCAGGGGAGGAAAAAGATGCTACAAATCCTTAAAATTAATTAGTATACATTGCCCTTCTATTTTCAGAATATAAGTCCTAGGATTATGCTTTTCATTATTTGTTAGAAAATATTTTAAAATTCATATTTAAAACATGTCACAAAAGAAACATGTCACAAAAGAAACATGTCACAAAAGTTGAACAGTAATTACAATGAGCAAGATAGAATTGCACAATCATCTTTCTAAACACTTGGATTTCGACTTAATAGTGCATTACAAAAGTAGATAGGGCTGGAGTAGGGTGGTTCAGTGGTACAGCATTTGCCTAGAATATGGGAGGTCCTGAAACCAGAAGAACCTCAAAAGGAAACAAAAATGAAATCAGTTTACGTCAATATTCCTTTAGTAGAGAATAGTCATAAAACATTCAGTAACATAAGCAAAGTGGGTAAAAATAGGATAAAAGAGAAAACAAAACTAAAAGGAAAAAACAAGATAATTAAATGGGAAGCAACTGATTCCAAGCAAGAAGTAGCAAATACAGGTTTTATTATGCAGAGAATGCACCTTTAAAAAAAATTATGACAGAAGCTATGTGCCTTGTGCCCCATACACCCTTGAGGCAGATAAATGGAATGAAGGAAGTAGTTGCCTGTTTCATTTTCCTCAGCCCTGCTTCTAGTCATGGAGCTCTCTCCATTCATAATATATATACAGAGTCTGCTTTTACAGTGCATTAGGTATGTGAAACTGGCAGCTCAAAACCACCTTGGGGGCACACCTGAGCAGTGCAAAAACAGTAATCCATCGAATCTTTCTTTTCCTCTCTTATGTGCAGACATATGCAACCTTTTATTTAAAGAGAGAAAATAGGGAGGGGCCACCAAGAAGGACGGAAGATGATAAATGTGCTAAAAATAGATTGTTTACAACTATGAAAATACAACAGTGAAATCTGTTAAAAATGGTTTTGCTAAGGGAGGAGGTCAAGGAGACTCATAAAGGAGGTTGATTGGAATACATTGTAAGTACGTGTGGAAATCTGGCAATGAAATCCACTCCTCCATAAGCTTAAAAAAACAAAACAAAGACAAAACACCACCAGGTGTTGGTGGCTCATGCCTGTAATCCTACTTAGCAGGCTGAGATATGAGGATCATGGTTTGAAGCCAGCCCAGGCAGGAAAGTCTGTGAAACTCTTGTTTGGGTTTTTTTTTTTTTTTACTGTATTATTATTATTTTTTTTTTTGTCTTTTCTTTTTTGGTACTGGGGATGGAACCCAGGACATTGTACTTGCTAGGCAAGTGCTTTGCCACTGAGCTACATCCTAGCCCATGTGAAACTCTTATCTCCAATTAACTACCAAAAAGCTGGAAGTGGAACTGTGGATCAAGCGAGAGTGTTAGTCCTGAGTGAAAAGGTTCAGGGACAGTGCCCATGCCCTGAGTACAATCCCCAGGACTGCCCCTCACCCTCACCCAAGAAACAAAACAGAAGCCAATTTTTAAAATCAAATGTGTTCAAGGATGTCTTCAGGAACAAGCATTCTTGGCAATCTGGGTATTCCATTTTGTTTTATTTGGGGCACTGGGGATTGTATCAAGAGAAAAGTACATGCTAAACAGATACTCTGCCACTTACTTGAGCCATGTCTCCAGCAATACTTTCTAACCATTTTTATTTAGGTAACAAACAACACTAATTAGAAATGTTGTCTATTTCAGGAGGGCTAGATTCATGCTTTAAACTGTTCACAGAAATTTGAAATTTACAATTTCACAATTTCTATGTCTTTACAATTTCACAATTTCTATGTCTCAACTGAAGGTAAAAGATTGGCAGATGGTTACATCTGAAGCTATTAGTAGCCACATCATCATTTTCTTTAGTTTTGCCCAGGTAATAACATACCGAGAGAAAAAAAATCAGTCCATTTAGGGAAGAAATAATTTCCCGAGGCCAAACACGTTAAGTCTATCTGGATTCAGATGCCTTATTTTTCCCCTTAAAGAATCCTGAAATAATTTTTAAGCCACAACCAACAGAATCTTGAAAAGACCTTTAGTTTCAAATCATGTTTGTTTGTTTTTTGTCAGTGTGATAGGAATAGGGAAGACACATGACATTACTTCTAATTTTGGCTTTCTATGGTGCTTACTCAATCAATGCTTAACTAATTGGCCTGGCAAAGCAAGAACTCCACAACAAATCTAAAAATAACTGGAGCAAAAAGAATCTAGAGGGCGCTGGTGGCTCACACCTGTAATTCAAGCTACTTAGGAGGCTGAGATTTGAGGGCCATGATTCCAAGTCAGTCTGTGAGATTCTTACTTACCTCCAATATGTTACAAAAAAAGATGCAAGTAGAGCTGTGGCTCAAAGTGGTTCAGTTGTAGCCTTGAGTGAAAAGCTCAGGGACAATGCCCAGGCCCTGAGTTCAAGTCCCACGTCTGACAAAACAGAAAAAAAAAAGACTCTGGAAGTCCAGGGAGAGATTAGCTCAGTGGTAAGAATGGTTGATTAGCTTGCACAAATCCCTGAGTTCAATCCATACCCCTACAACACAGAAAAAAACCCACCAATTTTTGTAATCTTCTAGTCAGCATTTTCTATAAACTTCCACTCCTTTTTTGTTTTTTAAATCTGAGCTGAATCTGAAGAAGGAAATGATATGAGCTACTGAATATGAATCCTTGTAATTTACTATTTTAAATAAATCTTTCCCATAAATGAAAGAAATGCAAAATAATCTTTGTGGCATCATAAAGTAAAAATGAATAATTCCATTAGACTTTTACAAACAAAATACATTCTCAGAGCAGTAAGTCCTCATCAAAAAGTCTTAAATAATGCAAAAATAGTATTGAAGATTAGGTCATATGGTAAGAAGTAAATTTAGCTTTCGATCAATACTCTCAAATATCAGGAACAACAGCATTCTGTCATTGTAAAGTTCATGTATTTTAGAGAAGTTGTTACTTCAAAATCTAGAAGGTGATTCTGGGTTTGGTGGTGTATATCTATATTTCCAAAACTTGGAATGCTGAGGCAGGAGGTAGCTCAAGTTCTAGGGTAACCTCGGTCACATAGCAAGACCTTGTCTCAAAAAAGAGCCAGGCCCCAGAGGCTCACACCTATAATCCTTGCTATTCAGGAGGCTAAGATCCGAGGATCATGATTCAGAGACAGCCCAGGTAGGAAAGTCTGTGAGATTTTTATCTCCAATAAAATACTAAAAAAGCAGTAAGTGGATCTGTGGTTCAAGTAGTAGAATGTGAGACACTTATTTCCAATTAACTACCAAAAATGCCAGAAGTAGAGTGGTAGTTCAAGTGGTAACAGTGTTAGCTTTGAACAGAAAAAAAAAGCTCAGGGACTGCACCCAGGCCCTGAGTTTAACTCCAGAATGAGACATACTTGTACAAAAACTGGCCCAGGTGGCTCACATTTATATTTTAGCTACTGGGTCTGAAGCTAGCCTAGGCAAACAAATCTGAGAGACTCTGGTCTCTAGCAAACAGCCAAATGCAGAGGTATGGCCCAAGTGGGAGAGCACCAGTTGTGAAGAAAAAGCCAAGTGAAGGCCCGAGTTCAACGTGGGTATTTGCTGTAGTAATTTCAGCACACTGTTAATAAATGTAGTTGGTAGATAATGTCCATTAAAATGTTACATGCTCAATGGGCGATAAAAGTTGCTAAACTTACCATTTACTGTTTTTAGAATTCTTTCTACAATCTTATGGAAAAAATCTTCAGTCAGCAGTATTCTGACAGGCACAGTGTCTATCTTTCCTTCCACATGGCTAATGATGAGGAAAACAGGAAGTCCTAAGAGATGTAGTGTGGAGTGGTGTCACGGCAAAACATTCCTCTCTCCAAGTATGCTAAAAAAGTAGTCTCAAGACTAAACATTTTAAGAAACCCTAAGCTACCCTGAAATTCAGTTGTTAAAATTATGTATGTCTTTAAAGACTATTATACATGAATCATTTCAATTACCTGAAAAAACAAAAGTATTCCCTTGTGGAAAGGAAAATATCCTCATGGGTACAATTGCTAAAGCAAAGCCAGTACTCATGTTACTTTTTTTTCTTATTGTAAAGGTGATGTACAGAGGGGTTACAGTTACCTAAGTAGAGAAATGCGTACAATTCTTGTGGAACGTTGTTACCCCCTCCCTCATTTCTCCCATTATCCCTACTCCCCAAGTTGTCAAGTTCATTTCCATCATAGCGTCTTGTGTCACGTTGCATTGGTTCACCCTTTGTCCTTTGTCTCACCGTTTCTGTGATTCCCATCCCCAAAGCAGATACATTTACATATAATACAAAGGGTATCAAAATAAAAAACAGTGACAACTGGGGGTAAAGGAAAAAAATGAAAGAAAAAAAAGAAATAACTGCATACAGTACACTAAAGGAAAAAACCCTCTTGTTTCCATATCTTGTCATTCATTTCCATCAGCATATGTACATTGCTATTGAGCTATTGTGATCCTCTGCTAGAACTATCCTAGACAAACACTCATTATTACAAATAAGGGAAACCAGGCAGCCTATGTTTCTTTAGATCTGCCTTACTTCACTTAATACGATTTTTTCCAAGCCCTTCCATTTCCTTGCGAATGGAATGATGTCATTCTTTCTGATGGAAGTATAAAATTCAATTGTGTATATACCACATTTTCTTGATCTATTTCATGTGTTTTTTTTTTTTTGCCAGTCTTGGGGCTTGAACTCAGGGTTTGGTCACTGGTCCCTGAGCTTCTTTTTCTCAAGGCTAGCATTTTACCACTTGAGCCTCAGTGCCATTTCTGGCTTTTTTTGCTTATGTGGTACTGAGGAATCAAACTCAGGGCTTCATGCATGCTAGGCCACATTCCCAGGCCCTCATGTGACATTTTGAAGGCACTAAGTTGGAAAGGAGACCACAGAGCACCTTAAGATCCACATATAGAAGTTAGAATTTCTTAGTAAGAACAGAACCCTTAGCCTGGTGCTGGTGGCTCACACCTGTAATCCTAGTTACAAGAGACTGAAATCTGAGGATCCCAGTTCAAATCCAGCCCAGATAGGAAAGTCCATGACATTCTTTCTCTAAGTAACCACCAACAAGCCAGAAGAGCTGTGGCTCAAATGTTAGCGTAAGGCCTTGGGTTCAAGCCCCAGTACCAGAAAAACCAAACAAAAACCCAGAATCTTTTGGATGTTCTTTCAACCTTGGAAAGCCTCTTTCTTCAAAGACTTTGACTTGCTAGACTTTCCGTTTTTTGTTTTTTTTTTTTTCCCTAAACAACTAAAATTACTGCCCTAATTGGTAGTAATTAAATTTCTAATGGTGAATTTATGTTGTCCTAGGCTCAAATGATTCTCTGGAGTAGTGTGGACAACAAATGTGTACGCCTGTTCTCAAAGTTCCTTTCTTCTTTGTCTCACTTTCCCCCATGTCCTTATACAGTCCAAGCTGGCCTGTAATTCACCATCCCTCTGCTGGTGTATCCCAACTGCTGTTTTAAAAAAATAAATTTCATGCCGGGCACTGATGGCTCATGCCTGTAATCCTAGCTACTCAAGAGGCTGAGGTCTGAGCAAAGCAGCCCACGCAGGAAAGTCCATGAGACTCTTATCTCTAGTTAACTACCAGAAAGGTGGAAATGGAGCTGTGGCTCAAAGTGGTAGAGTACTAGCCTTGAGCACAAAAACTGAAGGATATCACCCAGGCCCTGAGTTCAAGCCCCAAAAATAAAAAATAAAAAAAATTCACCACGTGCATTTAAGCTATTCAATATGCTATAAGATATGTACATATTTATATATATGTATATGGTTACTCCAGGGGAACATATCAATATATCCATCATTTCACAATGTCAACCATATTAACTACAGCCCTCCTACCCTGCAATATGTCTTTCTACTAGTTAGTCCTAGGTGTACGATTCTTTGTATCTTTGTATTCTCACCTCTATCTTCTCATTTCCTCCCTGCAACCTTGACCAGTACCCTCTTTCTTATCCAAAATGCAAGCGACACTATCTTATAAAACAGGCTATGTACATATCTCTTTCAAAGCAAGGACATGCAATAACTACAACCCCTCCTCAATCTACCTTCCATCCTATAATACTCCACAGTCTGATTTACACTCTGTCAGGACTACGAAGACCAGGTTTTACAGAGTCTGTTTATGGCCAGGTCATTTAAAATTTCTTTACTACTGTAAAAGTTTGGAATGGTGCATGGTTCTTGTTTTAAAAGGATTATAAATTAGGCCTTCAGGCTAATTTTGACACTGGGTTAAACTGTAACACATTCCAACTAAAGTAGTATTTAAGGAAATGTATCATAATACCAGGAGCGAGGTAGGAACCAGGATGGGTCTGATGGAACCTCAAAGAGGCCAACAGCGGCAGGGTTACCTGAGCTCTAAAGCACAGATGGCTCCATGCAGATCTCTACCTCACATCCCCTTTTAAACCGCCCCAAACCTGGTTCCCAGGAGTAGTGACAGAAGACATACCTTTTCCTGTTCTTTTAAACAAATTAAAAAACCTTGCCTTTGATAAGAAAGACCAAGATACAAAGAAGCACATTTCCCAAATGATGAGCCATATCTGAAACTAGTTCTAGAAAGAAGTACAACAGATACACTACCTGTTCCTCAAAGGTCCAGTGCTGTGTAGGTCTTCAAGTTGTCTTTACAAAATGCCAGTGGGCTTAGCAAACAAAGACTCATACACTGCAGCGACTGGTTGTTGACAGACAGATACAAAGGACGGTAACAATGACATTCCAGGAAATGCCTGAGCCTCCACTCATCTCTTGATCCTCACTACACAGATGCCAGGCACTAGTGCTCATTAGAGAAACAGAGGAGAGGAAGAAAAAGAGAGAGAGAGAGAGGAAAGAGAGAGAGAGAGAGAGGCAGGAGGGAAGGGGAGAGGCTGGGTGAGGGGACAGAGAGAGAGAAAAGGTTTTAAATTCACTCCCCCAGTCCCTGCCAGAAAAAAAGGTATTTTGAGCATCAAATGGCAATCCTATACACGAGGGCTGCTCACTGAGGTCAGCTAAGGACACCTGTGTCAACTGAACACCTGCAAGGTGGCCAGGCTGAGAGTTTGCAGATTTAATGTTTTAATTCCTCATTTTTAATTTTAATCAATTACATTTTGAAGTGATATACATAGGATCAAATATACAACATTAGTAAAAATTAATTTTACCTGTTTCTTTTTACTTGGTGATATGACTCCTGGAAAAATTTAATACTCTAGGGGCTTGCAGTCTATTCATTTTGAATGGTGCTGCTATAAACCTATAGCAAACCAGACTGTGATAGGAAACTAGCAATGTCACTTGGTATTTCCCACCTAAAGTTATCACTTCAAAGCTAAAAGACAAGACTGTATTTTCCCTTCTCAGTCAATTTAACTGAGAGAGCTAAGACTCTTAAGAAAAATAACTTTAAACAACCATAAAATAATCTGCAGAATTACTTTGTCATGGCAGTATATGAAAAATTACTTCAAAAGGGCAAAAAGAAAGAACACAAGATGCAAAACCACAACCCTTAAGAAAATTAAATGGAAAGTATACCAACCAAGTTTTTTTTTTTAAAAAGATCTCAATGCTGATTTTTAAAAAATCCATCTTTCAAGTGAACTGGGGATTTCCTTTATTTATAGTATCGGGGCCTCAATGAAAAAAATGTATTGAGTTTTGTCATTGTATTTTTCAAACAACTGCAACCACAATCAAGAGAACTATTAACACTGTTGGGCATGGTGGCACCCATTTGTAATTCCAATACTGGAGTGGCTGACATAGGTTTAGGAACCCAAGGCCAGTGTAGGTTACACATGGAGACTGTACCTCAAGAAGCCCAGGGCTAGGGAGCTAGCTCAGTGGCATAGCACAGTTTGTGCAAGGCCCTGTGTTCCATTCCCAGCAGTGAAGCAGAATGGGGGAGCAATCATAATTCTCTCTCCCTAAGTCAAAAGGAAATAACACCACTATGAAGCAAAAAACTGAACATTTCGGTTATGAAATTTAAAACCTCTGAAAATCAGCATTTCCCCTCAATGTTACTTAAGAAGTGTGTTGTATATAACACTGAGAATCTGACAAATACTTTACTGTGCTACACGTCCTGCTCTAAGTCTCTGCTGCTGCTTCTTTTTTCTTTCAAGTACTGGGGTTTGAACTCAGGACCTCAGGTTTGCTAGCTAGCTGCTTCACCATTTGAGTATGTCTCTAGCACAAGAAGAAGTCTATATTAAAAGTAAGAAACAACAGTACATTTCTCTGGGTAAGTTATGTCCTTCCTCTACCATAAGACAATCTTCTGTTTGATTTTAAAGTATTGAGGCCTCCAGGGTTCTTGGGAGGAAAAGTCCGTCCAATGTATTTCTAAATCTATGAAAAAAAATTTAATGAAGGGCCGAGACCTAAGAAAGGTCTCAGGCGCGTGCAGGACCCAAAGCCAAATTTTTCAATGAGGAGACTGTATAAAAAACAAACTTAAGGAAATGGGATCAGGGCGAACCCTTGGGGTTCCCACAGCCGTCCGAATAAACTAGCAACTCAAAAAGGGGGGGGTCACGTTCAGCTGTCACGTAAGTGTCCAGGTGTGTCAGCGGAGGGTCCTCTGGGCTGGGTGCCAGGTGATGCATTCCTGGGGGGTCTGAAAGCCAAGCTCCACGCGTCCCAGCAGCGTGAGCGGGAAGGCTGGACCAGGTGAGGCCGGCGGCCGGCGAGGGGGAGGCAGGGCGCCGGGGCGGACCTCCAACGCCGCGATCGCCGCTGCCCACCGCGCAGCTCCCCGACCGGGGACCCCCGCGCCGCGCGGCGCGGCGTGCGCACCCGAGTTCACGGAGGGCAGCGGCTTCCTCACACCCCGGGCGCCGGCGCGGAGCCCGGGCCCGAGACGCAGAGCCCCGAGAGGCGCGGCGCCGGCCCGGCCCCGAGACCCACGTGGGCCGCGGGGGCCGCGGGGCGAGGGCGCGGGCCCCGGGGCCGCCCGCGGGACGCCGAGGCGGCGGCGGCCGCGCAGGGCCGAGGTTTCCCGACGCGGCCGGCGAGCGGCGGCCCCGGCGGCCCGCGCTTCCCCTCCTCACCTGGGGCTCCGGGGCAGCAGGAGGGCTACGGCCGGGCGCCGGGTCCGTTCCCAGCCCCGCTGGCTGACATGGCGGCCGACGAGCTGTCACCGGGCTCACTCGGGTCTCCCGCGGCTCCGGGGAACAGACGCCTCCCGCCCGTCCGCCCCGCCTCTCTCTGCGCGCCCCTCCCGGCGGCGGGCGGGCCGGAGGCCCGAGACCGCGGAGCACAGAGCGCGGGCGGCTAGAGAGGCAGTCGCCGAGGGCGGACTACCATAGAGTTCGTGTCCGGACACGCCCGGATGGTCTGTCCCTCCCTGTCGGTCCCCTGATAGGCCTACGGCGGCAGAGAGAGCGGAAGCGGAAGCGGCGGGGAAAACGCGAGCGGTCGGGTGTGCGCGTGCGCAGTTCGGAGGGTTGGTTTCCGCCCGCTCTGGTCCGGTCGCACGTGAGGTCCTCCGCACCCGAGCACCGAGCCGCGGCCCTAGGCTGTCGCTGGGGCCGACCTCGGGGACCAAGATGTGGGGCCCGGCCGCGGGGCTTCCTCCGCGCCGGGTGCAGTCGGCTCTGGCGGGCGCCGGTCGCTTCTGCCTTTGGAGGCCCGGGGCGGCGACGCGGAGGCCCGGGGCGGCGTGGGGCCTCCGCGGCTTCTCCGACTCGTACCTGCAGCCCCTGCCCTACCTGGACTTCGAGGAGTCCTTCCCCGGCGAGTCCCGGCTCGGCCCCGAGCCCAAGCGCTACATCACCCACCGCGGGCTGGCGCGCACCCTGGGCCAGCTGCTCCTGGGGAGGACGCGGCGCGACGCGGTCATCCTCGAGTGCAATCCCGGTGAGGGCGGCGGCGGCGGCGGCGCCTCGCCGCGCAGGTCCCCGCGCGCGCAGGCGTTCTGGGGGACCTGCCCCCGACGTGAGCCTCGGGTCTGGCTTCATCCTAGCACCACACTACCCTCACACGCCGGGGTGTAACCTCCGCTCTCCCTCCAGTAGCTGTCAGCACCCCCCCCCCCCCCCCCCCGCTCCCCACCGGGAGTTCTGGGCCCGCGGCCGCCACCGCAGGAGACGGGACGTACGTTTCTGGACTTTTTGAGCCAGTTTCTAAAACACTTCCCACATAAAGAGCCAGTTCCGACGAGGCTTGACAATAATTGTTTTGTTTTTGGTATTTGGGATTGAACCCAGAGCCTTCCTTTACTACCTGAGTCATGCCCCAGCCCGATGTCGCTAATTTGCCTCGGTTGCTAGCTTGGCTGGCTTCCAAGTGGCTAGGAATACAATATTCACACCACTCCTGGCTTTGAGTACACCTGACAGCCCCTGAGTAAGTAAGATGATAGGCTAAAAGCAGCCTTCTGGTGTTTGTTTTGTTTCTGATAGGTAGTGAGCTGGGGAGGGTACGTACAAGCCTTGCAGTCCCTGGTGGAATCGATTCAAGGCCACACTGTATTACTTACCAGTTGGGCTGTTGTAAAGTCAAGTGACTAATCCCTATATACAAAAGGAAGTGAAGATTATTTCTTAAAAGATAATACCGTATTATAGCAAATAAAAAGCTTGATATTAAGAAGAGATTGTGTTGCATCTTTTGCAAATCAATTTTCTGTTTTGTTAATACACCAGGTCCTGGAATTTTGACTCAAGTGTTACTTGAGTTTGGTTCCAGAGTGGTTGCCCTTGAAAGTGAAAGAGCTTTTATTCCACACTTGGAGGTATGTTTTTGGTTAAAAAAAAAATGTGTTGTTTAGTCAAGTTGCCTAAGAAAGTGGAATTGTGCATACAACTCTTGGGAACTCTGTCTTCATTTAAAATGTTATTTTTATCTGTAGTTCACAGAAGTTTAATCAACAAAGTAGTTAGGAATCCAATGCATCTGATCAGTGTCACCCCTTTCATCGTTCCTACCCTTCTCTCCCAACTACCTTTCCCTCACTTTTCTTAATGTTGTAAGTTCTGCAATGATGGCCCACATCTGTGATCCTGGATACTTGAGAGGCTATTGTCAGGGAGACTACAGTTTAAGGCTAGCTTCAACAAAACAATTAGAAGATCTCATCTCAACAAACAATCTGGGTGTGGTCAGTCATGTTTGAAACCTCATTTATTCTAGGATATCAAAAGAGCCTAGTTTTCTTTTTTTGGTGAGGGGGAGGGGGTGGTACTAGGGATTGAATTTAGGGCATCATTGCACTTGTTAAGCACATGCTCTACCATTTGAGCCACACCTCTAACCTCTATTTCTTTATATATTCACGGAGATAGTAATACTTTCGTTACAAAGATCTTTGCATTGTGTTTATTTTTTGCTTGCTGTTTTGTGTGGTATAGGCTTCTAACCAGGCATTACACATGCCAGGCAGGACTCTACTGCTGAGTTGCATCCTCAGGCCTTAGGCCTTAGTTTGTTGAATGGTGTCTTTCTTCATGGGCCAGGCTGAATACTGCCAAAAACTCCTACACCTGGCTACTTGTTCAAGAAGATGTTTCAATTGTGGCAAAGTCTCTGTCTTAACATGTCGTCTGTGTGTTTAGTCCTTAGGGAAAGATACGAATGGAAAACTAGACGTGGTCCACTGTGACTTTTTTAAACTGGATCCCAAGGTGTGTGAAGTAATAAAGCCACCTATCATGATTTCAAAAACACTTTTTAAGAGTTTGGGGATAAAAGCACTTCCGTGGTCAGAAGGTAATTTTGTGAATTTCTAAAGCAATGACCTTATAGTTTGCTAGCTTTTGCAATATGCCATTTTCCCACTTCTGGCTTTTTAGTGGTTAATTGGAGATAAGGCTTTCATGGACTTTCTTGCCCAGGCTGGCTTCAAATCAAAATTCTCAGATCTCAGCCTTCTAAGGAGATAGGATTACAGGTGTGAGCCACCAGCCTGGCATATCTTGTTTCTTGAGTAGATAGTTTACAGTTTACTTGTCTATAGATTGGTACCATTCAGTTGAGAAGCAACTGTTCTTAGTTGAATATAGCATTCATGTTCTCTGGATGCAAAGAATCATTTTGTTTTCTCAAAGGCCAATTTCTCTTATCAAAATGAGCCTTGTAGCCGAGCACGGGTGGCTTACACTTGTAATCCTAGTTAGGAGGCTGAGATCTGAGGATCACAGTTCAAAGCCAGCCTGGGTAGGAAAGTCCATAAGACTCTCATATCCAATAAACCACTCAGAAAACCGGAAGTGGTGCTGTGCTCAAGTTGTAGAGTGCTAGCCTTAAGCTGAAGAGCTGAGGAACAGCGCCCAAGTCCAGAGTTCAAGCCCCATGACTGCACCCCCCCACAAAAAAAATATGCCTTATATTTCACTAAGACAGTTAACATTGTTGCCAGGAGTGTTGGTACCACCTGTAATCCCTTTACTCCCTGGCTGAAGCTTGAACACTTGAGTTCTGTACCATCCTGAGCTACCTCGAAAGACTGTCTCTACAAAGATTATAATTAATAAATAATAATATTATTAACTTAGTTTGCTGCAAGAAAATTTGGCCATAGGAAAAAAAATATTAAAAATGCTATAAAAAATCTTTTTGGTTTGTCTTTCTAACAGGTATCCCTTTGAAGGTATTTGGAATCTTCCCAATCAAACATGAAAGAAAGGCACTTTGGAAACTTCTGTATCATCTGTATGCCTGTAATTCTATATATAGATATGGGCGAGTAGAACTGAATATGTTCATTGGTGAAAGAGAATATCAGGTAAGTTACGGTTGTTTTTCAAAGACTTCTTTGATTTTCTCTTAAGTATTCCTCATGTGCAGTTTTGATTTAGGGTCATGATATTTGGTAGTGTAAGATTGTAATCTTATAATCTTACACTCTCAACTATGTTAGGTTTTTAAAAAAAGTTTCTTTCTTTTTTTTTTTTTTTTTTTGTTGGTTGTAAGGCTTGAACTCGGGGCCTAGGTGCTATCCCTGAACTCTTCAAGACTAGCATTTTACAATACTCTGAACCACAGCACCACTTCTAGTTTTCTGGGGTTAAGTGGAAATAAGAGTCTTATGGCCTTTCTTGCCCCAGCTGGCTTTGAACTATGATCTTCATATCTCAGCCTCCTGAGTAGCTAAGATTACAGATAGGCATGAGCCACTAAGTGCCCAGCTAAAATAGTTTTAAAAAATCATGGTAAAATATGATGTAAAGTTTGCCATCTTATGTGTACAGTTAGTAGCAGTAAGTGTATATTACACAACTATGACTGCTGCCCAGCTCCAAACCTTCCTACTTGTTGCACTGAGGATTAACTCCTTGTTGCAGTGAGGGTTAACCCTGTCTGCTCTCCCCCTGGCCCTAGAAACTGCTGTGTGTTCAAAGTGAGTAATGTTCCCTGTGTATTCAAGTGTGCATATCTGATCTGTTCAGCTATTTACCGCTGGGCTCTTCCACCAGGTGTCTCTTAGCTTTATTGTGAAGCTATGTGTGCATAGCTTTTCAGTGAGGGTGAAGCTCTGTGTATGTACTTCATGCTAGGGGCGAAGTTGTGTGTAAATACTTTACAGTGGGGGTGAGGCTATATGTGCACTGTTTTCCACATGCCACACGCATTTTTGTTTTTTTTTTGGAGAGGGGGGTCCTGGAACTTGAACTCAGGGCTTGAGTGTTCTGCCACTTGAGCCACATCTCCACTTCAAGCTTTTTGGTAATTAGAGATAAGAGTGACATGACTTTCCCGTCTGGGCTGGTTTCGATTTTCAATTCTCAGCTCTCAGCCTCTTGAGTAGCAGGATTACAGGCGTGAGCCAGTAGTGCGCACACGTTCCATTTTCCCTCATCCTGTTACTATTCTAATCCTGATTTCTGGTAACAGCTAAGCCCTTAGTTGCAGCAGGGTGACCTGGTACTTCAGTCTGTTGGGCGCTTAGTTCAAAACAGTGGCCTCTCCTCTCTTTGCTTTTCATTTTCTGTGTTAGGAAGCCTTCTGAAATTATGGGAGTTGCTGTGGGAGGAGTCTTTTGGCTCAGCATCCCTCCTGTTATTAATCTATTGTTCTGGTGTATCAGGAATCCCTTCATTGTACATGGGAAAGCAGTGGAGGCAAGATGTGAATCACCAGAGAGTAAAAACAATTACCTGGTGGTAAAAGGAGCGCTGAGGGCTCAGATTCTCCCAGCTTGCTCATAACATACAGAAACAGTTTTTGTCTTGCCACTTGCTCACGTCCTCTTCCACCATGGGCTTGCTTGCTTGCTTGCTTTGTTTTCTGTTAGGCCTTTTATATCATTCAGGTGATAGCTCATCTGACAAATGTCAGCCTTTAACAATTTTTTTTTTGGTTGGTCGTGGGGCTTGAACTCTGGGCTTGAGCATTGTCCCTGCACTCTTCAGCTCAAGGCAAGAGCTCTACCACTTGGAACCGCAGCACCACTTTCTGTTTTCTAGTGGTATATTGGAGATAAGAGTCTCACGGACTTTCCTGCCCAGGCTGACTTTGAACCGTGATCCTCAGATCTCAGCCTCCTGAGTAGTTAGGATTACAAGCATGAGCCACCAGCGCCCAGCCAATATTTTTTTTTGTACTGAGCTTTTTTTTTTTTTTTTTTTTCTGGACGTGGGGCCTGAACTGTGGGCCTGGGTGCTGTCCCTCAGCTCTTCAGCTCAAGGCTAGCGCTCTACCACTTGAGCCATATAGCTCCACTTCCAGCTTTTTCTGCTTATGTGGTGCTGAGGAATCGAACCCAGGGCCTCATGCATGCAAGGCAAGCACATTGTACTGAGCTTTGAACTCAGCACCTTATACTTGTTAGGCAGGTACACTATCACTTGAGACATACATACCTTTTTCTTTGGCCTTTAGTTTTCAAATGAATTAAAAAAAAAAACAACAATCAAAAACTATCATTAAGCAGATGTACAAAGGAATTTCAATTCTTCTAGTCAGGTTATGAGTATAATGGGATTTCACTTTTTTTTTTTTGGCCAGTCCTGGGGCTTGACCTTTTTGCTCAAAGCGCTCTGCCACTTGGGCCACAGCATGACTTCTGGCTTTTTCTGCATATGAGGTACTGAAGAAACAACTAGGGCTTCATGCATGCTAGGCCAGCGCTCTACTACTAAGCCACATTCTTAGCCCAGGATTTCAACCTAGGGCTTCATGTATGCTAGGCCAGTGCTCTACTACTAAGCCACATTCTTAGCCCAGGATTTCAACCTAGGGCTTCATGTATGCTAGGCCAGCGCTCTACTACTAAGCCACATTCTTAGCCCAGGATTTCAACCTAGGGCTTCATGCATGCTAGGCCAGCGCTCTACTACTAAGCCACATTCTTAGCCCAGGATTTCAAACTTTTTAACTTGGTCAGCTTAGACCATGTAGCTAGGATGATAGGTCAATACCACCATACCGAATTATTGGATGGAGTCTCAGTGACTTTGCCTGAGCTGATCTTGAACCACAGTCTTCCAATCTCCTCCTCCCACATAGCTAGGATGACCGCATGAGCCATTGTGCCAGACAGCCTTAACAATTCTTTTTTTTTGTTTGTTTGTTTGTTTTTGGGTCCGGTTGTGGGGCCTGAACTCTGGGCCTGGGTGCTGTCCCTCAGCTCTTCAGCTCAAGGCTAGCGCTCTACCACTTGAGCCACAGTGCCACTTCCCACTTTTTTTCTTTCTGCTTATGTGGTGCTGAGGAATCAAACCCAGGCTGGGCCTCAGGCATGCAAGGCAAGCGCTCTACCACTGAGCCAACTTCCCAGCACCTTAACAATTCTTTACAAAAGATATAATAGAATATTTTGACACACCTGTCCCTCCTGTAGGGCCTAAATTATTGTTTGTGTCATTAGTCACTGTTGTCTCCTCTGCCATGTTGTAGGGTCCAGAGGACTGGAATTGTTGTTTTCATCATGTTGATAGTTAGGTCTTGCTTCCATTTTCTTCAATCAGATTTTTGCCCTGATCCATCATATGATTACAAGAAGGTCTCATGTGCATTGATTCTAAGTGTATCAAATTTTTATTTTCTTCCTCTAGAGACTGACGGCCACTCCCAAAAGTCCAGACACTTACCAGGTACTGAGTGTGATTGGTCAGGTGGCCTGTGAGGTCAAGCTTCTTCACAAGGTGGGTAAAGTCTTTCTGCATGTCCTGAGGGAATGAATGTTCATTTCAGGAGGCTCCAAAATGGAGATCAGGCACTGAACATGAAGCTGAAAGAATCCCATCATTGAAGAGAAGCTTGCTTTATGGCACATGTATAGCAGATTTGACCACTTCAGCTTTAACTCTTTTTGCTTTCGTTTTCAAATGGGCTCATATTTTGCCTGGTTGGCTTGGATTATTATGCCTCCCTGTATACAGCTGTTTGCCATTTTACTAGTTGAGATGGCAGGAGTGGGGGGGGGGGGGGGGATGTCTCATAAGCTTCATTTTTTTTTTTTTTTTGCTAGTCCTGAACCTTGGTCCTTCTGATCTTATCCTCCCAAGTAAGTAGCTAGGATTACAGGTTACAGGGTATTTCTCACAGTGCTTGCTTTTTAAGTTTTTTGTGCTGGACCTAGAGCTTGAACTCAGTGCCTAGGTGCTGTCTTTGAGCTTTTTTTGCTCAAGTTTGGTACTGTACCACTTTGAGCCACAGCTTTACTTCCAGTTTTTTCATAGTTAATTGAAGACAAGAATCTTAGACTTTGCTGCCCAAGCTGGCTCTGAACCATGATTCTCAGTCTCAGCCTCCTGTGTAGCTAGGATTATAGGCATGAGCCACTTGTGCCCAGCTGCTTTTCAATTATGTTTTTGGGGGTTCATGAGGCTTGAACTTAACCTAAGTGCTGTCTTTTAGCTCTCATTCAGGCTAGTTCTCTACCACTTTGAGCCACAGCTCCACTTCTAGTTTTCTGGAGGTTAATTGGAACTAAGAGTCTCATAAATTTACCTGTGCAGTATGCCTTTGAACCATGATCCTCAGATCTCACTCTCCTAAGTAGTTAAGATTATAGGTGTAAGCCACTAGCCCCTGGAAATTTTGTTTGTTTTTTTTTTTTTCTTGTCGGTCATGGGGCTTGAACTCTGGGCTTGGGCGCTATCCTTGCGCTCTTCAGCTCAAAGCGAGTGCTCTACTGCTTGAGCCACAAGCGCCACTTCCAGTTTTCTAGTGGTTTATTGGAGATAAGAGTCTCACGGACTTTGGGGGGCTGGGAAAGTGGCTCAGTGGTAAAGTGCTTGTCTTGCATGCATGAGGCCTTGGGTTCGATTCCTCAGCACCACATAAACAAAAAGAAAAAAGCCGGGAAGTGGCGCTGTGGCTCAGGTGGTAGAGCGCTAGTCTTGAGCTGAAGAGCTGAGGAACAGCGCCCAGGCCCCAGAGTTCAGGCCCCACGACTGGACAAAAAAAAGAGTCTCACGGACTTTTCTGCCTGGGCTGGCTTTGAACCGTGATTCTCAAATTTCAGCCTCCTAAGTAGCTAGGATTATAGGCGCGAGCTACCGATGCCCAGCTCAAATTTTAAGTTTTTAATGGCCACAGAGTTGTTCATTCCATAGCATCACCCTCTATTTCCTTACAACAGATCAGAGTTTAATAGAAATACAATGTGAATCATATATATCACATGACTTTTAGACTTTTTTGTCTGCCAGTTCTGGGGCTTGAACTCATGACCTAGATGCTGTCCTTGAGCTTTTTTGCTTAATGATATAGCATCCTACCACTTGAATCAAAGGTCTACTTCCAGGTTTTTGGTGGTTAATAGGAAATAAGAGTCCCATGGACCTTCCTGCCTTGGCTGGCTTTGAATCTTCAGATCCTAGCTTCCTGAGTAGATAGGATTACACATTTTTAAGGCCTCAACTAGTAATCCTCCTGCTACACCTCCCAAATGCTGGCATTGTGTTTGTATCACCACCACACTTAATTTAACTTTATATATTTTAATAGCCACATTATAAAAAGTAAAAAAAAAAATTAAATTTTGTTTAACCCGTCAATTCAATATATTTATGCCAAGTCTTTGAAATTTACTATGTTTATACAATTATAGCGCATCTGAATCTCTGGACACTTTCAAGTGTTCTGTTAAGCACATGTGGCTACAAACTTCCTTATTGGATAGCATAGGGCTAGCATGTCAGGACATTTTTTTTTTAATTAGGAAAACTTAGTTTTTTTTTTAAGGAAAACTTTCATTCCTACATGTTTGGCCCATTCTCTTGTTTATCTTGGCAGATCCCTGCATGTGTCAGCTGTTGCAGAACTAGTGGTCAAGTACCATTTTGAATTAAAGATATTTGTAGAATTCTTTCTTGTCATCATTCCCTAAGTAATAGAGGATAGCAATTCTTTACAGAGCCAAGTGCTGTGACTGTAGGATGCAGAGTAGCTTGTATGCAAATACTGTATCATGTTATATGAGAGTTGGGGGCCACACATTGGTATTTCAGATGAGGACCTGGAACTCGCGTCCTGCTGATGGCTGAGGACTGACTACAGTTTGCTATTTTGTAAGCTTTTGCTCTTTTCAAGATGTATTGGTTTAAGTTTGAGGTCTTTGTAGTGAGTGTCTGTGTGGTGGCATTTCTTCCTGCCTTTGTCCTGGAAGATGTTAAGCCCTTCCTTCTGTCTAATATACATAGTTTATTTATTTATTAAATCAGAATGTTGGGGCTAGGAATGAGGCTCAGTGGTAGAGTGCTTGCCTTGCATGTATGAGCAAGGGTTCGATTTCTCAACACCACAGAAGCAGAAAAGCTGGAAGTGGTGCTGTGGCTCAAGTGGTAGAGCGTTAGCTTTGGGCTGAAGAGCTGCGGGACAGCGCCCAGGCCCAGAGTTCAGGCCCCATGACTGACAAAAAAAGAATTTTTTAAAAGAACACAAAAAAAGTTAGAATGTCACCTCATTTGAACTGAGCTTCAATTCCAATTCTTTTCTTTTCCTCCCCAAACACTGAGGTTCTTCAGTTGGATCTCTTATCATTGTCTTTCATGTCTCAGCCTTTGTTCTCTGTCCCCAGCATACGTGTGCACCTAGTCTTCACCTCCCTGACCCTGCCTTCTTTCTCAGGAAACCTCAGCACTGTTGTTCTTATTGGCTAAGATACTTCCTCCTGCCCACCTCTCCCCCCCTCATCCTGGTGGCTTTTTATCTAAGCCTCTCTGTCCTCATAGCTCTTAGCTATGAGGTCTTTCTGGACCCACCATTTCTAGCACTTGCTCCATCATGAAACTGCAGCTGCAAAGTGGCTGTCAGACTCACTTTTCAGGGTCTCAAAGGTTTCCTTGCCTGCTGTACCTTGTGCACCGAAGTAAGGGTCCTATGCCCCCACAGCCATGCCTTCCACCACTGTGGCCAACCGAGCATGTGGTGCTGACCCTGCTTTGATTTCCTGCCCTTAGAGTGGCCTTCCTGCACCTCTGGAATGCAGCCTGTTCACAGTGAAGTCAGCCATGAGTCGTCCTTTCTGACACTAGCCTCCACCTGGAATTTTAAGGCTCTTATCTATTTTCCTATTTGTTTTTATCTGTTTTAATAAAAGGAATTGCCGTTCAGTTGGGTCTTTGTTTTTTTGCTCTTCTCTTCCTGAGAACCAGGGACTGACCTAATGGGATTTTCTCATGCTAGGCAAGCTGTCTGCCACTGAGCAGTAATATATTGAAATACTTTAATCAAAAACAACTAAAAGAAAGTTTTGTTTTTGTTTTTCTTCCCTCCAGGAGCCTTGGTCATCATTTGATGTATATGCCCAAAGTGGGAAGCTAGAAAAACCAAAGAATAAGGTAAGAATAAATTAATAAATTTACATTACCCCCATTCCCCAATGGAACATCTTTGTTTTCTTAAGACTATCTAGTATTCTGTATTTACCTAAAGTTTTAATTTTAGAATAACTAAAAATGTCCTGTAAACACTGGCTGCTACATTTAATAGAGTAGAGTTGTTATTATTATTTTTTTCCAGTCCTGGGGCCAGTCTAGAGCCTGGGCACTGTCCCTGAGCTGCTTTGGCTTAAGGCTAGCACTCTACCACCTGAGCCACAGTACCATCTCTGTTTTTTTCTGTTTATGTTGTAGTGAGGAATTGAATCCAGGGCTTCATGCATGCTAGGCAAGCACTCTATCACTAAGCCATGTTCCCAGCCCAGTTGAAGTTATTTTGGAGAGTTGTATTTCTTAGCTGTTCTGCATAGAAATGGGCTTAAACAGAGAATATGACTTCCTTTCTCCAAATGAAAAGCATCTAAAATATGGAGATTGTGAGTTACTATAATATCCATCTAATTTTGGTAAATATTCATCTAACTTTAGAACAAAATTTTCTATTTTATGATGCAATTATAAATTTCTAATAGTAATAGTAATAATAATTTCTTACAATAATTTCTAATAAACTAGTTAGCCCTTAATAAATCAATTCGGTGGTAAGTACATCTTGATTCTAACCCAGAAATTGGAACTTCAATTTTTGTTTTGTTTTTGTTTTGTTTCTGTTTTAATTGAGACAGGATTTTTTTTTTTTTTTTTGTTGTTGTTGTTGTTGTTGCAGTGAGACAGGATTTTGCTGCGTTGCCCATCCTGGCCTCAAACTGCAGGTTTAAATGATCCTCCTATTTTAGCTTCTCAAGTATCTGGGGCTTGACATATGTGCCATCTTACCTGCCTTCTATTCTAAAAGGAATTGAATTGATGATTTTATAGTAGGTTTATTTACCTTTATCTCAGAGCTACTTGTGAATTTCTGCTAAATTAGCTGAAGTGTTATAAAATGTTTTTGGACTTCATAGAACTTCTACTTTAGAATTAAAAGCTAATGATGGCCTAATCACAGCATGTAAACTCAATCTGAAGATCCCGTTTTCCTTTTTTCCCTCTCATTCTTATCAATGATGCAGACACAAAATTAACAATTTAGAAATGGTCTGATTTTAGGCCAGTGCCAGTGGTATTTCACGACTGATACAATTTATTTTCCTCCTTCTCCAGGAAATATCAGAACTGATGGAACAAAACATGTATTTTATTCGATTGATTCCTCGTAAAAATTTATTTACAGAAAACTTAACTCCTATTAACTTTGACATATTTTTTCATATGGTTCGGCACTGTTTTGGGAAGCCCAATGCCAGTCTTCTACATCACTTACGGTAAGTAAACAAATAAAAGCCAGTGTGAAATAACAGTTGAATGGGACAGCATTTTACATTAGAAGTGTATTTCCATCTTGGTTAAGAATAGTGTTCTCATGTCTCTCCTATTTAGGCACTAGTTCCTTTTTCCTGGTTGCTCATTGTGGTGTTTGAATCCATGGCCCAGGTGCTGTTGCTGAGCTGTTTTGCTCAAGGCTAGTACTTTACCACTTGGAGCCTCAGCCCCATTTCTGATTTTTTCATTGTTGTTTTGATTTCTTTTAACTCATCTGTCTTTGCTACCTTTTAAAGCATACTGTGAATTCACTACATCTTCATAGACAAGCTCTGCTGCTGAGTGGCTTTAGTGTTTTACCACACAACATCTAGGGAAGTCTATTTTTATTTATCTAAATAGTATACTTTTCTTTGGGAAACAAGCCCTGTGAAGTTCCACCAAGTTGTGTCAGCCTAACTCATACGTATTTCTAGAGGACTAGCACATGCAACATTAACTACAACGTATGGAAAATTGGACCCTCTCTGATGAAACTCAAGCCATTTGAACAAAAATTTTCTTTAAACATCAAAGTAATTTTTGCCAGAACACATCAATGACAAAAGATTTGGTCTGCTAAGGAATCTGGCTTTAATAGCTAGATACTCCATAATCAGGTCACGTTACAGCTTACAACAAACATCTTCACCTGTTCAAAGCCAAGATGAAACTAGAAAAAAGCTTTATTAATGTGCTTTGCCTGCAGTGTCACAGTATCACTTAAAAGTAGAAAGAAATCTTCCCCTTTAAGTAGTTGTTATGTATGATTTAGTAATGCTAGAAAGAAATGAACCCATGGCCTCCCTTATACTAAGAACTGCTCTGCTACTGAGCTTCATCCTCAGTCCAGAAGACGTTGTGGATGGGTCATGGTTACACTAGAATGTTGTGTAAGAATGGAGTAGAGTTTGTTCAAAATCTAGATTCGCTTTTTTTAAAACAGATTGGCAGTGAAGCTTTAGGCATAGACATAAATGAACATCTATGCAAGCTCTTGTACCAAATTAACTTTATTATGTGTTATTTTCAGTTGAGCATCAAGGCCAACTGTTGATATCAACTGACAGCTGTGAAAAATTAAGTGCATTCACCTGTGTTTCCTTTTTCAGTGCACTGAGTCCAATTGATTCAAAGGAAATATTGAGGAAAATGAAAATTTCTGAAACAAAGAAGGTCAATAAAATGTCCCCTCGTGACTTTAAGCAGGTTTTTGAAAGAATAGAGAGTATGGAAGGCGATGGCCCCTACAAGTGGTTGTATGATGACAGCATGGACGACTCCCTGGTGTAGAGAGGACTGTATGCGGCTGGATGGCAGTAGGCACAAGTGGAAAACTCAGATCCTTCAACACCAGGACTAAATAAGGTGTTTCTTCTGAGGTTGATACTATTGCTTTGCTGGATAAACTGATTTTATTCACAACTGAATAAAACTGAAATTTGAATTAAATGTGGACTTGACCAGATTGAAATTGTATTTTATATTCCTATCTGCTGTAAGGCTTGGGTTGTAGCTCAGTGGTAGAGCACAGGCTTGGTATGCAGTTCCTTGGATTTAATCTCCAACACAATAGATATGTAAATCAGTTCTCATCTACTGTAATATACTGGTAGTTGTAGGGTATTGCTAGTTAAAATTCTTTTTTTTTTTTTTTTGGTCTGTCATGGGGCTTGAACTCTGGACTTGGGTGTTGTCCCTGAGCTCTTCAGCTCAAGTCTAGCACTCTACCACTTGAGTCACAGCGCCACTTCTGGTTTTCTAGTGGTTTATTGGAGATAAGAGTCTCACGGACTTTCCTATCTGGGCTGGCTTTGAATTACGATCCTCAGATCTCAGCCTCCTGAGTAGCTAGGATTAGAGGCGTAAGCCACCGGCGCCTGGCTTAAAAATTCTTTTAACCATACATCTTCATCTTTGTATTAGTTTAAATACTCAGTGTAGGGGCTGGGAATGTGGCCTACTGGTAGAGTGCTTGCCTAGCATGCATGTAGCACTGGGTTCAATTCCTTAATACCACATAAACAGAAAAAGGCAAAGGGGTGCTGTGGCTCAAGTGGTAGAGTGCTAGCCTTGAGCAAAAGAAGCTCAGGGACAGTGCCCAGGCACTGAGTGCAAGTCCTAGGACTAACAAAAACAATAAATACTCAATGTACACCATAGTTGGTCTTTTGTAACCTCCTAGGGGGCGACAGAATTTGTTTTTTTTTTTTGGGTCTGGTCATGGGGCCTGAACTCTGGGCCTGGGCACTGTCCCCCAGCTCTTCAGCTCAAGGCTAGCGCTCTACCACTTGAGCCACAGCGCCACTTCCGGCTTTTTTCTTTTTGCTTATGTGGTGCTGAGGAATCGAACCCAGGGCCTCAGGCATGCAAGGCAAGCACTCTACCACTGAGCCACCTTCCCAGCCCGGCGACAGAATTTGTATGTTACTGAGCTTTGAAAGTAAGTCATAGTGATTTAATTGGTTTGTTTTACCTTTCCATATTTTGAAATGTGTTTTCAGATTCTACAAGATGAAATCAATTAAATTTCAACTATTTTACAATAATTTTTTTGTCTCAACATTTAAGTGTGAATATTAAATTGAATCCAACTCACCTCTAGTTCTATCGTGTACAGTCAGTGTGTTTTCATGAATATTCCAATCTCTGTATGTCAGGTTTTTCCAGGAGCTGGGCACTTTGGTGGCTTGTGTTTGGTCTCAACTAATGGAGCAGCTGAGATGGGAGGATCCTTGTGCCTTAGGAGCTCATGGTTTGCCTGGGAAAGAGGCACAAAACCTTGTCTCAGAAAACGAACTCTTGCATTTTTGTTCCATCAAGAAAGTTGAGGTGGTTAGATCTTGACAAACACCTAGGATATTTGTTAAAGTCATTGGATACAGCAAATCTCAGATTTGTTTGCTGTTATAACCCTTCATTAATACCTAAGTAATTCCTATCTGTGGATAGATGATCTTCACACAGTCCTAGTGGTCTCCTGTTCCTCCATAGGCTGTGCCTTACGCCTCCATTTCTACTCAAGCATCTTCACTGTACCCATCATCTTATCACAGTCATACTCCTGTTATGCCATACTTCATTTTCTTTTTCATGTTTTGAGGATGCATCAACCAACCAGAGTTCTTCCTTAGAATGGAACATTGAGCCACATTCTAAACTTTGTTACTAAGTTGCTCACCCTAAACTTGATTACCAGGATCAAGGAGGCTGTACCCATTAGACTGAGGTTCAGGAGCCTTAACTTTATTTATTTATTTATTCATTTATTTATTTTAGCGTTGCCCTAGGGTTTGAGCTCATGGCCTCAGCACTTTCTCTGAGCTCTTTTGCTCAAAGCTAGCACTCATCTTCTTGAGCCACAGCTTTACTTCTGGCTTTTTGGTGACTAATTGGAGATAAGAGTTTCATGGACTTCCTACATGGAAAGGCTTTGAACCACAACCCTCGGTTCTCAGTCTCATTTTTTAAATGGGTAGTAAAGGTGTCTTGATCATACTGCTACTGTCATAAGGAATTTGTGAGTTAAGAAAGGGTTTAGAAATGTGGTAGAGCAAGGACTATAAGTATTGGGACCATCTTGTATTTTCTTTCCTGCTCCCTTCTGTGTAGGAATCCAGAGACCATATATGCTGTCTTTGTTTTGCATCCAGCAAAGTAGAACTTAAATTCTGAAAAAAAAGGGGGGGAAAAAAAAGACGTTGGGATAAGTATGTGGCTCAATGGTAGATCACAAGCCGCCTAGCATGTGTGAGGCCCTGGGCTCCATCCTCACCATCATAGGAAAGGGAAGTATGGCAGGCTGAGATCTGAGGATTGAGTTTGGAGTTAGCTGGTGTAGACAAATTCTCCACACTTATCTCCAATTAGCCAGCAAAAATCCAGACCTGGAGGTGAGGCTCCAGTGGTAGAACACCAGCTTTTAGTGATAAATATGAGAGGAAAAGACCTTAGTTCAAGTCCTAGTACTGTTAAAAAAAATGGGGATGAAGGTTGGAGAGGGATGTTAGGCTACATTTGCTAAACATGCTAACAATGTGATATCTAAGTGGCTACACCTACCAAGTGTGCCCAAGAATTTGAAGTTAAGGTGAACTTCCTGGCTACACATTAAAGCTCTGAAGTCCAGAAAGTCCAAAGCTCTGGGGAGGTTACGTTAATCCAGACTTAGTTTCCAGAAATTGCCTCGAGGTGGGGGACTGTGAGGAAATGCGTGGCAAGAAGGACTTGCCTTGCTCATGTGGGGGCTGCGGAAGAGCCGGCCAGCTCAACTCAGGGTGGCAGAGGGCGGGCGTCGGGCCGGTCTCCTTGTACTACACAGCCTAGCCGCATTCAGGGGCTCTCTGGCATCACACACATCTGGATGTGTCTGGACCTGGGGCCGGGCTGCTTTGGCTTTCTCCTGGCCACCGTGAATGATGTTTCTCTGCCACTCAGCACCATGATGTGCTGCCTTGAGACGGGTCCCGAGGCAGCAAGCTGGCCAAGAGCTGTGGACCGACACCTGCAGAACCTTTCTTCCTGAGACACGGATTTACACAGGAAACCGTTATGGAAATGATGCCGGCAGGGATGCTGTTTTCCTTCCTTCCCTCCCTCCCTCCCTCCCTCCCTTCTTCTCCTCCTCTCCTTTCTCCTTCCCCCTCCCCCCCCCCCCCGCCCCCCGCTGGCTCCATCATCACGGAAATGTAAAAGGGCTCACGGATCTGCGGAGCCCGTGAGCAGGTCACTAATGGCCATGGGTGTGGAAGGAAGAGCCCACGGGCGCGTCCCGGGCGCCCAGGGGCGCGGGAGTCCGCCCCTGGATGCGATTCTGGTAGAGGCCGGGGCTCGCGGGGCGCGGGGCGCGCCGTCTGCAGAGCGAGCCGGTGTCCCGCGGGCGGACAGGACGTCCCTCCCCTCTGCGTTCGCGGGGACCCGGCGCACCCTCGCCGCGCCGGCGGGACCGGGCGCACCTTGCCGCCCCAGGGCGGCCACGCGACCGGCGGACCCACGCGCGCACCCACGCGCGCGCCGGCGGGGACCGGGCGCACCTCGCCGCGCCAGGGCGGCCACGCGACCGGCGGACCCACGCGCGCGCCGGCGGGGACCGGGGGCACCCTCGCCGCGCCAGGGCGGCCACGCGACCGGCGGACCCACGCGCGCGCCGGCGGGGACCGGGCGCACCTTGCCGCGCCAGGGCGGCCACGCGACCGGCGGACCCACGCGCGCGCAGGCGGGGACCGGGCGCACCTCGCCGCGCCAGGGCCGCCACGCGACCGGCGGACCCACGCGCGCGCCGGCGGGGACCGGGGGCACCCTCGCCGCGCCAGGGCGGCCACGCGACCGGCGGACCCACGCGCGCGCCGGCGGGGACCGGGCGCACCTTGCCGCGCCAGGGCGGCCACGCGACCGGCGGACCCACGCGCGCGCAGGCGGGGACCGGGCGCACCCACGTGCGCGCCGGCGGGACCGGGCGCACCTCGCCGCGCCAGGGCCGCCACGCGACCGGCAGACCCACGCCAGCGCCGGCGGCGGGACGCGGATAACAGGACGCTCGCGACTGTCTGGTCCCGGCGGGGCTACGCAGGTGCCCAGCGCACGTTACGCTGAACTTCTCGGCGACTCCTGAAAGGGTAACGAAGCGTGGGGCCAAAGCCGCGGGACGGCGGGCTCCGGCACGGTCTGCGCATGCTCCTAGGCCAGCCAGCCCCGCCTGCCCCGCCCGCCCCGCCCCGCCCCTGGGTTGTGCGCAGGCGCAGTGCGCAGGCGCGCGGTCCGGCCGCCTCGGGACGCCCGCCGCGGGCAGCTCCGGACGTGTGAGGGGCGGGCTGCCCGGGGATGGAGTCGCCCAAGGTGGAGAAGTTTGCGACCGCGGACCGGGGGAACGGGCTGCGCGCCCTGGTGGCGCTGCGCCCCGGCGAGCTGCTGTTCCGCTCGGACCCCCTGGCGTACACAGTGTGCAAGGGGAGTCGCGGCGTCGTCTGCGACCGCTGCCTGGTCGGGTAGGTCCCGGGCGGCTGCGGGGTGGGGGCGGGGGGCGCCCGCAGGCTCCGCGGCGCGCGGCGTCCCGGGCGTCGGTCGGGCTCAGCCGGGGCGGCGGCGGGAGGCGCGCGGGGCGAAGCGGGCGGCGGCGGCGGCGCGGTGACTTCGGAGCCGGCGAGGCGGGCCGAGGCGCCTGCGGGGCCGTCGGGGCGGCTGTGCGGAGCGGTTGCGGGGCGCGGGGCGCGCGCGGGGGCCGGCCCACACCTCCGCCCCGTGCAGCCCGGGCGCGCGTTCGTGTCGGACAGTCGTGCGAGCGCAGAGGGCGGGTTGGTTCTGGGCCTGCGGGGTGGGCGTCGAGGAAGGGACGGAGCCCGGCGGTAGCTGGTCTCTCCGTCCCGGGTTTATGCGTGAGGACACTGAGGCTGGAGGTGCGGTTCGATGGCAGAGCGCCCGCTGTGCGCCCCGCTCCGGTACCAGCAGATAAGTAAATAATTACGGCTTGTATTGCGCTTGCAGTTTAAAGTACCAAACAATAATTCTATCTCTCTCTTCCTGAGGCAGTGATAAAGACCCCCAAATTTTGCCAAGCGCCTGTGGCCTATTATCCTAGCTACTCAGAAGGCTGAGACGCCAGGATTGCAGTTCTAAGCCAATCCAGGTAGGAAAGTCCTCTGAGACTCAGATTTCCCAGTAAGCTTCAAAGAGCTGAAAGTGGAGGTGTGGCTCAAGTGATAGAATGCAGTCTTTGAGTGAAAAGCTAAGGTACAGCACTCGGACCCTGAGTTCAAGCAACGGTACTGGTACATTTGTTGTGGTTGAGGAGAGATCACCTTGAAGTTCTCATACTGAAAGCCCCAGCTTTTCTCACTCAGGCAAGTCAGAGAGCGGATGGCTGTTGATTCTGCACGGCCGTTTTTGAGGAGTGCATCCAGAGTTTCAATGCATTCCAAATTGGAGAACTTACGTTTCTTAAGACCTGTATTAATTATTGAAGAACATATAGGCCACCTTGGCAGTAAATCAGAGTTCTATGTTAGTTTAGTACTTGGAATAGAAAAGTTTGGTGCTAAGCAGTGACAAATTCGTAACTGAATTGTCAGAACAACTTGTGTCACAAACATGTGGAATTGTTTTTCAAAAAAAAAAAAGTACACACACCTTTTGTGAGTAGCAGTGAATCTTGAGTCACCATACTATGTCATTACTTCTTTCATTTTTGCAAGTATTCTGGTGATCTAAGGAAAAAGGGAATTTTGTAGAAGGATAGGGGCCTCTGTTCTCAGCATTGCTTTAAGGTCTGGAGAAACCTGCCTCTAAGGATGGGCAGGAGCCAAGTTAGAACTGTACTACAGGGAGAGTACAGTTGGGGTCCACAGAATGCCATGGCTCTCAACTGCTCATGCCGGATTCTGCAGCACATACCACCAGAACTTGGTTATTGTGCTTTCTGTGCTCCACTGTAGCTGTGCTTTTGTAAACTGTTGGCTGCTGGAGAGTCAGGCCCTTGAGAACCTGTTCTTCTAACTGCCCCTCAAAGTCATTAGTGTGTGTCTGTGATTGGCTGAGCTTAGGCCACAGACTGTTCCACAGCTGCAAGGGGGAGACAGGCCCTTTCCACAGATATTCACCTAGTGGGAAAATTAGTGCACATGTCTGTGTATGAGAAGAAGGCATAAGCAAATGCTAAGAGTCCATACAAAACCAACTGAAAATGTGTATTCTAGCCCACATTTGCTTATTAGTTGATCACACAAGAAAATGTATGGCTGGGCATAGTTGCTCACACCAGTAATCTCCAGCTACTTGTAAGCAAAGATTGGGATGTTTGAGGTTCAAGGCCAGTCTGGACAATAAAGGTAATAAGACCCCTCACTTAGCAGTTAGCTGAGCATAGTGATGTGTACCTGCAACCTCACTACTTGGAAGACATAGGTAGGAGCAGTGGAAGATCTCTGTGTAAGGCTGCATCTGAAAAATTAAAAGCATAAAGGGCTGGGGTTGTAGAGTGTCTGTCTAGGGAGCATAAGGCCTTGAGTTCAAACTCTGCTACTTCTAAAACAAAACAAAGTAAAGCTAAGCAGTAGTGGTGATCAGAAGGTTGAAAATTTGAAGTGCTGAGAGTCCATGTCAAAGTTGCATTCATTTATTGAATGTGGGTTAGTGTATGTCAAAAGTGGTTAAGGTCAGGAGTAAAAAAGATTGTGGAAATGATCAGGAATCTGAAAGACTTCTAAATACATGGAGTTACCAGTAATGTTGGAATGAATAGTTTGTCAAAGGCAGAATTCTCCCATTGTCTTTCTAACCCACTGTAGAGTAGCAAGCACTTCCCTGGTCCAAATAAGATATAAAAGACATCACTTGGCTTTGTGGCTGGTTTTGTGATTATGTTAGCACAGGTGCAAGTGTTCTGCTGTGGTCTTATAAAACTAGAGATCCTTAATGTCAAAAGACTGGCAAAATCACCTCATAGGATAGAACATGAGAGATTATCTGAAGTCAGGTTTTGCAGATTCTTGGGCAGTGGTTTATGAGTTCATCAGATGCTCAGGGATCTGGAATGAAATAATGTTGATGAATCGATAATGAGGTGGGTTGAAAGGGACATTATGGAAATGACTTTCCATTTTTCCTTTGAAATGGGGGTTGTAATTCCTTTTGTTTCTTCCTTTTGCAGGGAGGTTTGAGTAAGGGCTGTGTAGCTGAGCTCTGAGCCTGGTTCTTGTTTAGAGGCTCAAGGACAGAATGACATGAAACAGGGATAAAGGATGTGTGTGGAACTCAGCAGTACACACTTCCTCTCACCACAGCTCCATGGCTCTTTCTGGCACCCAGTGCCCAGTTTGCTCCCAGTAGGAACCTTGAGTTTCCCTGCACGCAGGACCAGCCAGCCACCTGCTGTCAGGTGTTAATTCTATGCACTTGTTGTGGATGTTCTTTTTTTTTTTAAATCAGTTGTGGGGCTTCAACTCTGGGCCTGGGCATTGTCCCTGAGCCTCTTTGTGCTCAAGGCTAGTGCTCTACTTGAGCCACAGCTCCACTTCTGGTTTCTGAATGGTTAATTGGAGATGAGTCTCATGGGAACTTTTCTGCTGGAGCTGAACTGTGATCTTCAGATCTCAGCCTCTTGAGTAGCTAGGATCACAGGCGTGAACCTCCTGCACCGGCTTGTGGACTTTTTTTTTTGGAATATCCCCTTCTTCCTGCACTTGGATTTGTCTTCACTGCCTATATTACCATTTCTGAGACCCACTGAAAATCTTCTGTAGAGCTGGGTTTATCATTTGGTTGCTGCTGATCTTCATAAAAAAAAGAATAAAAACAGTGAGTTAATGCCTATGGTTTTGACTTCTCTTCATGCACACTGTCATTTGAGGCAGTTTCTTCACACTTCTGAAAATTATTGAAACATTTGATAGGAATTAAAAAGACGACACTAAAGTGGGTTTGTGTGAATCAAATCTGTTGGCACAGTTTCTATTGATACTTATAGATTAGCACATGTTCAGGGTGGTATAGCTGTAGACTGTTGGTGTTTATAGGATAAAAGGTTAAAACCAAACTATTTTGTGTTTATATGGTATTGAGGAATTGAACCCAGGGCTTCGTGCATGCTATGCAAGCACTCTATCACCGAGCCACATTCCCAGCCCCCAAACTATTTTGAAATGCTTATTTGAGCATAAATATACTCCACTATAACGAAGTTTTAAGTGAAGCTACATTTCTTTTTTTATGCTGTACTGGGATTTGAACTCAGAGCCTTGGGGTCTTGGCAGCTTTTTCCCTGGTCTACTTGCTGATATAACACGTTTCAGATTCATCTTGCATGTGTCCTGTCTCAACCCTTAAATCAGTATTCTCCAAGGATTGAAAAATAATGCTGACACCAAGATGGGAAGGCTGATAGGATGCTTTCAGTTTCTGCCTTGTCCAGCAAAGCTGGAATCATGAAGGTGTGTGTGTGTGTGTGTGTGTGTGTGTGTGTGTGTGTGCGCGCGCGCGCAAGGGCGCAAATGTACATATGTGTATATGTTTTAGCAATCATAGCACCAGCACTTTGATTTTTTAATGTCTCCTCATTGTTCTTTCTTCCTCTGCTACACAGTTGTCGTCTCAATGAGAGCTGTGGTCCTCAACAGCTTGTTTCTACTCAACTCTGTCATTAAAATCGTTTAGACTTGTTTGCCCACATTATTGAAAAAAACAAAACAAATAAAACCCAAATCCATTTTAAACAGTTCAGAATTTTTTTCAATTTTCCTTTCTATAACTGAAGTTATAAACTTAAGTACTATGTTAATTTTGCATTCTTTTATCCCTTTGGTGTAGTTATTGCTGCTCATTTGAAACACATAGTTCATTTGCTTCACTGTGTGTATGTGTGTGTGTGTGTGTGTGTGTGTTTGTGTTTTGAACTCAGAGCTTGATAGACAGGTAGGTCTTCAAGGCTGTTTGTATAAGGGCGCTAGTCCCATTCATAAAGGCTTCACTTTATATTTTTGCATTTTGAGGAGTGGGTTTCAATAGACAATTTGGGTTACATAAACATTCAGAGAATAGCTTAGATGTCATTTTTTGGGTGGGGGTCAGGATAAGCACATATATAAAAGCATGTATGTATACTGTATTTTATACATATACATATATATACATATATATGTGTAATTAAAGGTGGCATGCTAAGCTGAGCACTTGTGGCTCACACCTGTAACCCTAGCTACTCAGGAGGCTGAGATCTGAGAATCACATTTGGAAGTAAGCCTGGGCAGGACAGTCTGTAAGACTCTTTATCTTCAGTTAACCACGGAAACCTGGAAGTGGCACTGTGGCTTAAAGTGATAGAGCACTAGACTTGAGCAAAAGAGCTCAGGGACTGAGTTCAAGCTCCATGATGGGTGTTGGGGGGGGCAGGTAAAGTGGCATGCTGCATTTGCCTTTCTTGCTTCACTCACTATCTTCTGGAATCACCCCATGTCAGCGCACAGCATCTCTCATGTTCTTTGCTGCACAGTGCTCATCTTGTGTGTGTACCAGTTCTGTTCATAGATACTTAGGCAATTCCCAGTGTTTGCTCTTGTGCACATTCCTGTAATGGCTAACTCTTTGGTATGTATTCTGGTACTGTTGAAGTGGATTTCTGAGGCAGTGTGGCAGGCTATGTGGGAACCATTTTGTATTAGCACTAGTGATGCATGGGAGTGGTCCCTTCCCATAGTTTTGCGGCTTGAGTATATATGTATTCTCAAGCTTTGGAATATTTGCTAATCTAATGGATGTGAGAAGTTGAATTTTAGTGTGGTTTTAATTTGCATTTAATTATCTCATGAGTGAAGTTAGGGATCCTTTCATATGCTTAAAAGTCATTTTATATCTTAAAAAAATTATCTGTATGTGTTTTTGTGTATTTTTTGGTAACATTTTTGGTGTCCTTCCTCCGCCCCCCCCCCCCCCCCCGGGAGTTTAAACTTATTTTGTATAGCTTTTTTTGTTTTAGTATAGCTTTTTATCTTTTATAAATGATACAAGTTGTGTGTGTGTGTGCATGCTGGTCCTGGGGCTTGAACTCAGGGCCTAGGCACTGTCGATGAGCTCTTCACCTCAAGGCTAGCATCCTACCACTTGAGCCACAGTTGCACTTCTAGCTTTTTGGTGGTTAGTTGGAGATCAGAGCCTCACGGACTTTTCCTGCCCAGGCTGGCTTTGAACTGTGATCCTTAGATATCAGCCTCCTGAGTGGCTAGGATCGTATGTGTGAGCCACTGGTGCTCGGCATAAATTTTTTTTAAAATTTGGTGCCAGGGCCTGTGTTTCACCACTGAGCTTCACTACAGCTTCTATCATTGGGTTGCGCCCAAAAGATTTGGGTTGTGCCCCCCTTCTCCTCCCCCCCCCCCCCCCCCCCCCCCCCCCCCCCGCTGCTTGCTTGCTCCCCCCATGCAGGCAGTGGGAGGAGAGATTCAAATGGAGGCTCCTGTCTGTAGCCTTTACACTTTTTGACCTGGTAAATACGCACAGCCACGTCAACTAACATCTCATCCTTAGACTGGAGTTCTGTATGGATTATGTGGGTGAGGCCACCCAGAAATCAGTTTTCAAGACTTCTTTTTACCAGACGTACTTTTCATTCTTTTTTTTTTTAATTTAAATTTAAATTTTATTGTCAGGGTGTTGTACAGAGGGGTTACAGTTGCATAAGTACGGTAGTGAGTATAGTTCTTGTCTGACTTGGTGCCCTCCCTCCCTCATTTTTCTCCCTCTTTCCTTCCCTATCCTCCCCAGGTAGTACAGATCATTTCCAGCATGTTGTTTTGTATCGGTGTTTCATAGGTTCCCCCTTTAATCTTTGATTCACTATTTTGTTGTTCCCCTTCCCCTTTCCTAGTTCAGATGAACGTATATAAATACCCAGGTTGTCAGACTTTTCATTCTTTTGGTGTCTATCCGTTCATGGAGTGTTGGCAGCTTTTTACTATTTCAAAGGAGAAGGTGGATTTAGATAAAGGAGTTGTCCAGTTTCTGTAACATGCCATCCAAATGGGGGTATCGGGAGGAAGCTTACCTGCTTTCTCAGTTTACTTCTAGTTTTCTAAGCTCAGCCCTTTTGTCATTTGTTGGAAGTAATGTAGTTTTTTTTTTACTCCTTATTTATTCTACCTCATTCCCTGCTTCCATCCACTTTACTTCCTTTTAACCTTAAAAGGGGTGCAGAGGGTTAATGTTCAGCCTCCAGTTGCTACTTCTGATCTGAAAATGAATTGTTGGCCCTGCTTAGAAAAGAGAACTGAAGAGTAGTTTCCTATCTCTCTAATTTAGGAAATGGCATGGGAAATTCAATTGGCAGGAGAAGTTAGAAGGCTTCCATCTACAGAAGATGAACAGAGCTAGGGGATACCAAGTTACTCTTACTAAAAGAGAGATCAAAGAGAAATTAGTGAAAACTATCCTTTAAAGGTAAAAAGTGTTCCTGGTATGGATACAAATAGGATTTTTATGGATCATAAAACACGTAGGGTTTACAGATTAATTCATGGCACATATCTGCGGTCCACCAAACACTACATCCACCTGTTCTCTTATTTTAGAGGTAGCGATCAAATCACAGCTACCTTTTATAGAGAAGTTTTACTTTAGTGCTGAGTGCCTCCCAGATGGAGGAGGATTTTAAATCTTTTAATGACTCAGAAATAATTTTTCTAGTCCTTGCTAAATTTATTTCTGCTGCTATTGTAAGAACCAAAGAGAAAGAGGTTTTATTTTTGAAATGCAAATCCGAACACGACAGCAGCTAATAGTTTTGAAAAGTAGGACATAGGGTATGGAATTTTCCTCACTTTTGAATAAGAACTTGGGAACCTTGAATAGGAAGCCTTTGCCACCATGCCCTGCTTGATGGCTAAGGCAGATACCAGAAAGCCTTAAGTTTGAGAGGCTTTTTATTGTTTTTCAGTTTACTCTATGTGTTACGTTCTGGTCCTAGGGGGCCTTATACAGGGGTTTGTTATTATGCTAAGACTGGGGCTTCAAATCTGCTAGAACCCAGTCATTTCTAGTGAAGGTTGAGCCATTTCTTTGATGTGGACCATTTGATTTTGATGCCAGGACTGGGACTTGAACTCAGAGCTTTATTTTCTGGCTTAGCATTTTTGCTCATGGTTGGCACTCTACTACATAAGCTACCAGTCTGGCATTTTTGCTGGATAATTGGAGATAAGAGTGCCTCAGACTTGTCTGCCCTGCCTAGCTTCAAACTGTGGTCCACAGACCTCAGCCTCCTGAGATTACCTGATTACAGATGAGTGCTAGGATTAGTTAAGATTACAGAAGTGAGTCACTGGTGCGGGTTTGAGGTGGCCCTACTTTTAAGAAGACCTTTTCTTTGTAAGAAGCCAAGTGTTTCTACCCTGGAAGTACAATATGGCCTAGGTAGTTTTACCTTTAGTTGGGAGATCTATGCCTTTTGTGGAGACTGAACATCCAGATCTCAAGAATTTAGAAAAGGTCCTGTGAGTATTGGGATATGGCTTCACAGTGGAAAGGTTACCTAATTCTCATGATAAGATGTTTCCAGGTACAATAAGCTTAGAATCTGACACACTTGAGCTGTAGACAACAATGGGTTTCATTAGTCTCCTTGTCTATTTTCAGTATTGGTTTAAAAGTATCTCTTGCAAGAATAGTACCAATTTAGAAACAAGTACTGGGTTCATTTCCATGAATTTGAGTCCTGAGTACCTTTGGGACATAAGCTGTAGATAAAAAAAATTAAAATAGCTACAGTTAAGATTTAGAAAAAAAAAAAGATTTAGGAATTGTCAGTCTTGTTTCCATGGTAGGCGGCATTTTAGGATATTAGGATAATAATTATGATTGATAGTATTATACCAGCGCCATCAAGCTCTATGTTACAATTAAGAACACTGTTCACAAACCTATAAAAATAGCATCACTAACAATTTTAATTTATAGGTCACTGGCTTAGTTGTGTTTTCCTATGCTTGGCACTTTAAAAATTTATTTACCTGTGGAGCACAAATACATTTAATATTTATAGAAGTAGCAATTATTAGTACAATAGTTATACAGATCCCTCCTTCCCGCTTCTTTGAGTTAGGGTCTCACTGTGTAGCCTAGTCTGGCCTTGAACTCACTATATGGTAAATGCTAGGATTATAGGTGTGTACCACCCAGGACCACCATGCCTGGTACAGTTTTATTTTCTGACATTGGTTATGATCGAAGGATTCATAAATGTTTTCTTCTGTGATCTATGTTTAAGTCATTAAGTTCAATCTCTGATTCATTTAACGTTAACTGTTTTTGAGACAGGGTGTGACTTGCTGTGTAGCCCAGGCTGGCCTTGGTCTTCTTGTCCAATCTCTTGAAAGTTGGGATTACAATGTGTGGGTACCATCACAGCCTGCTAGGCCTCCTTTGTGTGTATGGCAGATGAATGGATCTAATTTTGTCTTTTTCCAAGTGTCCACTTAGTTGTCCCATGATCATTTACTGAGAAGATTACTCAGGAGGAGATTGATTTTTTTTATCATATTCTATACCTTGTACTAGCTGATAACCTTCCATGTATTAAGAGAGACCATTAAGAGAGACCATAGAAGTACATAAGTCTCCATATATTTCTAGTTTACTTGCTTGGGAAAAGTATATGATCTTTAGGTGTTAGTGGCTTGTGTTTGTAATCCTAGTACTCAGGATGCTTAGATCTGAAGATTATGGTTTGAAGCTAGCCCAGGAAGAAAAGTCTGTGAGACTTTTTTTTTTTTTGTGGGTCTTGAACTCAGGACCCGTGTGCTATCTCTGAGCTCTTTTGCTCAAGGCTAGTGCTCTGTCACTTTGAGCCACAGCTCTACTCTAGCCTTTTTGGTGGTTTATTTGGTGATGAGTCTCATGGACTTTCCTGCCCAGACTGGCTTTGAACTGTGATGATCAGATCTCAGACTCCAGAGTAGCTAGGATTACAGGTATGAGCTTAAAAAAATAATTGAAGCAAAAGGGCTATGGCTTAAATGGTAGACTGCCTATCTAGCAAGCATGAAATACTGAGTTACAAACCCCAATACTTCCCTGCAAAATGAATAAATGAAACGAAAACAGTGAATTATGTGGGCATTTGCCATTAAAAATGATTCTATAATTTTAAGTTTTTAGAAACAACATTTATAGATGTTTACTTTTAGATTAGTTGGGGCCATTGCTGTTTGGCGTTACATTTAATCATGTACACACTACAACCAGTGTTCTTGCAGGTAGTTTCAGATGTCTTTTTTTTTCCTTCTAGGAAATTCTTGGTATGATGCTCCCTCTGGTGGAAAATTGGGTGAAAAGCACAAAACATTTTTCAGAAAAGGGACTTGATTTTCAGCACCAAAATTTATTCACTTCCAGACAAGTGGGTGCAATTGGAAGACATTGTACTGAGTGAAAAAAGCCAAGCTCAGAATCAAAGTATCATATATTTTCACTCATGTAGAAGTTAAACCTAAAAGACATAGTCTAGGTTTTGTTTGTTCCTCCCTTACATCCCCCCTCTTTCTTTCCTTCCTTCTTTCCTTCCTTCTTTCCTTCCTCCCTTCCCTTTCCCTCCCTTCCCTTTCCCTCCCTCCCTCCCTCCCTCCCTCCATTCCTTCCTTCCTTCCTTCCTTCCTTCCTTCCTTCCTTCCTTCCTTCCTTCCCTCCTTCCCTCCTCCCCTCCTTCCTTCCCTCCCCTCCCCCCTCCCTCCCTCTCCCCCCCTCCCCTTTCTTTCTTTCCTGATTAATTGGAGATAGACTCTCGCAGACTTTCTGTCCAAGCTCAGCTATTTGATTAGCTTCCATTACAGGCAGGGGCGATTCACCATAAACTTTACAATTATGGAGGCTGCTTCTGTGTTTGCTCCAGCTGATCCCCTCTTTTCTGACAGTTTATTGGGTATAATTTACATTCTCCCATTTAAAGTGACATAAAGTAACATTAGTTTGCTTGTTTTTTCCTTTTTTTTTTTTTTGGTTGTGGTGCTTGAACTGTGGGCCTGGGCGCTGTCCCTCAGCTGTTCAGCTCAAGGCAAGTGCTCTACCCCTTGAGCCACAGTACCACTTCTGGTTTTCTGGTGGTTCATTGGAGATAAGAATCTCATGGACTTTCCTGCTCCGGTTGGCTTTGAACTTCAGTCTTCAGATCTCAGCCTCCTTAGTAGCTAGTATTACAGGCATGAGCCACTGGTGCCTGACTGTTTTGTCCATCTTTAATTAAAATGTAAATTGATTGTATAATCTAAAATGTCAGACAACCATTGCTGCAGTTAGTGGTAGGAAATGCTCATGAAACTGTACATTTTAAGACTGTCTTGTATTTTAATTAAGTTGAGGGAAATGTTAGGATTAAAACTTTGAATTTAGGTTCTTTACACCTGCCTAGCTGGGTCCCTGTCTTGTGAATTCACAGCCACTTAAAAACATTTCCTGTTCCAGCCTTGCTGTCCCACTAGGTGGCGGTATGGCGGTATGGAAAGGGTGGGAGGGGCTGGAGTACCAGACTGTAGCCACCTCTACCACTGCTAGCAGGATGGTGTGTTCCTGCAGCCTCCCAGCAGGGAGAGCTCCCTCCTGGAGGTTTTGGTAATCCAGAATTAGTCTTCACCAGCTGTTATGCAAACCAGTGTTAAAATTTCCTTGTGGCTTCTATTGTGTTAAATGTTGCAGCTCCTTTGTCATTTTTGTCACTGTATGTGGGAAGCATTACTTGGAAGTCAAGCCAAGTTTCCCATTACTCCTTCCCACCCTCCATAAACCAGAGCATTCTCACTGTAGTCATTCTCAGAGTCTGTTGAGCTTTAAAAAATCCTGGGGCCTAGGCTGCCAGTCCAGTCATATTCTTTTGTCATGAGACCTATCTCCGCCATTGCTTTCAGTTCCCTACCTATATATTTTCTGTCTTCCCGTATCTTTTATTCAGTCTGCTAAAAACTACTGTAACTAGATCTGCTCTTACGTTTGTTATATTAGATTATATACATTATTTCAAGTGGTCTGAGTTTCAATTTTCTTTTTCTTTTGTGTATGTGTGTGTGCCTGCCAGTCCTGGGGCTTGAACTCAGGGCCTGAGTACTCTTTGAGCTTTTGTAGTCAAGACTAGCACTCTACTGCTTGAGCCACAGCCCCACTTCTGGCTTTTTTTTGGTGTTTAATTGGAGATTATGGACTTTCCTGACTGGACTGGCTTCAGCCCTCAATCCTCAGAGCTCAGCCTCCTGAATAGGATTATAGGTGTGAACCACTGTTGGCTGACCACATTTTATTTTAATTAGAGTAGTTTTCTATCTCCTCTGGGAGCTTTGTGTAATACCCAGTACCTACCTGTTGTTTTCTCTGTAAATGAAATCAGTAGAATTCTAGGGCATTGTTTCTCTAGTAGTACATGTAGATAATCTTATTATTATTTTGGTTATTTTTCTGCCTTTCTTGTAGATCCAAGAACCAAATTTTTGAACAGTGTTATGCTTACATCTTCTTTGTCCATCTGTCTTTGTGTATCTACTTCCCTTCCTCCTTTTATTTCCTCCTCTGCCTTTCTCTTTTTGTTTCATTTTGGTAAGCACTAAACAGGGCTTTATGCATACCAGGCAGATGCTGTGTCACTAAGATATGTTCTTTGTTTTGGTTGGTTGTGGGATTTGAACTTAGGGCCTGGGCACTGTCCCTGAGCCTCTTTGTACTCAAGACTAGGACTCTTATCACTTGAGCCAAAGTACCACTTCTTGTTTTCTGGTGGTTAATTGGAAATAAGAGTCTTACGGACTTTCCTGTGGGCTGGTTTCAAACCACTATCCTTAGATTTGGCCTCCTGAGTAGCTAGGATTCTAGGCATGAGCCACCAGCACCTGGCTAAGCTATGCTCTTAGTGCCCCTCATTTTATTGACTGCTGTGGTTTCGTGAACCGCATCATTAGTTTGTCTCTGAGGCCTTGATCTTTGATGAAAATAAGTGTGATGTGTAGATTGCTTTTTTTGTGTAGAGCCACATCCTTTTTTTGAGATAATTTTTTGTTGCTTTCAGGGCCTCATGCATGCCGAGCATGGGCTCTACCTATGAGTTCCTTGTCTGTCCCTTAGATCACTTAACTAGTATTTATTCACCCACCTGTCTGCATGCAACAAGACTGGAGTTTGAGTCCTGCTTCCACTGGTCAGATTGTCATCTTGGGGAAAGCATTTACTTAACTTTTAATTTTTTTTTTTTCATTTACAGAATGAGATGGTAATCCTAACCTATGCCATACTATTTTAGTGAAGATCAACTAATGTAATATACTAAGAATTATTTAAGTGCTATGTGTTCAGTGCCATGTATTGTTATGATCATCATGCTTGTTCCAAGTACTTTTCATTTTATTTTATTTTTTGCCAGTTGTGGGGGCTGGACTCTGGACCTGGGCGCTGTCCCTCAGTTCTTCAGCTCAAGGCCAGTGCCCTACCACTTGAGCCACAGCACTACTTCTGGCTTTTTTCTGCTTATGTGGTTCTGAGGACTCGAACCCAGGGCCTCATGCATGCAAGGCAAGCACTCTACCACTGAGCCAACTTGCCCCACCAAGTACTTTTTAGAGATGAAAAATTAATAAATTCAAGAATTGGAATGAGTTTTGCTTTTCCTTTGACTAAAAAGTTCAGAGGTCAGCATAGATGCTTACAGATTGCATCACTGATAGTAACAAATTCTCTCTCTCTCTCTCTCTCTTTTTCCCTTTCTCTTTTATGTCTCTCAGCTCAGTGTGTAATTTAGGCTGGCCTTTTACTTGTGATCCTCCTGCTTCAGCCTCCTGAGTGCTATCTCCCATTCTTGAGGAAGGGCCTGTTAATACTTGTCCTTCTATTGAGGAGCTTTGCCTTCAAGTTCTGCCATTTGCTAATTGTATGAACCTGAGTTCCTCATTGGTAGATGGGAATGAAACCAGACTCAGTGAAATGGAGGACAAGAAGTGTCAGGGTCCAGCACAAAGCTGTGTACTGTGTGCAGGTAAGAATCATAACAGTCAGTGTGGAGGAGGAAGAACAGAACATTAGATATATCCAGGGTGGCGCCAGGCTTTAGTGTGTGTTATCTCATTTAATCTTGCAAAATCCTCTGAGGGTTTAATATGTATTAGTCATAGTTTATAGATTAGGAAACTAAACAGAAAAGGCTAAAGGGTGGAGAGGTTATAACTTGCCCAAATCAAGTAGCTAGTTCTGCTTAAACTGAGAGCCTGTAATTTTTTTTAAAATTAATTAAGCTTTTTTTACTTGTTGAAAACTTGTCAGTTGTCAACATTGATTCTACATTCTTTGATGTCATAAGGCAGATAATATAATAATATGTCCTACAGATTGGAAAAAGTGTACAGACAAGATGAGATTAAATGTACAGGACAGATTAGTAATGTAGTTAGTCCAGTAATTTAAATGTTTAGATTGACACACTGTATTTTTGTATTTTCTTCAGTATCTTAAAGACTCTAGTGATTGGCATCTGTTAAAATTGTGAAAGAAGACATTGATTAGAATGTGAATCATTACTTGAAATTAACCACAAAATTACTTGGATTGCATTGAGATGACTTTTCTTACATTAAAAACGCCTGAAGCAGTGGAGTGGAAGAGAAGGTGAGGATGAGGGAGAGAGATGGTAGTAGCTGTCTCCCACGCCTGCTCATTTCTGGTGAGATTTTTCCTGTGCTCTGCAGTCTTACTTCCTCTCCCACCATCTCACAGCTGTATGAAAGAACATATTTACACAGTTGCATAACCCCTATCTCAGAATTTCCCTTCAGCCCTTGGGTCAGCAGTGAACACAGCTAAATGGTAGTTCTTCCAAACAAGTTCTTTGGGTTTTTTTTTGTCAGTTGTGGGGTTTGAACTTGGAGCTTGGGTGTTATACATGAATTCTTTTGCTGAAGGCTAGCGCTCTACAACTTTGAGCCATAGCTTCACTTCCAGTTTTTGACTGCTTAATTGGAGATAAGAGTCTCACATGGACTTTTCTGCCTGGGCTGGCTTTGAACCATGATTCTCAGATCTCAGCCTCTTGAGTAGCCAAGATTATAGGTGTGAACCACTGGCACCCAGCTCTTTGGTCTCATATTAGAGAAAGAAAGTTTTGTAGTTGGAAAACATACTTTTTTGGTAAATGTGTTGTTAAGGGATGAGTGTAATATAGTTTGGGGACTTAAGTTTTTTTTTTTTTTTTTGGTCAGTCGTGGGGCTTGAACTCTGGGCCTGAGCACTGTCCCTCAGTTCTTCAGCTCAAGGCGAGTGCTCTACCACTTGAACTTAGAGCCACTTCTAGTTTTCTGAGTGTTTATTGGAGATAAGAGGTTCACGGACTTTCCTGCCGGGGCTGGCTTTGAACGGCGATCCTCAGATCTCAGCTTCCTGAGTAGCTAGGATTACAGGTGTGAGCCACCGGCGCCTGGCGAGGCTTAAGTATTTTATTGTTAGTCCTAAAACATTCTTCTTCAGTGAATGAAAACTTGAGATAAACTGATGCCGCGTTTGTCTTTTCATCACCACTTTAGTATGACTCATTATGTAATGCTCTTACATGTTTTGCTTGATTTATTGTGAATGTTTTATGAGAAGACCATATTTCAAGAACTTATCAACAGCTTAACTCTTAGCTTGCTATCAAACACATCAGCTGAGGAACCCATATCAAGGGGCAGCTCTTGTTTGATTACATTACCTTTGGTAACTTTGAAAGGAGCATTTAAAAAAAAAGACCATGTGGATGTTGTAGAAATTAGCTTTTGCTCTGAGCAGTAAATCCTTTCTAAAAAAACTGAAAATACACATTGCTTAGGTTCAAGCATAGGGTACTGAGATCAAGCTTGAGGTATGAGGGGTATGGTTGAAGTTAGAAGAGGCATAAAGTTTGGGTTAACTACTTTTATTTTTGTTCAAGGCTGCTGTTCCCCCCCCCCTCCCTTTTTTTTTTTTTTTTGGCTAGTCCTGAGGCTTGGACTCAGGTCCTGGGCACTGTCCCTGAGCTCTTTTACTCAAGGCTAGTGCTCTACCACTTTGAGATGGTAGCCACTTTTAGGTGGTTAATTGGAGGTCAGAGTTTCATGGACTTTACTGCTCTGGCTGGCTTTGTACCATGATCCTCAGATCTCATCCTTCTGAGTAGCTAGCATTACAGGTGTGAGCCACCAGGCCCCTGGCCACTGCCTGCCACCTCCTCTCTCCTCCTTCTTCCCCCTCCTCATCCTCTCTCTCTTTCCCCCTCTCCTTCCTTCTCCTTCCTTCCCCACTTTGGCATTAGTACTTGAGTTCAGGTCTCTTAATCTTGCTTGACTTTTTTCATTCTAGACTTGTGATCTACGATTTGAATCATACCTCTGTTTTCAGCTTTTGCTGGTACACTGGAGATAAGAGTCTCTGGGAATTTTCTGCCTGGGATGACTTTGAATCTCAGTCCTCAGATCTCATCCTTTTGAATAGCTATGATTACAGGTGTGTGTCACCAATGTCCACTTAGTTTTGTTTTTTTCTTTGGGACATCTGCTTGTAATTATAGACTCTGATTTCCTGGTTCAAGGCTGGGAAGGTGGCTCAGTGGTAGAGCGTTTGCCTTGCATGCCTGAGGCCCTGGGTTTGATTCCTCAGCACCACCTAAGCAAAAAGGAAAAAGCCGGAAGTGGTGCTGTGGCTCAAGTGGTAGAGCGCTAGCCTTGAGCTGAAGAGCTGAGGGACAGCACCCAGGCCCAGAGTTCAAGGCCCCACGACAGGGTCCAAAAAACAAAACAGCCTTGTCTGTGGTGCAGTTTTTTGCTTTCTCCCTGACTGGTAGTTTCCATTTTTCATTTTGACATTTTCCCCACCAAGAAGAATATTGTTTTGATTACCTTGTATCTAAAGTTGAAGAAATTCTTATTTCTCACTGAATCCTAACTTGTTATATCTGAAAAAGTTGTGGAACTTAGTCAGGTTCTGGTGGTTCATTCCAGTAATGGGCCCAGAGGCTGAGCTCTGAGGATCAGGGTTCAAAGCCAGTCCAGGTAGGAAAGTTCATGAAAGGAAAGTTCATGAAACTCTTATCTCTAATTAACCACCTAAAAAGCCAGAAGTGGAGCAGCAGATCAAGTGTTAGAATGCTGAGCAAAATAAAAGCTTGTCAACAGTTCTCTCCTCCTCCCCTCTCCACCTCCCTTTCTCTTTCTTCCTCCTCCTTCTCTCCTCTCTCCTCCCTCCTCTCTCTCTCTCTCTCTCTCTCTCTTTCTCTCTCTCTCTCTCGCTCACTCTCGTCTCAACATGCAGCCCATGCTGGCCTGGAACTTGTGATCTGCCTCAGCTTCCTGAGTGCTGGGATTACAGGCTTCACTACCACACTGAGCCTTAGAGCTGACTCTTGAGCCAGATCTTCCTGCCATCAAGCCCAGGCTCTGCAGCATGATCTTACCTGTGTCCCAGAGAGAGTACAGCTGTGCAAATGCGAGCGCTTGTATGCAGACTTGTAACTTTCTAGCCACTGATGCTGTTATTCAGTGTGCTTGATGTTTACTAGAGTTTCAGATGAGTGTCTTGAAATGTAACTTTGTCGATCATTTAAAGCATCAGTTAAGTAAACTCATATTGTGATTTAGCCTTATTTAGCTTCTGTTTTAAGTTGTCCTGATCTTTAATCCTTGTAATGTTGCAATAAATATAACTAGGTATTTAATACTGCATTCTCATAGTAGGTCTTCAACATGTTTGTTACACTGAAAGACTACACAAATCTTGGAGGTGAATTTTCCCATTCATCTTGTCGTTAGTTACACATGTGTTTCTTAGGTTATCAAACATTGATTTCTATGATTTTACCTCATGAGTTGGTCTTAGTATAATACCAGTAGTGTAGATGCAGGTGTGTTTATGCTTCTTTGAACTAAATTCTGGTAAATTAAATTCTCAGTACATGGGCAATATTTATCTCAGTTAAACAATCAGAAACTCAGGAGAAGAGCTCCCGGGCTTTGCAGTCAGAGCTGAATTCAGATTGAAACTTTCTACCTACTATGTGACTTTGAGTAGTAGCACAAATTCTTTGAGCTTTCATTTTCTTCTCTGTAATATCAGTTGCATTGAGTGCTTCCTATGTGCAAAACAAAGAATAAAGGATAATAAGTTGATGCCATCTGTCCACAGTCGCATAGTCTCCCTGGATGACAGAAAACTTTGGCCTGCCCAATCACCAAGCAGTGCCTTCTTTCTTGACATTTCTTGTAACATTTATTCAGGTATTTTCTCTAGGTTTCAAAAACAGCACTAGAATGTAGTCATCAAAAGAGATAATTTTGTAACACAGATTTTTCATATTATGATACCTTGAAGAAATCTTTTTTTTTTTTTTTTTTGGTCGGTCATGGGGCTTGAACTTTGGGCCTAGGTGCTGTCCCTCAGCTCTTCAGCTCAAGGCAAGCGCTCTACTACTTGAGCTACAGTGCCGCTTCCGGTTTTTTGGTGGTTTATTGGAGATAAGTGTTTCATGTACTTTCCTGCCTGGGCTGGCTTTGAACCGCAATCCTCAGATCTCAGCCTTCTGAGTAGCTAGGATTACAGGCATGAGCCACCGGCACCAGCTTGAAGAAATCTTTTATAGTTAACTCAATATTGATAAAACTAAATTTAATTTAAAATGCTAGTACCTTGATTACATGTATTCGTGTATCTAATAATGTGGAAAAAATTTAAAAAATACAATAAGCCTGAATAGTCCTTAAAAGAAATTGCAGAAGAAAATGTTTAGAAATAGGTTGAATTTGGCTGGGGGTGTGCTTCAAGAGGTAGAATGTCTGCCTGGCAGGCACAAGGCTCTAAGTTTAAACCTCAGTACTGCCCTCCTTCCCCCCTCCAAAAAAGGAAAATTAAAGCCATGTGCCACTGTGACTCATGTCCACAATTTACTTAGGAGACATAAATTGGGAGGGGAGGATCAAGGTTTGAGGCCAGCCTGGGCAAAAACTTTGTTAAGACCCCATCTCTACCAATTCTAGGCATGGTAGTGTGTATTTATCATACCAGCTTACTGGGGTGAATTTTGCAATTCAGGCTGGCTCAATTAAAAAAATAAAAGTGCTCTGGGGATGTAGATAGATAGAAGAGAACCTGCCTAGCATGGAGGTGGTTCTGGGTTTTTCTGTTTTTGGGGGGAGAGGTTGTTTCTCTTGAAGACAAATGAACAAAAGCCAGCTGGGCTGGAGGTAGGGCTCTAATACTAGAGCACCTGCCACATAACCTGGGGCCCTGAATTCAAAACCCTGTACCACACACACAAAAAAAGAAATTGTCTGAATTTCATAAAGAGAGATAGGACGTAAATAGTTCTATTTTAATGTTGGTTGAGATTCAGGCACACAGATTGGTTCCAGTTTCCATCACAGAGCTGTTCAATGTCAGGGCCTGCGCTGTGCTATTTTCAGTGGGAAAGTTGACGAGTTGGAACAGTTGCCTTTCGTAATCTGTCCTTTTGAAAGTTGCTGAGCTAGAATGTTCCAGAGACAGACTGTGCTGAGCAGCTTTTTGTGGCATATTTGAGAACTGGAGTCAAGAGTTTGTGTCTTATTGATGTGTCTGTTTTTCTATGAAATCGTGAGTCAGAGCTGAGTTGAAACCTTGTCTGCAAGAAAAAAAGTTTTCTTCTGTGTATGTATTTGCACAGATGGGTTTTTGTCTTTGGAGAAGTAAAAGGACATTACGTAGATCAAATGCATTTTAGGTGGGTCTTGAGTTTTATTATAAATTGAAGTTCTTCATAGAGACTGAGAAAAGCTATAAATGATGTCTTTCACTTAGGTCAGTAGGTCCTGGTTGAATATTACTGCTGCCTACTGCTTCGTTGGGTAGCAGCACAACTGGCTTAGTGTCGTTGCTGGGAGGAGGGCGGTCTGCAGATCAGCAGCATTGCTTTCACTGGGTGCTTTTACAAATGAGGTCTCAGGACTCAAATGAGGTCTCATGGACTGCCATGACTAGAATGTGCATGCTACCAAGACCTCTGGGTGACGTGCATGCATATTACAGTTCAAGCATGAGCCTTAGCAACACAACAGCTGAGAGTAAGTCCTGAACCTGACACTTCCTAATGATGGCAAATTTGAGCTGTAACAGGACAGAGAGAGTGCCTGAGCAGTGCTTAGAGCCCTGCAGCTCATTGCAGCTATTCCACTGGAAGCTGTTTGAAAATCTACCATTTTGCCGGGTGCTGGTAGCTCATACCTGTAATCCTAGCTACCTAGGAGGCCGTGATCTAAGGATCACGATTTGAAGCCAGCTTGCGCAGGAAAGTCCATGACACTCATCTCCAGTTAACCACCATAAAACTGGAAGTAGAGCTGTTGCCCAAAGTGTTGGAGTGCTAGCCTTGAACAAAATAAAGCTCAAGGATGGTGTTCAGGCCCTGAGTTCAAGCTCCATGATTGAGTAAAAAAAAATCTTACCATGTAGTCTGTAGAAAAGGTGTGTATTTATAGAAATTCGTTAAAACTCTAGCATGTCATACTAACATTATTTTAAATCATATTTTGTGCTGTCTATCATAGTGTGACAAAGTGGAATTAAGATGACTTGTGACTTTTGTCTGAGCATGAGTAAAGACAGTCTAGGTTATTGTTTCAAAGTCAACATTTCTACCGCACCATTAATCACTGCCAGTGTAGCTGAGGATTTGACCGTCCTGGCTTCAAGCACCAAGGTCAGCAGCACCTTACCAACAGGATCCTTTTCTCAGGCCTCCCTTCTCTCCCAGGGCCAGCCCGACCCCCGTCCCAGGGCCAGCCCAGACCCCTGCACTGAGAAGGAAGAAAGACAGCTTTTTTTTTAGTGACATTGAATGACTCTGGAAGTTTGCTTTGAGATCTACATTTCAGCTTTATTAGTTATAGAGTATGAGAGAAAGAGGCTTAGCTGTACAACAGCCACCAGTTAACATAGATTAGATTTGAGCAGGTCCCTGACAGTTTCCTGTGCAGGAGCCCAGTCAGCAAGCACTGTGGTGACGTGGAGAGATGAGTGATCTTTGAGGTGGGGCCCAGTGGGGTCTGCAGCTACCAGGGCACTGTCCTTGGAAGGGTGAAGGTGGTTCTCATGGGTCTCTGGGTTAATATCTTGGGAGTGATGGGGGACCCAGCTTGACAGCTTGACATGGTTACCTGCCAGGTGACCCTAGCACCCCCCTGTGCATCAGCCAAGCACTTTTTGCCAACCATTGGTGCTTGAATTTAGCCAAACATGTTGACATGTGAATAGTTTTTGAGAAAGATGGGTGCACATCCTTTGGTGCTGGGCCATCTTTGTGAGTTTAGCATGTAAGCCCTTCCTCCTGCCTCAGGGGGATCTTCCTGCCTGCTGCAGTTAGACACACCCTTCTGTCCATCAGTCCCTAATAAATGGTATTTTATACAGTCGTGGCTCTCTCTGCCTCTTTCTTTGGTCTCCCAGCACTCCTAGTTCTGCCTTTGCCAGTTGGTTCTTTTATTCCAGGCTTTCCTAAAACAAGGGGGTTGTGATAAAAGAGCATGTTTCACTGTGTGATCTCCGTGTCATGTGAGTGCCTGCCGTGGTGTGACACAGCCAGACTTCTGCCAGAGTCACTCCCTGCTGCTCAGACTCCCACCTTCGTTAATTTTTCTTTTTTGAAGAAGCACCCAGCTTCAGGTATTTTGTTTTAACAGAAAATAAACTGATAGCCCTGGATACACAGGCTTTCCTTGGAAGGGCAGAGCTCATGACTTAAAATTTATGACAGGGAAGAGTAATCCCTTAAAAAATACTGAAGGAATTGGTCCATGTGTGTTCAGCTTCTTTTTTCAAAATCAGAAATTAGATGTCAAGCAGTGACTCACACCTGTGATCCTAGCTATTCAGGAAGTTGAGATCTGAGTACCAAGGTTTGAAGCCAGCTAGGGCCAACACATTGTAGAGATGCTTTTTTCCAATTAACCAGCAAAAAGCCAGATGTGGAGTTGTGGTCCAAGTGGTAGAGTGCCAGCCTTATATGAAAAAGACAAGCAGGAACACATGTTATATATGGCTTTTACATTGCTGGTGCATAGGATTTGTTTGCTGTGGAAGGGGAAAATCTCTGTATGTAACGTTTTAAAACACTTCTAGGCCAATGAAGAACTGAACTTACAGTTCAGAGCAACTGAATTTGTAAACCATGCTTAAAAATATGGTTTTGTGGGCTGGGAAGGTGGCTTAGTGGTAGAGTGCTCGCCTAGCATGTATGAAGCCCTGGGTTCAATTCCTCAGTACCACATACACAGAAAAAGCCAGAAGTGGCACTGTGGCCTAAGTGGCAGAGTGCTAGCCTTGATTAAAAGAAGCTCAGGGACAGTGCCCAGGCCCTGAGTTCAATTTCCAGGACTGGCAAAAAATGAAAAATGAAAATGAAAAAAAAATTGGTTCTGGCAGGTGCCAGTGGCTCATGACTATAACCCTAGCTGCTCAGGTGGTTGAGATCTGAGGACCACACTTCCAAGTTAAATCCAATTAACCAAAAAGCTGGAAGTAGAACTTTAGCTCAAGTGGTAGAGTACCATCCTTGAGCAAACAAACAAACAAACAAAAAACTCAGGGATAGTGTATAGGCCCAGAGCCAACTCTCTCTCTCTCTCTCTCTCTCTCTCATATTCTGAAATAAATAATTTTACTCTTTCTTTTTGTTTTGCTGGTCGTGGGCCTTGAACTCTGGGTCTTGGGTGCTGTCCCTCAGCTCTTCAGCTGAAGGCAAGCGCTCTACCAATTGAGACACAGCACTACATCCGAAATAAGTAATTTTAATAGAGCTAGTCATAAAATACTTTTTCTCCCCTCTGAGATAAACAAAATGCTCATCATCAATGATAATAAGGAATCAAGGCTGGAACTGGTGGCTCATGTCTATAATCCTAGCTACTCAAGAGGTGAAGATCTGAGGATCATGGTTCAAAAGCAGTCCAGGTAGGAAAGTTCATGAAACTGTTTATCTCCATTTAACTACAAAAAGTCAGAAGTGGAGCTATGGCTCAAGTGGTGGAGTGGAGCACAGAAGCTCAGAGACATTGCCCAGGACCAGCACAAAGCCAGTGGCTCCTGCCTATAATCCTAGCTACTCACAAGGCTGAGATCTGAGGATTGAGGCTCAAAGCTAATATGGCAGCAAAGTCCTTGAGACGTTATCTCCAATTAACCAGCAAAATACTGGACTGGAAGTGTGGCTCAAATGGTAGAGCCCCAGTGGTAAGTGGAAAAGCCTTGCTAATTGGAGATGAAATCTTATTGAGTATCTTGCCCTGGCTGGTTCTGATCCTGATCAGGCTGGTGTCACTGAGTCTAGCCAAAGGTTGAGATATGGAGTCTTATAAACTTTGTGCCTCTCTATGCTGGCCTCAAGCAGAGAGCCCCAGATCTCTGCCTCCAAAGTAGCGAAGATTATGAAGAAAAGTATGAACCTCACAGTATGAACCTCAAAGGCTCACAGGCCCGGGGCCCGGGGCAAGGAGCTCAGGGGGGTGATGCAGCATGCGTGAGAAAGTGGGGAGCGCACAGCAAGACAGGAAGCCCAAAGTGGGAAGGTGGCTCTTTGTCTGTGTCCTGCTCAGTTTTGCTCTTTGATGGCGATGCTGTCACCAGGGCTAGCCTGGATTCCGTAAGCACTGCATGGATTCCTTCCCAAGGCAGTGCCCCAGGGACTTCACATTAGGCTCTACCCCTTAGAGGTTCTATTGCCCCTTACTTTGCTACAGTGACAACCCAGCTTCTAACCCAGGAAGCGTTGGGGGACAGACTAAATCCATAGCGTACGTAGTAGTATCCTTCTTGTTTCAACCTCATCACATCTTCCAGCATCCTTCCTGTGCCCTCCTTGCCTGCGTGGAAAGTTCTAAGAGCATTTGTCATATCTGTTGTTACTCATCATAGCACACACTAGGAGTTCCTGATCCTTTGTCTTCTGCCACATTGTAAACTTCATGAACAGCTGCTGAAATTTTATGTTGGAGGGATTCTTAGCCACTGCAGGGGCTGGCATAGTAGTTACTCAGCAAATACTTGAATGAAATGATTAAAATCAGGGTTGGGGTAGCTCAGTATTAGGGTGCTTGCCTGTAATCTCAGCATTCAGGAGGCAGAGGCAGGAGGATCCAAGTTTGAGACCTTCTTTGGCCGTAGAGAAGACTTGAGGCCAGAAGACTTGGGCTACATTGTGAGACCTACCACCATCACCAAAGCAGCCAGCAGAGGTCACATCGATGTGAAGAGTTCGTGGTTAAAACAGGTTCTAAGAGATGCGTAAGGGTAGTAAATGAAGAAATAACAGTAAGGGTGATTTAGACATTTGAGAGTACAGAGAGCCCAGTGGGAAAGTGATGAGTTATGTCTGCCTTGTGAAGCAGGACAGGGAAACTCTTGTTTGGCTTTTTTTGTTTTATTTTTTTTTTTTGTTTTTTTTTGGTGCTGGTCCTGTGGCTTGAACTCAGCTCTTTGCTCAAGGCTAGCACTCTACTACTTGAACCATAGCTATAGTTCTGGCGTTTCTTTTGCTTTTCTTTCTTTTTTTTGTTTTTGATAGTTAATTGGAGGTAAGAGTCCCTCACTTCCTGATTGGGCTGGCTTTGAACTGTGGTCCTCAGCTCTCTTGAGTAGCTAGCCACTGGCAGGAGCCACTGGCACTTGGCTTCTGCTTGGCTCTTTTATGGCTTGGCGAATATTAATCTAAAACTAAGGTAAATGGTGCTTTCAGCTGCTGTGGAGTCTCAGCCACTGGTGAATTTGGTAAAGGCTGCTGGCTAGGTTCTGGAGGCTAGAGCCTCCTGCACTAAAGCGTGCCCCCCTCGCGCCAGGACGGGGCGCTGCGGGACTGAGGTATTTCCTGAGGCCTTTTGTGACGTGTGAGGCAGTGTGAATAATTAGCCTTTGGTTTGTATTCTACTCATTTTTAGAACATTATGAAAGAATATGGGAATCATTGCAGAACTAAGTGGGAATGTCAGTTGGATGGTTTCATACTTTTTATGGAATCATACAGTGCATAATATTCACAGGTTCCATTTATTCCACATATTCCAGTATATTCAGGTTTCATTTCCCAGTTTGGATCTTCTGCTTTGTATATTTGACTCCTGCTTCCTGGTAGTTAGGCTAATAAGATGGCTAAGAGTACTAGGAGCCAGATTTGATAGCCACACAGCTCTTAACGTAGTTGGTTGACTTAAGGAGCAGTCTCCTTGTGTACTTATAGAACTTTATATTCAAATGCAGTGATCTATTTATAGATAAGAGATAAAGTGTTTTAATCTTACTCAGGGGATCCCTCATGAGCCAAAATGAAATCCAAGCAGAACAATAAACAGAATACCAGTGCATAATTGCTGTGCTAGCTGAAGCTTTAATCTCCTCCTAAAATATTCATCTGTGCTTTCTATCACATTAATTTTTAGATCAGTGGAAACAGTTTTTCAGTGGAAATGATTTTTTGTTAGCCTGCTAAATTATGGTTGAAATAAGAAAGGTGAGGCATAAATGAAACTTTGTTTTTAAATACATTTTATATTTGGTCAGATCAGTTTTTTTGTTTTGTTTTTTAAATTTTTAATGCCACTACTGGGGCTTGAATGAGATGACCAACTGAAGAGGAGGAATGGTTTATTTTGGCCTGCAGTTTTGGAGGTTTCTGTTTATGGCCTCATTTCTTTTGGGGCTGGTTATGAGGTGGGGCTATTTACCTCATGGTGCTAGTGAAGTAGAAGAAAAAGGAAGAGGAGGGCCATCTTCAAGGGCATGTCCCCAGTGAGGTCGCCTCTGCCAGCCCGGCTCTGCCGCTGGAAGGTTCCCTGGGTTCCCAGTTCCCAGGCTGGACAGGACGCCTTTAACACATAGGCCTTTTGGGGCTATTTCAGATCCAAAGCACAGTCTTTCACTTTTTTGATAAAATTTATTTAATTTTCTTTGTAGCTATTGTTAATAATATTACTTCCTTGATTTCCTTCTGGTCAAGTTCCTTGATTTTCTCATGTTCTTAGGTGCCTTGCAAGTTTACTCAACAGTGCTTCTTCTATTTTATTAAGACTTTAGATTTTTTCCTTATCTTGTTGGCTGTAGGTTTGGGGATTCTTATCATGAAGAGATTTTCGTTTCATTAAATGCTTTTTTTTCTGCATCTTGAGTTGATAATATTATTTTATTTTTGCCCTTTTATTGTTGTGATATGACATTTATTAATTTATATGCACTAACCGTTTGATTATGTATTACCTTTTTGATGTGTTGTTGGACTGGTTCTTTACTATTATGTTGAGATACTGCCTACTTGTGTTTATCAGAGATCCTGGCTTGTTTTCTTGTTCTTTGTCTGCTTTTGTGTCAGGGTAATGGCTGGACTTGTCTAATTATTTTGGAATTGTTTGGAAGAGTTTGAGAAGAATCAGTGTTAGTTCCTGAAAAGTTGTTCAATTCTGTAGTGAAACTGTCCAGTCCTGATCTTGCCTTTATTAGGAGATTTATTTTTACTGATTCAGTCTTATTACTCATTTTGGTCTGTTCAGAGTTTAATTCTGGTAGATTATATGTCCAAAATTTATTAGTTTCCTCTAGATTTTCCACTTTGTTGGCATATAGTTGCACAGAAAAGTGCCTAACGAGCGTTTGTAGTTGTGTGGTATCAGCCTTGCTCCTTCCTAGGGAGGTTTGGGGATGAGCAAGGCTGCCCATCAAGCTCCATGTGGCTTCCGTGGGATTCCTCAGGACAGTGTGCCGGGCCACTTCCTTAGGGCTGAGTTTGGGTAGATGAGGGTGCTGGGCTGCTTTCTGGGTCACCAGGGGATAGATGTAGAGCCTGGGTTTTCCAGGCTCCATTGCAGGCCTACTTATTCAGTATGGGCTGTCCAGGTCTGCCCTGGGGACATGGGCAGGTGGACTCTGATGGGCAGGGTCTGAAGGTGTCTGTGTGCTGCTGGAGCGTGAGCGTGGGTGCCTGTGCTGTGGGCTGGGCTCCTTCTCCTGGGCATGGCAGTGGTGTGGGCAATCTCTGAACTGGGCCCAGGGCCCACGACACGAGGCCTGCAGGCTTCTCCAGCAGCAGGTGATTCAGTGAGAATCCTGTGGGCCTCCCGCCTGCCCTCCCTCTCCCTGCAGAGTGAAGTCCCTCGTGGTTAAGAATTGATCTCAGGACATGGAGTGGTAGGTACTGTGTGCTTAGTTCCTTTCTTTGTGAGGCCATTTTGTATCTGTGTGCTTTGTAGCATTTCTCCCCCATGTTGTCTGCGCCCGGTTGCTCTGCTGCATGCACCCCAGTGAAGCGCCTTTCTGTTGAGAGAAGCTTGCAGGCACCTCAGGTAGCCATCTTGCTGAAATCAACCTCTGCCCTAAGTTTCTATGATGGATTAGCATTTTTTTTTTTTTTGGGTCCGACCGTGGAGCCTGAACTCAGCCTGGGCGCTGTCCCTCAGTTCTTCAGCTCAAGGCTAGCGCTCTACCACTTGAGCCACAGCGCCACTTCAGCTTTTTTCTTTTTGCTTATGTGGTGCTGAGGAATCGAACCCAGGGCCTCATGCATGCAAGGCAAGCAGTCTACCACTGAGCCACCTTCCCAGCCCCTGGATTAGCATTATTAAAGCGATGGGTTTAGCCCTTAAGATAGATCTTACCATACAAGTCTCATCTCATGACATTCCACATTATTTGTTTCTTTATTCCAGTACCAGGGATAGCATGTCTTAAGTCTCCAGAAAATACGCTTTTTTTCTGGTGTAGTGGTGCGTGTCTGTAATTCCATCTACATGAAAGGTAGAGATCAGGAAGATCATACTTAGAAGCCAGCCCAGGCAAACAATTAGCAAGACCCCATTTCAGCCAACAAGCCAGGTGTGGTGGTGAACGTTTGTCATCGCAGTTACTATGCAGGAGGCATTGGTAGAATTGTAGTCTGAGATTGGTCCTGGGCAAAAGCATGAATCCCTATCTGAAAAATAACCACAGCAAAACGAGTGGGAGGTGTGTCTCAAGTGATAGAGCACATACCTCGCAGGTGCTCTCGAAGGTGAGTTCAAACCTTAGTACTCCAGAAAAAAGAATTCCGAGTAATTGAGAGTATTGTAATGTTTATCTGATAAAGATGGATGGGATTTCAAATGTAGAATAAACATGTTTTAATTAGCGTTTCTTGAAATGAACTCAGAATTTTAGCCCTCAGACACTTGGAAATAAGAATTACCAGAGAGTTTCCAGAGCTTGCAGTACGGGTGTTTTTGCATTGTATTACCTCAGCAGTGAAGTTTGAGCGGGGCATGGGATCTCCCCTGGTGTTGTATCTTCTTCAGACCAGCCTAGCTGCTCTTGGCTTTACGCTGATGGATGATGGCCTATTGATGACTTGAGTAGCATTCATTAAAAGTATCACAGAAATTTTTACATTTGTACCAGCTAATTAGGAGTTTATAAGCACTCTGACATGCTGTTTTCAAGTTTCTTTGTGCTGTTGAAGGCAAAGAGAAAGGGATTTGCTTAGCTAATTAAGCCTACAAACAAGCTGGAATGCATTTGTAAAGTAAGCACAAAGTAAGAACATGCCAATTAAAATTATTTTTAATTAATCAAAGTTCTAATGGGTTCCTAAGGCCCTATTCCCTGGCATTTATCGAAGCTGTTAGAAAATAGGGACATAATGCTATTTTTCAGATTCTTTTGTTCATGATATACTTTATATATATATGTATAATATTGCCATCTTATATAAACACACATAACCAAAACAAAAGTTGTTGAAAACAATATTTAACCTGATTTCTTGTGATTCAAGAGCCAAACAATAGAATTTTTGTTCTCATATATTCCACTTGCTAAAAGTACTCCTTGGGACCCATGACAATACCTTTTACAGGCTGAATCCATTGTCTTCAGCTCTAGAGCCTTCCTGCCACATAGCCCAGCACCAGGAACAAATGTGCGAGAAAGGTTGATGAATTCAGGGCCTATTTGCCAGCAATAACGATAACTATAGAAATTGGGTTTGCTTTTTGACTTTTGGCTGTCACTTACTCTCTGGCATGTTACTATTTGTGGCTGCTTTTCTTACTGGGACCTGAACAGTCTTAGAGGAGGGTAGCCATCCCAATAGGTGGTGCTGAATGCTCTCAGGGAGGCATTTCATGGGCAGAGCGCCAGAGGCCGGGATGGGAGACTGCTGGTGCTGCCGTGGGCAGATAGGGCTGGGGGGAAAATGCTTTTTTGTGGAGAGAAGTGGGGAATACCTGCAAGACATTCAGGTAGACTTAGCAGGAGATGGCAGGAGTAGTGGAATGAGGGACCTGTGGGCCTCAGCTTTGGTTACTCATGTAGGGAAACTACACAGCCACCACTACCATGATATACCTGTGCTTTGGTCCTTACCAGGGAGAATCTGATTTAAGTACTCTAGAGTCTTTGAAAGGCTGTAAGATGATGGGTTAGGAGAGGGGCTTCCCTGGAGAAGAGCCGAGTAGCTGAAGCCTGGCAAGATACCATTTGGGAAGAGGTAGAGGGGGACGAATTTGGGCTCAGATAGAATCCTTGGGGAACCAGCTTTGTGGCCACACAATGTTAGGCCAGCAAAGGAAAAACTTATAAACATAACTCCTGACTCTTAATTTCACCCTGTTTTAATTTAGATTATTAGTGTATGTTTTGCACAGTTTTTTCCCTCTCTTGACAGTACATTGTGTATCGAGATATTTCCAAGTGATGGAGAAAGCCTTGACATTCACTTTTTTTTTTTTTGTCTGGTCGTGGGGCCTGAACTCTGGGCCTGGGCGCTGTCCCTCAGCTCTTCAGCTCAAGGCTAGCGCTCTTCCACTTGAGCCACAGTGCCACTTCTGGCTTTTTTTCCCCCTGCTTATGTGGTGCTGAGGAATAGAACCCAGGGCCTTCTGCATGCAAGACAAGCACTCTACCACTGAGCTACCTTCCCAGCCTGACCTTCACTTCTTAGCAGCAGCAAATACCTGTATCTGCTGAAATGTTTATTTAAAAGAATAGACAAAAGTAACATTTTTCAAGAATCTCATTTTCTTTTCTGAATTCAAAGTCACCTGTCATTTTTGCCATAAATTCTTTGAAGCATGAAATAGCCTGCCAGTTGTCTATTGCTCTCAAAGTTAATGAATGGTTATCATTTATCATGGGTAATAACCTGGTTGCGAATTGTAAGGAAGGCTTTCTGTCACTTCCTAGCATTTGGCCTCAGGGCAGTATCTGCCTTTTCTATGGCATTTGGAGGCTCAGTGTCCCTAAAGCTTTTAATAGAACACATTTCATACTTGGAAACCTTTTAACACTTAGTAATAGCTCAGTGAAATATTTGCTTGACCGTATCTTGCTTTGTGCTATAGATTATATTATGCAAAGTAAAATTTCCTGATGAAGGATTGTAAAGGAAGTTTCTTAATGCACGTTTAAATCTTGCTGAGGGGTATCCAATTCTTGGAATTCATATTCTATTCAGTTCTCACAAGTGAAGGGTAATAGCTTACCAGCTTCCACCCCTTGGTTAGGAGGTTAATGATTGGAAAACCAGGATGTTTTAAGAAAACTTACTTTTCACGGCATACTATCCCCCCCGTAAACAGAGAGCTCTTATGAGCTCTTTCAGATCGAGAACCTGGACTTGTCTTTATCTGTGTTGGAAGCAAGCAAACAAAAAGCATGCAACAATAAGTCTGTGACTTATTAAGACTTTTATTTCAGGCATTGAGCACAGAGTCAACTCGATAAGAGTTTGTTGAATCGTTGTGACATCAAGCTTACTTTTTCAGCTGTAAATGTTGTCTTGTGGAGTGGGTTGTTGTAGGAACAGACCATTGATTTAACCCTGTAAATCATTTTTATCCTAGCAATTATAAATAGCGTTGACTGAAGCTGAATGCGTTCAGATTAGTCCAGTTCTTTCATTGTTTAGGAGTTGTACTTTTAGCTGTAGTCTTAATTTTAATACATTCAATAGGATTCCAGTACAGTGGTTTGTAGCTGGTAGTGGATAGTTAAGTAATATTCATTAATTAATATACTTCAATGGAGTGGAATACACATGGAAATTTTAAGCTTTACAATGTTGTCAATTTTCTCTCGATGATTGCCACTTCTTTAGATGATTTAAAAACCTCAAAAATTCCATCGTGATTGATTTGTTTTCTTTGATTGTTGTGCAGTACCCTTAGGGCACTGGAGAGAGAATGCTCCTGTGACAGCCCACCTTACTTGTTCTTAGACTGCTTGACTTTCCTCGTGGTCATCTCCCTAAGCATGCATCTCTCGATGGAACCATAACTTGCATTGCATTAGGACTGGTGCACAGTTCATTTGTTCACCTGGTAGGTGCCCCACAAATACCTGGTCGTTGGTTCCTTGATTGGCAGATTGGGCTGGCTGTGACAATATAACCCCTTCTGTCCCTCTCTCCCCTGTCCTTGGCCCACAAGTTGTATAGTTCATTTTCAACATAGTGTCTAGTGAATACCACTGCTGGATTTGTTCACCCTTTGTCCCTCCATTTCTGTGCTGCTTCTTACCCTCCCAAAGATAGATTGATGAACAAACAAGACAAAAAGAAAAGAAAATAGAAACAGAAACAACCCCCCCTCCCTTGTTTCCATTTCCTGGAGTTCATTTCGGTAAATATTATTTTATATGATTAGATGCACATAGGCATGGTGCCTTTGTGTTCCTCTCCTAGGAGTATCCTTCTTTGGTCACACTGTGTGTGAATGCCTGCAGGGATGGGTAATTTATCAGGTCCTAGTATATTTTAGATCCAGCATCTTCTTTAGTTATTTTTTCAGATACAGTCTTGTGGTTTGTCCTGGATTGGTCTAGACCTTAAACTTCCTATTTATGCCTTGGTAGTATCTAGAATGAGAGGTATGATCTGCCATGCCCAGGTATTTATTGAGATGAGGTGTCATTAACGTTTTACCTAGGCTCCTGATCTTCCTGAGCAGCTGTGGTTACAGATATGGGCCACTGTGCCTGACTCATTTTATTACTTACATGTAGAAATACTACTTGGTTTTGTACATGATTTTATAAACAGCTACTGTACTAAATTTTTAAAAAAACCTTCAAGCGTTTTACAAAGGGGTTTCATTTCAATAGATTAGTTCATAAACACTGCACTAGTTCTTCTAACAATGTTTCAACTTTGTTCTCCTTTAAGTTTTGTAGACACAGTCATGTCACCTGCACCTGTAACTTCTCTTGCTTTGTTTATGATGGAGAGCTCCCTATTGTGCAGACAAGCATCTTGGATTTTAAGCCCATCCCTACCAAGCTGTTCGCAGTGTGACTTTGGTCAGGTTTCTTCTATCCTCTGTGCCTGTCTGTAATGCTCATAGCACTGTTAGGAAGACTGTGTGAACCGGATGACTTGGTACTGTAAAGTGATCATGACTGTGTGAGACACATGGTTCACAGATGTGTGCTTGATGACCTTATCTATCACATGGTATGCTTGATGACCTTATCTACCACTAGGTGTGCTTGATGACCTTATCTGTCCGGTGGTGTGCTTGATGAAGCCTTGTCTTTCTGAGCAGCAGCCAGCACTTCAGGGTCTGCAGAGAGCAACGAGACACTTCCCTTACTTCTGGACATGGCACAAGCTGCTTGTGTATCCTTGTTCCAGTGTTTCGATAATGTATCTACTGAACCCTGAGGAAGTATGGACTCATATCAAATTTTGTATTTTTCTTTTTTTTTTGGTTGGTCATGGGGCTTGAACTCTGGGTCTGGGCGCTGTCCCTCAGCTCTTCAGCTCAAGGATAGTGCTCTACCATTTGAGCCACAGCACCACTTCCGGTTTTCTGAGTGGTTTATTGGACTTTCGTGCCGGGCTGGCTTTGAACCAATATCCTTAGATCTCAGCCTCCTGAGTAGCTAGGCTTACAGGCATGAGCCACCGGCACCCAGCTCATATTTTGTATTTTTCAATGACATTAACCAAATAGTTGTTTATTCTGTTTAGCTTAGGGTTAAAAATGTGAGTGTTTAAAAAAAATTTGTCATGCTTTTTAGCCCGTGCTGAGATTGTCATGTGACTTGCGTAGTTGCTGTGCAGGTTGCCTGTTGTTCTGCACGGGAGCAGACTGCTCAGTGCCCAGCCCTTCCTTCCGTGTATCGCTGGGCTGACCTGTGCGTAGCGTAGCCTTCATTGAGTCCCTTTCTGCACTCTCCTCGGTGCATGCTTTCTGAATTATATGCGTTGAGGTTTTCTGGTAGTGGCTTCTTCTTCTCTTTTGGTGGTGCTGGGTATTGAACGTGGCGTCTTGTGCACCTTAACCAAGCACTTTCACTGAGCCACTGTCAGAACCCTGTAATAGTTTTAAGGTATCAGGTTTTGCCATCAGCACGAGGTTGTATTTGTTGGTTTTTCTTTCTCTCTCTACACTGTAGAAAGATTTAAATTGCCCACAGTCTCTTGGAGAGTAGAGGCTACATTGGGATGGATCCGGGAGGTTTGGCTCAGCAGCCTTGTTTATACATACAGGGATGTGGTCTCTCTTCAGGCCTCCTAGCCTAGGTACTTGGCAGGAAGGATTCAGACTGCTCTAGTGGTGAGGAAATAACACTTATTGAGCACTTACCTAGGTGTAAAATTGATTTTTGTTTTTCTTTTCTTCTGGTACTGGTCTGGGCCTGGGCACTGTCCCTTAGTCTTTTTGTTTAGGATTGGCATTCTGCACAGTTCCACTTCCATCATTTTGGCAGTTAATTGGAGATAAGAGTCTCACAGACTTCACTTCCTGGGTTGCCTTCCAATCTCAATCCTCTGATCTTAGTAGCCAGGATTAAAGGTGTGGGATGCTGGCACCAGTACAGTTTTTTTTTTTTTTTTTTTGGAGACAGTCTTTGTAACCTGAGCTGGCCTGGAATTCAAAATCCTACTGTCTTTGCCTCCTGAATGCTGAAATTACAGGTGTGTACCACTGTTGCTGGCTCTTATTACTATTATTATTGTTTTGGTAGTTAGTTGGAGATGAGAGCCTCCTGAGTTACTAGGATTACAGGTATGGGCCACCAGATGTATTATAATTGCTGATGTACCTATAAATGCACGCTTTGCTTATTTGATGCCTAAAGAGTGAAAGCTTTCATTGATCTTAAAAAAATCATTTACTTCTTTATTATTATTTGCTGGTCATAAGGCTTGAACTCATGGCCTGGGTGCTATCTCTGAGCTCTTTTTCTCAAGGCTAATGCTCTACCACTTGATCCACAGTACCACTTCTGATTTTCTGGTGGTTAATTGGAGATAAGAGTCTCATTGATTTTCCTGAACCATGATCCTCAGATTTCAGCCTCCTCACTAGCTAGGATTACAGGCGTGAACCACCAGTGTCCAGCCATTTAATTCTTTTTTTTGGGGGGGGTCCAGTTGTGGGGCCTGAACTCTGGGCCTGGGCGCTGTCCCTCAGCTCTTCAGCTCAAGGCTAGCACTCTACCACTTGAGCCACAGCGCCACTTCTGGCTTTTTTCTTTTTGCTTATGTGGTGCTGAGAAATCGAATCCAGGGCCTCAGAGGCATGCAAGGCAAGCGCTTTACCACTGAGCCATCTTCCCAGCCCCCAAAATAACTGTAACTCCTCTGTTTTGTTTTGTTTTTTTTTTGGGGTCTGTTCGTGGGGCCTGAACTCTGGGCCTGGGCACTGTCCCTCAGCTCTTCAGCTCAAGGCTAGCGCTCTACCACTTGAGCTACAACGCCACTTCTGGCTTTTTTTGTTTTGCTTATGTGGTGCTGAGGAATCGAACCCAGGGCCTCAGGCATGCAAGACAAGCGCTCTACCACTGAGCCACCTTCCCAGCCCCATTTAATTCTTTAAAGAGTAAAGAGTAGTTTTAGGTACATAGTAAAATTGGGAGCAAGCTATAGAGTTCCCCCATGCCCATTGCTTTCACACAGGCACAGCCTCTGCCATTGTACACAACCTACACCTAAGTGTGCATTTGTTATAGTTTATGAACCCACAGACACGTGTGGCTTTTGTGCCATGTTGCCCCAAAGTCAGTGGTTTGCATTGAGGTTTGTTCTTACTGCTATCCAGACTGTGGGTTTGGACATCCGCCAGCACTGTAGTATCCCGGAGTAGTGTCAATGCCCTAGAGGTCTCCTGCATGCTACCTGCTCATCCCTTTATTCCCCTTGGTCCTGGTAACCACGGACCTCTTTTCTGGTTCTGTAGTTTTGTCCTTTTCTGAGTGTCATGTAGAACTATATTGTCTATCGCCTTTCCAGATTCACTTTGTTCACATAGTATGCACCAAAGGTTGCTCCCTGTATTTTCATGGCTTAGTAGCTAATTAATTTTTACTGGATAAAATTCTGTTGTTTTTAGATGGCTCTTGAGTCTTGTCAGCAAGCTAATAAATACTTGCCGAAAGCTCTCAAAGGGTTTTGCCTTTCTTGGCTTTGGGTGTACAAAATGGATTAAAACACACAAGAACTGATATCCTCTGTTTGGAAGTTTCTAGAACCTAAGAGTTAACATTGGATGTTGGTGGTTGAAATAATTTGCTTCTGGCTGGCTTCTAAACATGGCAATAGTAGTAGTAATATCCACTTCCCACCACTGGGTGGCGGTAATGTCATGTATACAAGGCTACAAGGTAATTAAGTCACTAATTGATTATAAACAGTTATCTTTATGAGTTAAATTTAAATGTTTATATTAATTCACTAGAATACAATCATTAATTAAAACAGGAACTTAAACTCATCTTTCAGAATAAATTCCAATACATGTAATTTGTCAAACGATGAACACTTACGGAGATTAAGCTTCAAGCTTAATCTTGTCCTGGAGTAGAGAACCCAGAGTTGAATGTGAGTTTCTTCATCCTCATGATGTCACAGTTTAATGAGGAAGACACACATGAGAGAAATGTTTCACACACAGGAAGTTGCCTGTGTAGAGCACGGTTACACGAAGAGTTGTAGACATACACATCTGTATATCCCACATCCCTGGAAGTTATAGGTCCTCATTGCCTTATACAGGCTGAGGAAGCCATGAGTCAGGAGTGGAGATGACCAGCCCAGTGTTCACTGAGATGTTTGGTTCCCTTTCCAAATCAGTCATCAGTTCCTGGATGTGCTTTGGTTCTGATTTGTGGTGCTTCACTGTCATGTGTTGTCAAAGACAGGGCCCATGGGAGAGTCTCTATTTTCTAAGAGGAGAGATTTGGCTTCCATTTCTAGTGACATAACTGAGCAAAGACAAAATACAAAAGGTCATTCTCCAGCCTGCTGAAGCGCAGGATTAGATGTTCTGAGCTGACAATATAAACTCATATATTGTCAGCTCAGAACATCTAGCTTTGGACACTGGGTTCTGTTCCATTTGTCTGTCTGTCTTCTAGTATGCCGAGATCACATTGTCTTGTTTCCTCCAGCTTTATGGAATGCTGTCATCACCTGGTGTCAGTCCTCCACCTTTATTCCTTGTGAGTGGTTAGTTATAGCTACTCTGTGTTTTAGATTCTTTTCTATATAAATTTTATCTTAATTTTTTATGAGCATATGTTATACAAAGAAGTTTCACTGAGCTATTTCCATACTCAAAATGAATTTTAGAATTACCTTGGTAGTAGAAAAGCTTGTTCTTGGTTTTTTTTTTCTAGTCCTGGGGCTTGAATTCTGGACTTAGGCACTGCCCCCGAGCTCCTTTTGCTCAAGGTTATCACTCTACCACTTGAGCCACAGCCCTGCTTTCAACTTTTCCTGTAATTGGAGATAATCACTAACTTCCATTTCTGGGCTGTATTTGAACCGTAATCCTCAGAGCTCAGCCTCCTGGGAAGCCAGGCTCACCAGTGTGAGCCACCATACCCAGCTGCCTGCTTCGTGTTTACTGTGATGATTTTGAATCTATTGACCAATTTAGTTTCTAATAATCTGGAGCCTTCCCATCCCTACAAAGGTACATCCCTATCAAGTGTTAAAATTAAGGAAAAATACATTGGTATGTATGGTAATTAAAAAGAGTAGTGGAATGGGGGGATGGGAAAGGAAAAAGAACAAGCAGAGTTCTACGTTCTAGTTGAATGCTTGTGTTTTTAATTTTTATATTATTATAATTGCAGAGCTAAGGATGGAACCTGGTTTTGAGCATCCTGAGCAAGTGCTCTGTACAGAGCTATATCCCCAGTGCATGGTAGAGGAATCATAGGAAAGAGGTCATTTTACAGTCCTCAGTGTGGTGACAGATTGAGTGAAGGATCACGGTTGGATGCAGGCTGCTGGCGACAGGTTGCTGGGAGGCAGGCCTTGTGGTGATGCCGTACCTGCCGCACCTGCCCGGTCCTGTGTAATGGGGGGAGGTGATGGCCACCACTTACGAGGTGATCTGAACCTTGAGCCTCTCTGATGGGCATCCATCAACTGGAAGGATATTTGGAAAATGTCTTTCAGAACTTAAGGGATGTTTCAGGAAATACGGGACAGAGAAACAAGGTAAATGGTTTCAATAGGAAAAGTCACATAAATTATCCACACAAGACCACTTTATAAGAGAATTTCCTGTGCTTCTCGAAACAAGTCATTGTCATAAACAAGATGTGTGTGACTATCGTCTAGACAACAGAATATTCAGGTAATTACCATGTGACATGTGCACTTGGATTGGACCCAGGTTGAAGAGGAAAGTCATGATGAATTATTTTTCACCAGTTGGAGAAACATGAACATATAAATTCATACCAGACAGTAACTATGCAATGTGTCAAGTAAGAGAATACATTGTTCTTAAGATTGAGGTGCTACAGTTTTGAGAGATGAGTTAAAATTTCTGCTACTTTTAACTATGGATATGCCAAAGAACGAACACACACACACACACACACACACACACACACACACACACACACACACACACACACACACACACACACGTTTAGAGAGAAGTGAAGCAAAGCTATTTGAACTGGGGGAGGGTAGTTTGTAGGTACTGTGTTATTTTCTTCCTTCATTTTTCTATTAGATAAAATGGGAGTAAAATAATACTCTTACAAAGCTCAAAAGTAGCAATAGAGCTTCATTGTCCATGTGATGATTATCTGGCAATTAATCCCCAGAGAGGAGAGGAGGTGTCCTCAGGCTGTGAAAGGGGCGGGGGGCACAGAGCTAAGTGTGGAGTTGGCCTGTCCCTGTGATTTATGACACTTGTGTGTTCTGCCAGCTCTTCTTGCTGCTGGGACTTCTGTGGACTAGGAGGCTGCAAATAAATACTGGAAAGACAGTGGTTCCTTGCATTTAGATCATCAGTCTTAAAAGTCAGAGCCGCTGCGGTGTGTGGCCTGTGAGCCTGACTGCCTTCTTCCTCTCCTGCTGTTTGGGAAACTTTTGCAACTTAGTTATATTTTCAGATATTTTTCATATTTTCCTCTTCATTAGGTTGAAAATTTCCTCCAAATTTTATAATCCAAAATTAAGTTTTTTGCCTTGAAATATAAAGGAAGTGATTTCATGTTTTTCCTTTTCTTCTTATACTTCATTTTGTGGAAAACCTTAGTAGGGAGGTAATGTGGTCAGTCAGGCCTGTGATCCCAACACTTGGGAGACCCAGGCTTGAGGATTTTGAGTTGAGGTTACCCTCCAATATAGTGAAACCTAGGCTTTAAAGAAAATAAAGGGGGATAAAAAAGTGGGCACCTGTGCCTCACGCGTAATCCTAGCAACATGGGAGGCTGAGATCTGAGGATCATGGCTCATAGCCAGTCCGGGCAGGAAAGTCCATGAGACTCTTATCTCCAATTAAGCTCCAGAATACTGGACATAGAGCTGTGGTTCAAGTGGTAGAGCACTAGCCTTGAGCTGAAGAGCTCAGAGACACAGCCAAGGCCCAGAGTTTAAGCTTTATTCCTGTCCCCCCAAAAAAGGTTGGTAAAAGAGCCAACATAGTATAATGACACATTTTAATTCACTTATTTAATTACCTGCACTATTTCTTAGAAAAAGGCAAAATATCCCAGCTTGCCTTACAATTAAATCTTATTTCTAAAGGAAATCTCCATTGCTAGGACTTGGTCTTGTTTTTTCAAAGCAATGTAGCTTGAAACATGCAGTTTGCTCTAAGTATGGTACAGTGAGATGGGCTAAGAAGCCATTTCTAGTCTCCAGTGCTGCCACACTTAAGGGACTTCCTTTCCAGGAGCTTGTGTCACCATCATGTGAACTGACAGAAGTCCAAGAGTTCATCCCCAAGTGGCAGTAATCTAAGTCATGAGTATGTTGTTTTCTTTTTGTCAGTACTTGGGTTTGAACAGGGCCCACACTTCCTAGGCTTGCACTCTACCATGCTAGCCATGCCACACACAGCCCCCCATAAATCCTAATTGAATTCTTTTGTTGTTATTGTTGTTGTTGTTGGTCATGGGGCTTGAACTCTGCCTGGACACTGTCCTTGAGCTCTTTTGTTCAAGGCTAGCATTCTACCTCTTTGGGTCACAGTACCACTTCTGTTTTTTTGGTGGTTAACTGGAGGTAAGAGTCTCACTCAGTTTCCTGCCTGGGCTGGCTTTGATCCCCAAATCCCAGCCTCCTGAGTAGCTAGGATTACAGGTCTGAGCCACCTGCTCTTGGCTCTAATTGAATTTTTTTTTTTGGGTCCAGTTGTGGGGCCTGAAATCTGGGCTTGGGCGCTGTCCCTCAGCTCTTCAGCTCAAGGCTAGCGCTCTACCACTTGAGCCACAGTGCCACTTCTGGCTTTTTTTTTTCCTGCTTATGTGGTGCTGGGAATCGAACCCAGGGCCTCATGCACGCAAGGCAAGCGCTCTACCACTGAGCCACCTTCCCAGCCCCTCTAATTGAATTTTTACAGTTGAAACCTCTCATAGTGAGAGAGCTGTGCGGGCTCCAAGAGCTAGCTTGAATGATTTTAGATAAACGGGCCGTACACATCACCTATGTAAAGGTTTCTTTTACTAAATACAGTGCATCTCCTCTCCCAAATCACTGCATTTATCACTGACACAGTCTTCCTCAGAAATGCTTATGTTATATGTATCTTCTCAGTCGTCTTGTCTGTTTCTTGCTAGGTACCTGTAATTATCTCTGAAGTTGACTTTAGGACAGCTGAGGCAGCGCCTCTGGATGTGTTCTTGCGACGCCTTGGGTAGGGTGTGCTGGCTGTTTGGTACCTGTTGTGACACATTCTGTTTCGATTTTGCTGTGGTTTTGAGTTCTGCTTCATACGACTGTGGAGACACATCAGTATCCTGGTTACTGTTTCAGTGTGAGGTCTACTTTTAGAGCCATTGGTACAGGTGCATTTTGGGTCTGCTGACTTAGTTCTTACTTAAAAAATCCTGTTGCAGTGAACTTTTAAGTCTGAAATAGAATTAACTGCTCATGATTGTTCAGACTGTTCATGAACTTGACCTGTGGTCACTACATTGGTTATTCATTCATATAGTGTGTAGCCTATTTATGAGCCATTAAGTTAATTCTTTCTCTTTCTGTCCTCCCTGCAACCTCATTTCCATCCAAAGGCAAAGCTTCATGCCCATTTTGGAAGTGGAAATCTAGAGTTAAGTGTAGGTCATTCAAGCAATTGAAGTTCTTATCTGCACTCAGCCCTCTCTGAGATGTGATTGGGAGTCCTCTCTAGACTTGTAAAGGTAAATCTCGAATCTCTCCATTTGTAAAACCCTAGTGTAGTCTTGACAGCTGTAGGGTTTTCTAGCTCAGCCCATGAGTTCATTTTCTTGGTTAACTATATTTTATGTTATTATACTTTAGGCACTTTAAACACAATTAGAAAATCAAATTAGGTTGATAGTGGCTTAAAAAATAGCAGATTCTGGGGCTGGGAAGGTGGCTCAGTGGTAGAGCACTTGCCTTGCATGCCTGAGGCCCTGGGTTTGATTCCTCAGCACCACATAAGCAAAAAGAAAAAAGCCGGAAGTGGCTCTGTGGCTCAAAGTGGTAGAGTGCTACTTGAGCTGAAGAGCTGAGGGACAGCGCCCAGGCCCAGAGTTCAGGCCCCACGACCAGACCCTCCCCCCCCAAAAAAAAAAAAATAAAAAAAATAGCAGATTCTTTTTTTTTTTTTTTTTTGGTAGTATAAGGGTTGAACTTGGCCTTACAGTTCCTAGGTAGGCACTCTACTGCTTGAGCCAAACTCCCAGCTATTTCTGCTTTATGTTCCTGTTTTTGCCCAGAGCTGGCCTCTGACTCTCACTCCTCCTCCTGCCTACGGCCTGCTTCATGGCCTGCTTCGTGGCCTGCTTCGTGGATGGGGTGACAGGCATGCACCACTATGCACAACTTACTGATTCAGTGGGGCCTCACTAACTTCTTGCCTGAGCCAGCCTCTAGCCTCGATCCTTCCCATCTCTGCTTCCCCAGTAGCTGATGAGGACGGCATTAAGCAGAGATCCCTAGTTGCCAAGGAAACAGAATGGTTACTAGGGTCCCTGATTAGATTGCATCCATCCACAAAATACCCCTTTCCTGACCTTCAAAGAAGAGTCTAAGGTTAGCAAATATCTCATCAGATGACCCTCTGAAAGGGGGCTAATGAAGATGGTGATAAAATTCCTGTGGTGAGAGGAGCGGTGCCAAGTCCTGATAACTGGGAGGTTCATCCAGCAAGTAGAGTCCTTGCCTAGTACTCATGATGACCTAGAGTAACCTCTTGGCCCTGAGGAGCCTGGGACCTCCATTCAGGACTACTCAATCTCTGTAAGGAGCTTGTGCACGGCAACTGTGGGCATGCATGGATGCATATCTGGTACGTAAGTGACATCTGTCAGTCAACCTGTTATTAGAGTTCAAGCCAAACAAAGGAAGGCCTGAATAAAAAGCCCGCCCCTAAAGCATCTTGACTGGATCCCGCTCCTCCCTTGCGTTATAGCATGCTTGCACTTTAATAAACTTTCCTAACATTTCCTTATGCTTTGTGTCTTGAATTTTTCTGTTGCCAAGACAAATAACAAATTGAGGTTTAGCTGTATGACTTTCTGGTGAAGCTGGGATTACAGTCATGATTGTCATGCCCAACCGGAATTTTCTTTTTAAATTAAAAAAGTTTTGTTTTTGAGATGGGGTCTCATGATGATGCCAGGGTCGTCCTAAAAGTCCTGGGCGTCAGGGGACCTCCGGTCTCAGTTTCTTGGTAGTACTACTCAGTATTTGAGTAGTTGGAACTCCAGGCAAGTGCCATCATGCCTGGCTTAAACATAATTAGTAAGATTTCATTGCTTCATTGCTGCTGTTGGTCAGTAGTATGATGGGGGAAATGATAAGTTGTGTCCTAACTAACATTGCTGGAATGCAGCATTTAGGGACATGATATTGGTCTTAGTTGACTTGTGCCCCTAACAAACCTTTCTCTTTATAGCCTAAAATGGTGGCCCAAGTGGGCAAGTTTACCCTCCAGGCGAGTCCTCCCCGGACGCCATTGAAATGGTTGGTAGAAAAGCAGTCAGGGAACTTGGGCCACCTGTATAGCTAGCAGATGTCAGGGTAAGCTGGTAAACCAAACCATGTCTGACAATGAAATGCAGGCAGAGGGGCTTCTGAAAGAACGAAGAAGTAAAGAGGACACAAGGACTGGGTATTAAATCTTTTGGCTCCTTGAACTTACAGGAAACAGGAGACCCACCAATCAGAAAGCAGTTGTGAAGGACTCCAGTACTCCCTATTTAACCAGGTCCAGGTGGTGTGCCAGGCTGAAGTGCTGCTTTCTTGGGGTGTCTCTGGGTCACACATTCTCCTTCTCTGTCACATTGCTCTTCTAATAAGCTTCACCATCACCTGTACTTAACTTCATGTCTTGCCTATATTCTTTTTTTGCTAGGTGCAAGGACCGAGGTCACCTTAGCTGTTCTGTTTCTGGGAACATATTTGATGCACTGACTAGGAACTTAGGGATTAAGTGTGTCCTTTTCTATCTCGTTCTCATGTAGTGTTCACGTCTCGCGCCTTTATACTGTTAGCATTACTGGGTGTCTACTATGGGAGGTTCTGTGCCAAGTGCCTCATGCTACTTTGTTCATCCTGAAATGGGGAGGCTGGAGGCTGGAGGCTGGGTCTGGCCAGTGCCATCTCGGCCATGTGGTGAGCTTGTCTTCTTGGTGGAGGCAGGGAAGTTCTACCTCCTGGGTGATGGGCGTGTCTGAATTCCTAGAGGCAGGGGTGAGGACTTAAAGGATCAGATACTGGACCTGTTAGTCCTGTGCCTTGAACCCTGCCCTCTGCCCCTGACACTATTTATGTGCAGACCAGCTCAGGCGCAGGTATGCACTGTCTCGTGTTCCTGAGTATCCTGTCTGCTGGCTTGAGGTGGCGCCCACTTCAGTGCCCCATTGGGGTTGATCGGCTTTGTTGGTGGTGTTCTACTGCTCTTTCCTTGCTTACTACTGTCATGGCTCAGTTTTCTAACAGTGTTAAGTGTATTGGAGGGGCTGCAGATCTTTGTGATATGAGTCTGCCTGCAGTTACCAGCTTTCCAATAAAGACTCCTGATTGGACTTCTCAAAATGTGGTTTCTCTGTTTCTCATGATTGAGTTTCCTCATAACAGTCCCTTCAGTGAGGTATAGAGCCTTGTTTTGAAGATGAGGAGGTGAGCTGACGAGGTAGAAAAGCTCATTGAGATTACATGGCTGGTAAACAAGGGCAGACATGGAATCCACATCCCAGATGTTCTTGTTCCAGAGTGTGAGCTCTGTCCTACGTTGAACTTCCTTGTTCTAAGTCCTTTGCCACATTGCTGCATCCTGATTCTGCTTCCACGCCTAGAACATGTCAGCATTTGCATTTGCATGCTTTGTTTTAGTCTTGTGTTAAGCTCTCTAGAGCTGTTTCTTAGAGTAATTGTCTTCACACTGAGGTAAATATGTGCTTGGGGGCTCATGGAGATGTCCCCCTGGGTTTTGCAAACTAGAATGGTTTCAGGATTGCTCAAATACTTGCTGTTTGTATGCTTGCTCCTCCTGTGTGGTCCCTGTACCTGGGGCTGGCTCCTTTCATTCCTCTCCATTCCACATTGCTGCCTGCCCGGGGGAGTAAAAGCCTGTAGTTCTCCCAGTAAAGAGACCTTGAAGCAATTCTTAGGTTCAGGATGAGAATTACAAATAGGGAAGTAGCGAGAGACCTGGTGAGAGTATAGCAATTCCTTCTTGATTTGAGCTTTATCTCTGTTGTATTTGTGGCAAGGAATTAGAAGGAACAAAGATGAATACATTTAATTGAATTGAAAAGCAAATTTTCTGATAGGAAATAAATTTGATTTGATTGTAGATTTGTCACTGAAGGTCAACCTTAGCAACTGTTGTGAAAATGTGAAATAAATTTCAAAATAAAAATTTGCAATTCCGGTGCAGAAGAATTAAGATTCTTATGCATCATTAACTTATTGAGGTTGATGTGGGGAAGCTCATTCAATCCGGCATTAATATCTGGTGTGTTCAAGTCATTGTGTGATTGGCCAAGTAGCTTTCTGCCCTTTATTTTTTGAAAATCTGCCTTACCAAATATAAATGTTGCCCCAAAGCAGGCAAAAATTCCTGTGCTTAATATAAGTAAGGAAATGAAAATATGAGAAAGGTGGCAAGAGGGGAAAATGAGCCAAGCACCCATTGTAGAGCCGTGAGCATGTGTGGGTTTTCTTCTGTACCTTCTCCCTGGAGCCATATACTGCTGATACCAAAGGTCTGTGCGTTTAAAATATATAATAGTATGCTGGAAATTGGATTCTCTACTTCCATTGAATTTATGTTAGAAATTTAAAATGGCAACCTAAAAGAGCCATTGGAATAGGATTTTCATTGTTCTTTGAGGGAGGTGCGTTGGAAAAACATTATTTGAGGTTCCTGCACCAGCCTGACACTCCTCAGCCCAAGTCTGGCTAGAACCCCTAATTGTCTGAGGTTGAAATTAGACTTACGTCTCCTAGATGCTGTAAACCCAGATTGTCAGTGGCCTCAGAGACTGCCTCTGCAGGGTAGAGCTGCATGGATCCTGTGTAGCAGTTATGTTCTAGAGCCTTTGAGCTGGACGTTCTACTGTTCCTCTAGTCCTGCCAGAGAAGCTGGTGAACATCATAGTTTACTTGGAGGAGGCGGAGACGTGCTGTCTGAGGACAGCTCCAGTGTATCACAAAGAATTGAACATTTAGTATTGTCTTATTCCTAGGTGAGACCAATACCATTGGTTTACAAGTGGAAGTTGAACAAAACTTGTTATGTTGGAGTATGTACACCAAACCATTACTAAATGCAAGCAGACAAGAAAAAAACAGCCACGGGGATTTACACAACAGCCAAAGCAGACAGAGTGACCGTACACACAAACAGTGAGCAGTGGAAGTGCAAGTTGGGTTCCTGGTATGGCTTGGTGGGCAAAGTGGCCAGGAAGGTGGAGAAGGTGGTCCCGGTTCGTAGATGGTGTGGACACGCCAGCCATCCTTCCCAGGTTAGATTCCTGCCTGACTCCACTTCCAGCACGGCCCAGTTCTTTCAGTGCTCCTCACACCCTCCTTGATCTCATGAAAGCTTCGAGGGAGTAGGAAGTTTGTTTTAATGGCTCTGCTTGTCCAGTCAGCTATGCCAGGCTGGCCTCAAAACTTGTGATCCTCCTTCTTTGGTCTCTTAAATTCAAGGATTATAGGCATGTACCACCACACCCAGTTTACATTTCTTTTCACTTTTCTCATTTTCCTTTTTTTGTTGACTGTGTACTTGTACTATTATTTCACCTACTGAGACCTTTTAATGAAGACCCCTTAAACGTGTAAGTGGCTCAGCTCCATTGGTGGGTACAAAGCCCAGCCAGTACCACACGAGTTGTACAAGTAGAGAAAGGGTTATTATGTGCTGCATGCAAGGAGCGTGCTGCACACAACCCTTCTAGCAGTGTCCCTCTGCTTTTTAGGGGAACTCATAATACTCATTCAGAGAAGTTGGCGTCACAGGTAGAGATGGACACATCCCCTGCACACCCAGCTTGGACCTCAGCCACTTTCCTACATCCACATCCCACACACAGGGACAGGATGGCCTAGGTAGAGAATTTAGTAGTGTAATGAGCAGAGTTTACTCTGGGTCACCTAAGGTATGCGGAGAGTAGCCTGGCCACTTGCACTAGCTCCTTCTTAGTTTCTCCGGGGGCCTTATATGAAATAAACAAGCAGACAAAAGTCTCACTTGTGCTTTTGGTATTATTTAAAACAACAACAAAACACCAAAACCCTTGCTAGGTGTGATGTGTTTATACCTGTAATCTCTGCAGTTGTTTTGGTAGACTTTTTTTTTTTTTTTTGGCAAATTCAAAATCAGCCCAGGCTGGCTACTGTGTAAGACCCTCTCTCAAAAAACCCAAACCAATCAAGCCACCTGCTGAACATACTCCTTATTTAATCCAGGATGATGAAGATTAACAGTATATGTATATATATATATTTTTCTTGCCATTTTTATCACATGAGCTGTATAGTTTTAGGTCTTACATTTAAATCTTTAGTCCATTTTGAGTTAATTTTCATATGTAGACTGAAATAGTTCTGTATTTTTTAAACCTATTTAGACCTCTGTAAATAGGAGGGAGGATGTGAATTATTTGTGGATTAACCCACTGATTTAACAACATCAGATCTAATAATACTCCTTTCTTCCTAAACAATGGTTAAGGTGTCATTTACATACCATGAAATCCGTCTGTTTGAAGAGTGTAGTCTTGTGGTTGTGAGAGGGAGAGAAGCCACAGGCACACCCCACTCCACACCTCCTGCCGATGAGCATTTGTGTCGGGAGACACAGCGGTTCTCTTAAAAATGTGCCACCTCCTTTGGTTGTCTGGAGATTTCTGGACTTTCTAAAGTGACGATGAGGGACGGGTTCTCCGGACCTTACATACATCAGGCAAGCCCGGAGAGCCACACTCTTGGAGTGTGTGTGCATTTCTCAGTATCTGAGCCAGCTGCGTATCATCATCCACCCACATGCTGAGCTTACAGTCTTCTCGGTGGTTGGACATCCATCTACTTAGTGTGGTTTTATAATAGAAATCTGATCATATGATATATTGCAGGAAGAAAGAAATAAGAGTCAGTGCTTTACTAACTAGACTATTTTCTTATTGTTGATGTCGTTTATATTTTGGCCAAAGGGAGTTTGGATCTCTTATAGAAGAATTTCCTCTGAACTTTTGCCAGGATCAGTTTATTGTCATTTCTAGTTACAAAGGGTTTCTTTTTTCAAACTTGACATCCACCTCCTTTCTCTCACAGCAGATGGGAAAGATCAGCAAGCTGCTATAGACAATTATAGAATTTTCCTTGCTCTGTTTGATCTTTGATTTTAAGACAACTTTTAACCTTGTAGTAATCTCCCAAGAGATTTGAGAAAATATTTAGTAAGACAAAATTATGGCGACCATGAATATGTAATTGCTGTTCAGAAAGCCTACTGCTAAACATGAGGCCAGTGCTTTTAAAAAATCATTATCAGCTGTTAGTGGTCTTTATTAGCTGAGTTCTTTAGTTGATATCTAAATGCATTTTCCCAAAGTAGTTTGGGATTTATGATTAGAAAAGCAATGAGACCGTTCTCAGTGATATATATCAACAGCTAGGAAAAAAGTCACATTGATGAATAGTCAGATTTTTCTAATTAGGTTTTAAGATTAAAATTAGACTATTTTAATTTGGAATTTGAAATGTTGCTTTAAGTTGGCTTTCCTACAAACCTTGAATTTGTTTCAGTCTTCTCCTTTAAACAAATAGATTCAGGCATGAATGCAAATAGGGTTGTAACACATAAAGATGAAAGCTTTCTAACCTTAAAACATGGTTAAACCAAACCAAACTAAAAAGCCAACAACCACAAGTTCATGACTGTTGTGAGCCCCAAAGAGCTGAGATTCCAGGCAGTCAGTGAGCCGAGCCCAGCCCAGCTAGGGCAGGGCAGCTGTTCAGTGCTGGGACTGGGGGAGGCGCTGGTGTGGGCTGGGTGAGCGTGCAGTCCCTGGAGGCGGTAGCGAAGCCACAGCCTTCTCAGGCTTTTCCTCACAAACTGCCAGCAGCTCTGAAGACTGCATTTTGGAGACAACATCCTTTGGCAGTACAGGGACCAGGGAGATGAACTACTGCTGTAGCAGCGACAAGATCTCTGCTAAGGCCTCCGTCCTCTCTCCCAAGTGGCAGCAAGGGAAGGAGGGAAGCCTCACAGTTACTGGGACAGGGTGGAGCCCAGTGTTGGAGTGTTTGTGGAGTTTATATGTATGTGGAGTTTATAAGCACAAGGTCCCAAGTTCAATTCTTGCAAGGAAAGAAAGAACCCATGGTTTCTGTTAGGGCAGTGGTAAAGCCCATTACATGGGGAGCAGGGAAAAGAGACACCCTCCTGCTCCCTGGAAGTGTGCTGCCTGGAGCCACAGCTGGGGAAGGAAGGAAGGAAGGAAGAAGACCTGAGATTGAGCCTGCCTACACCCATGCTTCGTCAGAACAGCATGGAAGTTCCTGTTCCCTCTCCTTTGCCAGATGGTAAGAAACAGGCAATGTGGTCTACTCTCGGGAGACAGCTGGACCATGCAGACAGACCCAGACGGGGTCCCTGAAGGGGAAGGTTGATGCTGAGAGCGCAGATGCTGAGGAAGAAAGGCCTCTGGCCACCAGTGGGAGTGTGGTCATCACCGGAGCTGAAGGGAAGATGTATGCATAATTAGCCTCAAGCCCAGCCCCAGTTCTGACCCAGGGACCCACCTGAAGGCAGAGCAGAAGAAAGGCGTGCCCATTTCCAGACCCAAAACCTGTGTGACCTGACTACTTTCTTTTGTAGCATGTCCAGCTTTCAACAGAACAGAAGCCAGAAGAAACAGTGCCAAGAATAGTCACCAAGTTCCGATGCCACAGAGGCAGGAAATGCTTGATAGGGAATGAAATATAACCATGGTTACTGTATTGAGAAAGAGGAACAGCATGTGAGTTAGGGGATAATTTTAGCAGAAAGGTAGAAACTATTGCAGCTCACACCCAGGTGGAGATGACACTGCTAAAAATAAATCAGTGGAGGGGCTGGGAAGGTGGCTCAGTGGTAGAGCGCTTGCCTCGCATGCATGAGGCTCTGGGTTCGATTCCTCAGCACCACATTAGCAGAAAAAGCCGGAAGTGGCGCTGTGGCTCAAGCAGTAGAGTGCTAGCCTTGAGCTGAAGAGCTGAGGGACAGTGCCCAGGCCCAGAGTTCAGGCCCCACCACCGACAAAAAAAAAAAAAAAAAATTAGTGGAGAACAGAGGTGGAGGCATGGCTCTGTGGTAGAGTTCTAACCTAGCAAGCACAAGTCCTTGAGTTCAGACCTCAGTACCACCACCACCAAAAGCCCCAACCCCCCTAAAATTCCTGAAAATAAGAATTGCTGGGAACTTGGTGCGCCTGAAGCGGAACCGGCGGCGGCAAGACTGATCAGAGGCTTGCAGGGTGAGGCTAGGAGAATGAGTGGACTCTAGCCCCCACGCCAGGGGACGCCGGCTCCATGAGCTGGCCTCCCTCCTGATTGTGTATTGATCAAATGCTGTGAAACTGAACTCCACCTGGACTGAATATAAATTTCCTTTGAGGTACTGGTGCACTTGCTAGGAAGGTGCTCTGCCACTTGAGTTGCACCCCTAGCCCTTTTGATGTTATTTTTAGATAGGATTTTTTAGATTGGGCTAGCCTAGCTCTCTGATCATACGACCTCCACTTTCTAAGTACTTGGGATTACAAGCATGAGTCACTATGCCTGGGCTAGCCTCCAACTGTGATCCTCTAGTTTTTACCTCCTGCATATCTGGAACTACAGGTGTGACCTACTCCCATACCCAGTCAACTTTATATAAATAAAAAAGGCAACCAGACAGTGAGGAGGACCAAAAGGAAATACAAACTATTATGAGCTTAACTGTATTACAAATGAACAACATAACCTTGCTATGGGAGGTAAGAGGAGAATTAGCTTGAATAATGTTGTAAATTTGTATTTTGACTGGATATCTTAAGGCTAGATGTAAAAAGATCCACACACAAATACTGTCCTCCAGATAGTAATAGTTTAGCAGGCCTGAAAGGATATGTCAACTAGAGTTGAACAATAAATGCAATAGATAATGGAAGGTGAATCCTTTACTGTCAGAGAAACACAAGACATGACCAATGAGAAAAGGTGACAGGTAAGAATGGTTTTGGCTTGCAGCTGCACTATCAGTATGATTTCACTTTCTGTAGGCAGAGTTAGATGCGTAAATATATACAAATGTGTGTATAATGCATGGGTTAGTGTGCGTGGCTTATTTTCTCTCTCTGCTGAGAGGGTTTCGGAGCTTGCAAGGAGCAGTGAGTATATCTGATGCTCACAGCTTGGTTATAAATAACTGTTCTCTAATAAAAGGAACCAAGACTTGTTGGAGAATTGCTGACTCAGGACTTGGACAGAGAAAAGTGCAAATAAAATCTGAGTACCTTTGGTGGGAGACATGAAAGAGTTCTTACACAGGAACCAGTTTGGAAAAGCTCTGTGTCAAAGCCAGAACAGCAGGAGTAGCACCTCAGAGAATAAGGTATAAACCTACGAGTGTGTGCAGGTGCAAATAATGGAATGAGTGTGTGGGGGGTACAGAGAAGAGTTTCAGTTACTGGCATAGGAATAAGGGTAAAACATCACAGGAGAACCACTCAGCTCTGATTACTGCCGGCGATGTCACAGGATGGACAGTCTGCTGGGGAGTGGAAGTTTGACAGGAAACAGTATATTTACAGCCTTACAGTGTCTCCCACAGGACATTCATTACAAGGGAGAGAGAATAACTTTACAGTGGAGAAACCTGGCAGCTGTCAGCTCACCAAGAGAAGACCTTGTCAGCATCCTGGACTTCTTGCCCAGATGCAGAACCTAATCCATTGTGAGAAAACAACAGATGTATCCAAAATCACTGGCCATGGTTCACAAGTGTTAACCACCATACCTGGCCCTTAAGATGATTTTAAAATTAAAAGTTAAAGGAAAAAATAAAAAAATAAGCGGTACCCTGATAGTCTGTGAAAAACAGAGCTCCTCCTGAGTTCAAACCAAAAGATTCCCTTCACTCTCCAAAAAGAGATCCAACCAACTAAACAAAGAAAAACAGAGTCCCCACCTCCATGCTGCAGAGAAGAGTTGAATCTGTAAATTTTAGTTCTCTAAAAATAAGATTATTTTCTACCTCCATACTTCTGTTGTACAGCTTCTTAAAGGAGAATGGTTTGTGACTGGTTTTCTCTTCAAGTATTTTAGGACCTTTACATTTTATCTATCAAATGATAAACCAAATTTGAACACGTACAAACAGGGCTCGGGAGGTGGCTTAGTGGTAGAGTACTTGCCTTGCATGCATGAGTCCCTGCTCGATTCCTCAATACCACATACACAGGATAAGCTGGAAGTGGTGCTGTGGCTCAAGTGGTAGAGTGCCAGCCTTGAGCAAAAGAAGCTCGGGAACAGTGCTCAGGCTCTGAGTTCAAGCCTCAGGACTGGCAAAAAAATAAAAAGTCATACAAACAAAGGCGTTTCAACTCAGCCTGTACTATGTATACAGTAAATCTGAATCCTTCCAGTATTCTCCCTTCCCATCTCCCATTCCATCCATCTCCGCAAGTTTCCCATTTCAATTTTCACACATGTACAATTGAGTATTGTATGTGTGTTCTTTACTCTCTCCATTGGTCTGCCCTCCTCTTCCCCTTCCTTCACCCTTCCTCTCTTCACACAAGAAATGTTTCAGTTTCCTGGTATTCATTTTGTTAAAGTGTCTGTTAATTGGGAAAGGCACTCTTTTTTTTTTTTTGGTCAGTCCTGGGATTTGAACTCAGGGGCATGGGCCCTGTCCCTGAGCTTCCTTTGCTCAAAGCTAGTGCTCTACCACTTGAGCCACAGCGCCTCTTCTACCTTTTTGTGTATGTGGTGCTGGGCATCATGCATGCTAGGGAAGCAGTCTACCACTAAGCCCCATTCCTAGCCTGGAGTGTCGGTTAATTGTTATAAGGGGTTACACCATGGAAATCTACACCTGTGTATAATACACTTTAGTCAGTTTGGTTGTGGGCATATGCATACGTGTTTCTATATATGTTTTATTTTACATCTGAGTTCCACATATGAAAAAAAGCATGTACCTCTTGTCTGTCTGAATCTTTTTTTTTTTTTTGAATCAGGTCGTGGGACTGAACTCTGGGCCTGGGCACTGTCCCTCAGCTCTTCAGCTCAAGGTTAGCACTCTACCACTTGAGCCACAGTGCCACTTCCGGCTTTTTATTTTTTCTGCTTATGTGGTGCTAAGGAATCGAACCCAGGGCCTCATGCATGCAAGGCAAGTGCTCTACCACTGAGCCATCTTCCCAGCCCCAATTGTCTGTCTGAATCTTGACTTCACTCAGCGTAATTTTTCAGGGTCCATCTCCTTCTCAGGACAACTGGACAGTTTATTTTTTATAGATTTCTTCTTGTCAGTTTCTATTCCAGAAATTTCCTTTTTTCCTTTGTTTTGTCTTAATCTCTATATTTCATATTTAGGGGTTTCCTCAAGTGTCTGGTCTAGATCACTCAAAGCTGGCATAGGTAGGCCCTGTCAAGTGGAAGGCTTCCCTCTAAAGAGCTCTGTCTAGTAGTAATGTGTAATTTTCAGTTTTCTTATAGGAAAAATAACAGGTTAAATTAATATTAATGATTTTAAAATTTAACTTGTATGTCAAAAATACTATTTCAACAGGTAATCAGTAAAACACTTTTGAGGTCTTTTGCATTTTGTTTTTCTACTGACTCTTAAAAATCCATAGTGAGTTTTACAGTGAGTTTATCTTAGGTAGGCTGGTAGCACCTGTCTTCACCTATTGGTTTTTGATCTTGGGTGGCCATACTGAGTATTACTCAAAACATTGGTGTGCCTCTTAATGTAAAAATGAATTCTTTATTCCCCCACCCCCTCATCAAGGGGTGTGAGCAGCTCTACGATTGCCACTGGGGAGTGAGCCTCACTGATTTGTGAGCCTCTTGATTCATGCTTAGGAATAATAATTTCTTGCAAGTTATCCTGGCTCTAAGGTTCATTTTTTATTTTATCTGCATGCAGATAATGGTGGGCATGTTAATCAAGTGAGGAAAAGTGCAGGGAAAGTTTGCATACCACTTCCATACCATCAGACTTTGTGTGTGACTCTGGACATTGATTTGACACTCCATGGATAAGAAATTGGGGGTGGGCAAGGCAGGGCTCCTGTGATCGTATGAAATTCTCAAGATTATTCATTCCTATCAATATTTGTTTTATACTGTATTAAAGTAATTTTCCCCAGGGCATAAAAATGTAGGCTTATTCAGCAAGTTAAATGTACTCACGTGTAACATGATGTATAATTGCATCAAAAGAGGGTTCTTAATTCTTAATTAAGAATTCTTGATTATGCTTTTCAGAGTTTTAATCACTTGTGGACTTACACTATCATTCCATTTTGATTTGCTAATGTATCTCATAAAGATCATCCTGTTAACTAAAGAAACCTTCTGTTGGGTGTAGAACTCCTGCTCTGAAGTGTTGGTTCTGAAGGACATTGGTTGAGGCTGTCTTGTTTGCATTGACTGCTATGTTGTGGCAAACTAATGATGCGCTGTCTTGGTTGGGGTGGAGGAGGGAGTTCGAGCCGTGTGCTGGATGTGCTGCTGGAAAGTCTGCACCTGTAAGAAAGTACATTCAGCTTGGAAAAGGCCTTAGGAACGACCCAAAGAGTTGTGAAAGGTATTCTTACCTACGGGTGATAAAGATGGGTGAACCCTGATACACCCCCCCCCCCACACCCACACCAACATTTACACCACTGATACCATGCACTCCTCATAAACTCCCACACACTCATACTCAACCCTAAACAATATGCCATATTTAGCCACACAATCTCAAAATACCTATGTTGTAAGGATAACATAAATAAGTGGAATGCCATTTAGATTTGTTTGTGTTATCTCTTTCATCTGCTTCTGCCTGTGCCCAAGATGATGGTGCTCAGAGGTGAGGTCTGGCAGGAGGCTCTGTCCATCGCCAGACTGTGTCCTCAGGAGGCTGTGTCCTCTTCACCTGTGAGGTTCTTGATGTTGAATCTGTAGGCATCTTGGTCTTGGGCTTCCTTGCTTTCACAGAAACGAATTTGGGCTGCTTACCAGCTGCTCTCTCTGCGGTTTTCTGCTGTGGCAGACGGGTGAAGATATTGCTTGAATGAATGCGCAGGACTGGAATAGTCACGGGAATGCTGCTGTCCATACACGGCCCTCAGGGAGACAATTCAGCTGTGCGGTGTTCATGATTCACATAGCAGGACTATTTCTGAAATGATGCACGATTCTTCAGTTTACCTGGTGGTTGCCTAGAAAGATCACTGTATATTAAGTGCAATAGGGCAGTGGAAGGATGACTTTTTGTATATAAGAAGAATTAGGTCTGCACCTCAATGTCCTGGGTGGACACTTGCAAGCGGTATGGGACGGGGACATATATTGTGGGAATGAATGCCCAGGGCGTTCCGCTGTCAGAAGCCAACTACCTCACATTTCTCCTGTCCCTTAGGGACAGCGCCAGCACTTCCAAGTAGCAGTGTTTGAGGTCACCCATGCCCTACAGGAGATTGCTAGAATACAGGATAGAGGTGCACCAACATCACACACCTCCCTGACGGGCAGCTTGGGAAGGTTTTACTTGATTAGGAGATGACTTCTGTTTCCTGACACTCTAGGTTTAGGTCACCTGCATTTGAATCCTACCCCCTGGTACTTGTGTGGTCTGCTCTTGTCTGTTACTTAACCTTTCAATGGCTCCCTTTCCTTATCAGAGCTAGAGTGCCTGCGTGGAGAGGTTGCTCTGAGGGTGAGGAAGCTGGTGCTCTGCTGTGTTTTGGGTACTGGTGACATCTAAGTTCTGTGTGCCATGCGGTTTTGTTGTTGTTGGTACCTGGGCTTGAACTTAAAGCCTTATGCTTGCTTGGCTTTCTTACCCAGAGACGGTACTCTACCACTTGAGCCATGGATCCAGCCCTTATGCATGGAAGACTTTAGAACAATAGAGAGGAAAGAATGGACTTTTTAAAAGTGAGAAAGGAAACTTATACCAGAGAATTAAAGCGATCATGTATGTATGCAGGTTTTTCTTGTAGTGAGTCTTGATCAGATCAACAGGAAAGCTTACTGGATGTAATCCAGCAAGTTGATACCATGCTTTTATCTTCCTTGTTGGCATGGGTAATGATGATCAATGGCTACAACTGACGAGTTCTGAGCATTTGCTGGCCTGGATCCAATAGGCCTAGAAGCATTGTATTATTGGTTTTAAAGAAGCCTATGAAGCATATATTATTTACATAATGAAGATGACAGTGTTTGAATAATTCACTCTAGTGTCCCGGTTCGGAGTTCAGAAGCAAATTTAATTTGAGAGTCCATTCTGTTGATCAGTGTGCAGCCTGAGCAGCCAAGAGGGCAAATGAAGACACATCTTAAGCCTCAGCCTCCCAGAGCTGTCTGCTCTGGACAGCTAATCCTTGGCGGGGCTTGTTTGGCTCTAAGATTTTTATGCTTGGTGTGTGGGCAGAAGTTTTGTTTTTATTTAAAGGGCATCAGTGTCTAGGTCAGACTCTCCCCAAACACTTGAGAGCTGATGGCAGGGCTTTTGTGGTGGTCATTGAGTACTTGCACTGTGGCTAAGGTGTGTGACTGAGGCTGTGATTTTAAGCTTTATTGGTTTATGATGACTGTGACTTGTACGTATGTGACTCTGCTTCCTCTAGGTGTGCACTGGTGTAGCTCAGGTCAGGAAGACAGGAAGAGAAAAGGCGGGGCCAGGGGGATGGTAGAGGGAGAGGGGTGCTGCCTTTGGCGGCCTTTGTCTCCTGAGCCTGCAGAGCCCTGGCCGGGCCCTGGATGGAGTGTGTGCTGGGAGGCATGGGGACTTACTGCCAGCCTGTCTGCTTTTCCAGACACAGCTGTCCTCCGAAGCCACTGCAGCCCCGCGGCTGCCCCCACGTGAGGTTCTGGGCTGTGTGTGCACTCTCAGGGCTCCAAGCCCAGGGCTTCGGTGCTGGCTCACTTTTGGTCTTCAGGCTGAAGTCAGCGCAGACTGAGGCCACTACTCCAGAGCCTGTGGCTGACCCTGCCCAGCTGCTGTTCTGCAGCCACCGCAGTCTCTGGTCAGCTAGGTAACGTGCAGCCCTCACTGCCTTACAGCCCTCACTGTGATTTGAAGTCAGGAGAGTAGAGTGAAGCTGGAGTATGTAGGCTGGCTTTATTTACTTATGTAGATTGCAGCATCCATGCTGGCCCTGGTGGCTCACTCCCGTTATTCTCCCGAATCAGGAAGCTGAGATCTGAGAATCATGGTTCCAAGCCAGCCTAGGCAAGAAAGTCCGTTGACAGTTGTGTACATAGGCCTGATTTATCGCAATCGGTTGTGCTAGTCTTTGTGTTGAGATGGGATTCCACTGTGTTGTCTGGGCTGGCCTTGATCCTGGTCTCAATAATCCTTAAAACCTCAGCCTCTCGAGTAGCTGGGACTGCAAGTGTGTACCTGTATGCTGTTAGTTTTTAATGGCGAATCTTTATGGAGAGTTAGGATGGGTGTCTGCCTAGCAAATGAGAGCATTTCATTACTTAGTCTGTAACACTGTTGGCTGTTACCAGTGTAATGTATAACAGGATATAAGTTTATGTTTAAAATTTATGACCGTGATTTTAAATTATTGACTGCTATTGCTAGGTCACGACTCATATAGCCTAGGAATTGCATAGTCAAATAGAGAAAAGTTGCCTCGTGCTAAGTAGAAGCTGGAAATTGGCTCTTTGCAAGTGGCTCTTGTCCTCAGTCATGTTTTATTTAGGTGTTTAGCAGTGTGCTGTGAGAGCTTCTAGTTAAAACTTGCCGCGGACCGGGTTCTGTCGGGACGACGGAGGACACCTAAGGGAGGAACCTGGAATAGGTGGGGAGATGGCAAACAGACAACTCACACACAAGAGGAGTGGATGCTGAGTGCGATTTAATGCAGAGGATAACAAACTTTTATAGCAAAAGTCTCCATGAGAAAGGGCAAAAGGTTACACCATCTTGCTGCAGGGCTTCTTTCTTGGGTGGTCACCAGCTGGTCACCTGATAGGCACTTGTTTCCGGCTTATCTCTAAGAAATATAATGGGTTTCGATGTTTTGTCATCAACTAACCATTACCTTATTTCTATAGAGGCCTTAACTGTCCCATAAGATCTTTCCTGTTCTTTCCTCAATAGCAAGGTCACCGAGGCCTACATCTAGCAAGTCTTTTAGTAAATGAAAGAGAGTAACAAGAAGTTCTTTCTAAGGGAACGTTGACAATGAGCAAGTACAAAGAGCAGTAGAAGCAGTAAAAGATTAATAGGCACTCTTATGCAGTGAAGAAAGGCAGAAACACATCTTTTCCCAGGGGTTTTTCCAGCCTTTTCCCAGGAGTAGGCCTCTTAGAAGCCCTATTCTCCGAGGTAGACTTCGGTGAAGTCCCAAAACTTGGAGATAGGTTTCTGTAAAGCCCCATTCTCTGAGGTAGACTTCGGTGAAGTCCCAAGACTCAGAGATAGGTCTCGAAGCCCCTATCATGGTCTGATAGATGGTCTCCCATGCTAAGCAGACTCTACTGGGGTCGGCGTGGCATTTGCCCCTTTTTTTTTTTTTTTTTTTTTTTTTTTTAAAACTCTTCAATTGTTTATGAAGCCTTATCGAGACTTCATCATGAGATCAGCGTGAAGGGATTCTGCGAAGGTGAGCTGTGCTGCTTTGCACCCCGGCTCCTGGTCTTTATCTTGAACTGAAGGGTGCATGATTCATAAGAACATTACCTATAGCCCAGTGCTCAGTGGTGTCTGTTGAGTGGAGAATGAAATGCACAGGGCTGTTGCAGATGCTTTGTCTCTATTAACCTTTCTAGCCCTTCCATTTATTTTGATGGGTAGAAGGACATATGCCCCCAAATCACAGAGGCAGTGTGTTCTCAGATGTGGGATCATCTCTAAGACAATGGTGTTAATCATTTTAATAAAGTAAGACTCAGTTTAACTGATTTGAACAGTTTTGCTTCATATTTATTATGAGGTTTCATGAAATCAGAAATGGTAAGCAAGTCTGACCTTGAACTTGTTTGTGAGGATGCATAAACATCAGTGTTTTGAAATTAAATCAAGTGCTTGATATAATTCAAATGTTTTGAGTTACTAATCCTATGATTTCAATAAACAGTTTGCAGTATTGTTGCTATTCTGTTGTAAATTTGTGAACTACTGAGGCGAAACCCCTTTGAACACTTTTTTTTTTAAATTTTAAAGTGGCAAAGCAGTGGGTTAGAGAGGGGGCGGGAAGGGGAGGAGGGGGAGAGAGGGAGGGAGCACCTGTTCCCTGTATAGGAAACAGGAGTTAAAGACTCCTCGTTGAACACTTCAAGGAAATGAATGAGGGCAGTGTAAAGCAAGTGCCCGTGAAAGAGGATGAGTGAGCTAGAGAGGGTGATGGAGGTGGAATGTGATCAGCATTCATTTCCATGTGTGGAAATGGGCTAAGGAAGCTTGTTGAGGTTTGTTTGGGTAGGAAGAGGGGGATGAGGGATGGAGGGATAACATCTGATCCAGGTATGTGTTGTACATATATGGACATACAAAAAGGACACTCCCTCATACAGCTAATTGATGCTAATAAAAACGTGGAAAAAGCTGGATGCCAGGAGCTCACGCTTGTAATCCCAGCTGCTCAGGAGGCGGAGATCTGAGGATTGTGGTTACAAGCCAGCCTTGGGCAGGGAAGTCCTTGGGACTCTTATCTCCAATAAACTACCAAAAAGCCAGAAGTAGAGCTGTGGTAGAGTGCTAGTCTTGAGTACAAAAGCTGTGGGACAGCGCCCAGGCCCTGCTTTTGTTCTTCAGGTGGTGGCAGAGTGTTGAGGCATGATTGGAAGCATTATTGCAGTGTTAATCTAGAATCTTCAGACTTCGTGATTGGGTTCTGCTTACTTTTGGAAATCCCCTAAAGGCAGTTCAAATGACTCTTTGAACAAGAGTCACTTTGTCTTTAGCAGAAGGGAACTAGAAAAACAAAACATTTCCCACAGGACTGCGTGAGTGATGTTGGCATTGAGGAGGTTGCTCTTCCTGGAGTGTTGAAACATGTCAAGGATGGATCCATGCACAATGACCTGTCTCTGTGCTTGGCCTGGGCTGCGCGTGCGGATTTGTGTATTGACAAGTAGAATCTGCTTCATTCCGGAGAATCATGTTTTAAGAGCTGTGCTGTTTGTTTCTGGATGAATTGCTTGGGACAGTGGTAGAAATGTACTTGGAGTATTCAAGTTGAAGGAGTTAGATTGCTTCCTTGGCTTTAAGACTGGCTGTCCAAGTTGGATCTACAGGATGGCAGTTATATTCCTGTTGGGCCAAATAAGCCATAACTAAACTTATGAGTTGATCACGAATGTGGTAGTCTGTTTAGGCTTAAAAACTTGGTGTTAGGGCTGGGAAGGTGGCTCAGTGGTAGAGCGCTTGCCTTGCATGCCTGAGGCCCTGGGTTCGATTCCTCAGCACCACATAAGCAAAAAGAAAAAAAGCGGAAGTGGCGCCATGGCTCAGGTGGTAGAGTGCTAGCCTTGAGCTGAAGAGCTGAGGGACAGCGCCCAGGCCCAGAGTTCAGGCCCCACGACCGGACCAAAAACAAAAAACAAAAAAAAAAACAAAAAAAAACTTGGTGTCAGTGGTTGCTTGCTTTCCAGTACTGTCATTCATTTCTTTGTTAGAGGCTTGGATTCCAGTGTAGTATAGCAAGATGCCAAAGACTGGTGGAAATGATGGAGACCCAGCCCCTGCTGGACACTAGTGTTGAGGGCTGTCAGCCCTGCTGTTTGAGGTGTGTGGAGAGTAGATTACACTTCCTCACCAGGGACAGGAGCTGGGTCCAGTGTGGGTTAGACCAGCCGCGGCATTCCGTCCTCAGGGAGGTCAGAGCTTGCTCAGTGGAGATGCATAGGAGATCTCCTGTTCTTCCAGTTACAAGCATCACACATCTGGACTGTAGGAATTAGTCCAAGGTTTTAGGTAAGTACTTAATATAAGCCATAAGAAACCTCCTTGGCTCACTGAAGGACATAGACTGGGTCATTTATCACTGCTCTGGCAGGAGTATTACAACTGCTCAGACTTCCATGGTTTCTGTTTCTATGAAATAAGTCATGATAGACAAAGCAGAATCCATGTGAAGAGTCAAGTCCTGTTTTCAGCTGCTGACTTTGCAATTCCAAGTTTTAGCCCAAGATGTCACCAAGCATAGAAATTAGTTCCTTTGAAACTCTCTCCCTCCTTCCCTCCCTCCTTCCCTGCCTCCCTCCTTCCCTGCCTCCCTCCTTCCCTCCCTCCTTCCCTCCCTCCTTCCCTCCCTCCTTCCCTGCCTCCCTCCCTCCTTCCCTCCCTCCCTCCCTGCCTTCCAAACTGGGCAATCTCCAGCCCTTTTAGCTCTGGTTATTTTTGGGAAAAGATTTTGCTTTCTTACTTAGGGTACATTGGGTCACAAACCCCTCCTTATCTTTTCTGTGTGACTGAAATGACAAGTATGTGCCACTGTGGCCAGTTCTTGGCTGAGTCTTGTCTGGGCTGGCCTGGAACTGTGATCTTCCTGACTTCAGCCTCCCAGGTCACTGGGATAACAGGTGTGAACTCTTGTGTCCAGCTATTGGTTGAGATGGGGGGGCGGTCTTGTGAATTTTTTTCTTAGTGATTTTGAATTGTAATCCTTCTGATGTTCACCTTCCAGGTATCTCGGATTACAGGTGTGAGTCACTGGTATTTTGCTGGGATTTTCTCTAGTATTGTAATTTTTCTATGTTACTTAGCTTTAAACAATTGCATAAGTTCTAAAAATTGCATAAGTTTCTAAAAAATGCTCAGTAAAATTCATTGCTTTGGATTTAAGTATTTCAGTGAATATTTCATCCTTTTCAGCGAGGAACTAATTATAGTGCTTGTCTTATTAATTTTGTGAAGTATATATAAATATAGAACACAGAATTGGCTGCTTGGGTTCAAATTTTGTTTCTGCCAAAAAAGTAACTGTTATAATAGGAAAGTTAAAAAAATATGTAAAGTTAGTTAAAAAAGTCATTGAGATATAATTGATGTCCCATCCAGTTCACTCATTAAGTTGTGCTGTTGTCACCAGTTTTGAACATTTTTCTCTCTGAAAGACAGTCTGTTCCCACCAGCTGTCATTCCTGTCTGCCAGATCACAGGGTAGCTCAGCACTTGGCTCCTTGAGGAACTGCCAAACCGCCCAGTGTCTTCTTATCCTTGCAGGCCAACACCTACTGCTTTCTTGTTTGTGGGTTTTTTCTTTCTCCTGCTGATAACTGTTTGTGTCTTTTACATGGTATTTTATAGCTTTGATATAAGTTTTCCTAGTAATTAATGACACTGAGCATTTTTCATGTGCTCAGTGGCCATTAGTATGTATTTTTCTAAACATAGAAAACATCTCTTCCTCCTTTTTTTTGAGACAGGGTGTCACTGTGTAGCTCAGGGTGATCTGAAACTCTCGCCATGTAGCCCAGGCTGGCTTGACATTCATGATCTGTCTGACTCTGCCTCCCGTGTGCTGGAATTGCAACTTGTACCCTCATGCCTGGTTTCATTTCATTCTTCATGAACAATTTTATACACAGGAAGAACCTGATATGTGCACAGCATTCTTCACTGAATCCTTCCTCTATTCATTGCTGTTGCTGCTGCTTCTCCTCCTTTTTTTAAAAAAAAATTTCCTTTAAGGAAAACATCTCTAGTGTTTAAATGACACACAGAAGATCCTTTTTCTGCATTTGGTGTGGAAACAAATGCAGCAAGTCATTAAGCTCTTATAGTTGTAAAATACTTTAAATATATATGAAATACCTTAAGGCTTATAGTGCTATATCACTTTAGCTAGGCAGGCAGTCTACTGATGATCCAAACCTTCAGTGCTATGTCACTTTTAAATCAGAGGAGTGAATTGAGATATTTGGGCTCTTTGTCTCGAATGTTTTGTGGCTGTCATTCACTTTGGTCAGTTTGAATATCCTAGGTATTATGGGAGCACACAGAGTTTAAATAATTTACCTGTCACATTTAGTTTGAAACATATTCAGGAGACAAAGGAAAAATTTTCATAATTTGAAAATTTGTGAGATTTTTATGCAGTACAGTGACCAGGCAGAAAATACCTAAGCTTTGTCCTCCAGAATCTTAGTTATTTTTCAGAAACAGGGTGAATGAGAGATTTCGTTACTATAAATGTGGTTGGGTTTTTATTGCCCATGCCATGGGCAACATTATATAAGTCCTGTGGGTGAAGTAATTCTGAGGTGGGAAGGAAATCAGCTTCACACAGCTGCTGCAAATAATGCCTTTTGACAGCTAATAAATAGGAGGATCGATTAACTGCTTTCGTCTTCCATTACTGGGTTTTGCAGTATGTTTTCTCATTATAAATTTCTCTTTTAAACTAAGGATTCTTAAGAGCAATAATTAGCGATGCTGTTACTGATAATGTGCATGTACACAGGACACATATATTCAGTTTCCACTTTTAAGTATAGTCTCATATTGTTTATATTTACCTTCTTTTGTATTCATCTTCCCTTGGGACATACATGGATGACTTCATCTTCCCAAATCTTCTAAGCGGACTTAAAAGATTATGAGGCTTGACTTGATTTTATTTATTTATTTATTTATTTTTTGTCAGTTGTGGGCCTGAACTCTGGGCCTGGGCACTATTCCTCAGCTCTTTAGCTCAAGGCTAGTGCTCTACCACTTGAGCCACAGCGCCACTCCCGGCTTTTTCTGCTTATGTGGTGCTGAGGAATTGAACCCAGGGCCTCATGCATGCAAGGCAAGCGCTCTACCACTGAGCCACCTTCCCAGCCCATGAGGCTTGACTTGAGAGAAACGTGAAAATCCCTGTTGGGATTCAAATACTACCAGAAGGCTGTGTGTGTGAGAGAGCACGGCCAATGCAGGGCGAGGTGGGGAGAGAGGGATGAGAAGAGTATGTGTGTGTGCTGGTAAAAGCCAGTTAGTGTTGTGTCCCGTTCTTGTCTTCCACCCTGTCTTCTGTGTCTGCCATTTCCTGTTAAATGCCAGTGGGTATCCCGTGTGCTCACTTTTGGACATTGATCTTTATCTACCATTCCGGACCACTTAATTTTACTTAATGCTTTTACCTTTCCCTTGACCATAGATTTTTCTTTTGCATTTTTCACTTTTTATATGCTCTTAATGTCAAGAACAGAGTGAAAGCTGGCAAGATTGTATTATATAAGATAAGGCAGGAGGAGGAAAGTTGTTGGAATTTACTGTAGCATGGGGAAAGGTTTTGCCCCTAGTATTTTACAGAAGCAGGGATATTGAGTAAAGGGCAAAATGCCAGGAATTAGATACTGAGCTTGAGCAGCCAGTGTTTGGGATGTAAGTCCTCAGGTACTTCTGGGCATAACTGAGTGGTTCCTCTCCTTCGAAGAACCAAAAATACTCTTTCTCCCCTCCCTCCCGCCCTCCCTCCCTCCCTCTTTCCCTTCCTCCCTTCCTTCCTTCCTCTCATACTTTCTAGGCAAGTGCTCTACCACTTGAGTCACCACTCCAACCTCTTTTTATTTTGTCGGTTGTGGGGCTTGAACTCTGGGCCTGGGCGCTGTCCCTCAGCTCTTCAGCTCAAGGCTAGTGCTCTACCACTTGAGCCACAGGGCCACTTCTGGTTTTGAGTGGTTTATTGGAGATAAGAGTTTCATAGACTATCGTGCTGGGGCTGGCTTTGAACCGAGATCCTCAGATCTCGGCCTCCTGAGTAGCTAGGATGACTGGTGTGAGCCACAGTTACCCGGCTCCAGCCTCTTTTTGTATTGGTTATTTTCAGGGTAGGCTCTTGCTTTATGCCTCAACTTTGGTCCTCCTCCCAGTACTTTCGCGTGTCCCTGGGGATGGCAGGTGTGCATCATTTTGCCCAGCTGTTGTGCTTTCCCTGTAGCTAGGAGGACATCCTCTTGGAATAACCATCCAGCCATTGTCCAGATGGATTCTTGGCATGGCTTCTTTTTGCCAGGGCTGGCCTTGAGCTGTGATCCTGGAATCTCTCCCTTCCAAGTAGCTAGACTTACAGGTGGGAGCCACCATGCCTGGCTCAAAAATACCTTTTTGATTGTGCTGTTTTATTCAGTGGCTACCAGAGGCCTCAAATTCTGCTACTCTTTGTATAGTTCTTTTCTCCTGTGGCTGGTGACAATGCGTTGCAAGGTGCTCAATGCAGAATGAGTGTTGGTGGTTAGGACGCAGCTCTTTCCTTTGTATAAAGGGAATAATTTTTTGAACACATTATTGGATTGAGCTATCTGGATCATTCATCCATTCAGAGGTATTTATAGGTCACCTGTCAATTGCTTGGCCTTCTACTAGGTGCTGGGGAAAACCCATCTAGGTCCACCCTTAGGTAAAAGCAGGGAGGTAAAGAACTGAACAAAGTGCTTTCCCTAGGTGGCGTTGGCACCCAGTGAGGGAGGCCACCATTAGGATCCACTTCAGTTCACATATTGGGTGCCAGACTTTATGGCAGCTGTCCTTTGGGAAGGACAGATGTACCTTGGAAAATTCAATGTGAAACAGATTTAAAAAATCTTTTTTTTTAACTTTGTCACTTGATTTTGAAATTGCCCCATTGAGGGAAAAAAGTGAGGTTACACACCAGTTTACAGTGTTTAGCAGTAGCACATTATTGAGAAAATCATAACTGTTTACTGTGCTGTCTACAGATCATTCTTAGAACTTTATAACTTGCTTTGGCTTTTATTCTTGTTTGACTTTCCTTTGATTATGACTCTTTTATATACCTGGAAACACATTTATACCTATCGTCTTTTACTGTATAGTCTTTAAAACATTTTTTTTCTTCTTTAAAAACCACTAATAACTAGTGAAACCAGTAGTCACAACAGCCTAGTCAGTAAAAATACCAACAGTAACCGAGTATGGTAACTCATGCCTGTAATCCTAGCTATGAAATCTGAGGATTCTGGTTCAAAGCCAGCCTGTGCAGGAAAGTCAGTGAAACTCTTATCTTCAATTAACAACCAAAAAGTTGCAAATGGAGCTATGATTCAAGTAGTAGAGCACTAACTGGAGCAAAAAAAAAAGTCAAAGAGACCTCCCAGATGCCCAGAATGGGTGCTCTCTCCCTTGTGTTCTTTCCCCCCCACTCTGTGTATATATATAATATAGAAAATTCTAAAAGCAATTTGTTGATAATTTTAAATTGCATGCATTTCTGAGTAGCATACATCACCCTCAGGTATAGTACACTGAGGAGCTTTCAGAGTCTACAGTTACGTAATTTTTTAAAATAATGTATTTAGAATTGTTCTATTACAGCCATTCTCTTGCATGCCTGATTTGTAAATTAAACCTTATCAGAGGTATGTATGTATGGGAAGAAACCTAGCCATACAAGTGTTAGTATTCCCCATAGATTCAGGCTTCTACTGGCATTTTAGAACATCTCTCTTGTGGATAAGGGCGGACCACTGTACTCGCACCGTCAGCAGTATTTGTTCTCTGTCTTGAACACATTTATTAAAACCTTAGACATGGATTGAAGCTTCTGCTAGGTGAAATAAATTAAAATTTTCTCAGTTAAAAAAAAAACCAAGTTTGCTGGTGCTGGTAGCTCACGCCTATCATCCTAGCCACTCAGAAGGCTGAAATCTGAGGATTGCAGTTCAAAGTCAGCCTAGGCAGGAAAGTCTGTGAGACTCTTATCTCCAATAAACCATTAGAAAACCGGAAGTAGTGCTGTGGCTAAAGCGGTAGAGCGCTCCCCTTGAGCTGAAGAGCTGAGGGACAGCGCCCAAGCCCAGAATTCAAGCCCCATGACTGACCAAAACAAAACAAAAAACAAAAAACCAAGTTTGTATACAATAATTATTAGCATATTAAAGTGTTGATTTGTTGAACAATTGTACTGATAATACTCTACTTTTGATTTATTTCTCTTTGGTTCAGTTTGTTGTAACATAGTATTATATGTAGGTGTGTGTGTGTGTGTGTGTGTGTGTGTGTGTGTATTCTGACCTAAATTTTATGGAGCAGTTATAAGCCATCTTCATATTTTGACTGTCTTCCAAAATGTAGCATCATGTCAGCTGTTACGCAACATTTAAAATTTTGCCGCCTACTGTTTGGAGAGTCATATATTTTTAACCAAAGATGCTTCATGTCGAAAATAATTGTCTGTAATTCCACTTCAGAAATAACTTTTGGTCTTCCTTCATGGCATTAGAACATAGTTTTTTCTGTTTAAACTTGTTACTGCTTGTACATGGAGCTTAATACAAAAGCACCAATGACTTTGTCTCTCTCCCACTCAGTGTCAACAATGTTGTTAATCTCTATGCCATTTCCAAGTTTATTTCATCATCTATGTATGGTGAAGCAATTTCAGTCAAGTCTTCCTATCCCCTTTTTGCACATAGCTTATTTGGGTTAACGCTCTCCTCAGTGTTTTTGCTTTGAACACAAAATTAATTGCTTAATCTCTTAATTATTCAGACTGTGTTCAAAACTTTATTTCAGACAGGTTCCCAGCCTACCTCTGTATATTTTCAGTGCTTTTCCACTATCTTCCCTTCTTAACCTGATTCACTTAGCATATTCTTCTACATTCTGTCAGTCTCATTTCACTAATCGTCTTAAATTAGTTGATTTCTGATAACTGTTTCTATTCTTGGGTCTTGCCTGATCTTTTTAAATGTCTTTTCCTACAGCACCGTCTTTACTTAGTTATTTAGGAACAGTCGATAGTGTAACGAGTATTTCCTCTCAAATCTAGTAACATCCAGACTCATCCATCAAAATTATATTAAGAGAAGAAACCCAGACCCAAAATATCATATGTCTATGATATTCTTAACAGGGAATAACAGTATCCCAATTGCTAAGTGCATAGGACCGTATGTAATGAAGTGTTTCAAAAATGAGCTCCAAGAATTGGAAACAAGAAGTTCTTATTATGTCCTGTAGTAGTTATTCCTATTTTTTTCTGTTTTAGTTTTCTGTACCCTTTGTCTTGGATATAAGTTTATCTGATCCATGGAAGGGAAAGGGAATCATAGAAAAAGGATAAGAAACAGGACAAAAGATGAACTAATACAACAGTGATACTCACTAGACATCACATTGGAAATGAATGAGAGAACTTGCGGGGGAGGGGTACGTGGGAGAAAATGAGGTGGGGGTAACCGTGTCTAAAAAGAACTGTACTCTTTGCCTTACGCAACTGTAGCAGCCCTGTCCATCACCTTTGCAATAAAGATAAAACAGATAGCTCCAGTTCTCATTCAGTTAGACTGCGTTCCTCACCCTTTCTCACCTTCTTCTCCCCATCTTTCTTCTGATCCTCAAGAACATATTCTTACCAGGGAAACCCTGCATCCTCAAGGTCATCCCTTTCATCTTCTTGCTTTTGTTAGAACCTTCCTGTCTCCTGAGGAGACTTTCAGCCTCCAGCATCTTGCTTTCCTGTCCACGTGCTCCTGGGTCTGTCAGCTGCCTTCTGATTTTCCTGAATCCTCGCAGCTCCTTTGTGTCTCTCCATCATTTCTCCTGGCACCGTTCTCAGTGGCTCACACATCCATCCTCGTACTTGGCTCTGATTGTCTTTGTCTTCACCTCAGCTTTGCTTCTGCTCCTCAGGGCCAAGCCCTAGCACCGATCCCTCAGCTGAGTCCTCAGCTCCTCAGTGGCTGCTGTCTCCCAGCAGTCCCTGCGTGCAGGCATCTAGCACAGTTCCAACACCTTACACTATTGCTGTGGCCTCTCTTCTGCGTCTGTTGCAGGCCTTGAAACCAGGAGCCGTGTCTTGCTACTCCCTGTGTCCCTGGGACTGGCTGCCCTTGCTGGGACAGAAAGATCTGCCCTGGCGGGAAAGAGCCACCGGGGAGGATGTGGCATTCAGGGGAGTACTTTTGGAACACAATTAAACTTTACCATTTAAATGATCACATCATTTAAAAAATTGGTCTCCTAATTTCCTTTTGGGGAAAATAGATGCTTTAATTTATTGTTGTTGAAATTCTTAGTTTACTCAAGGTTGGTCAATTACAAATTCTCATCCTCTGAGGATTATTATAAATGAGCTATAAATTTGGTCAGTTTACCTGAAAAGAGTTAATTATTTTTCCTATGTTGAACACTTTTTCCCACCAGCCTATTGGGTGGGAGTAGGAATAAGGCTTTGTATTAAGATTTCCTTAGCCTTCTCTGTGATCTATGTAGAGCTAGAAGTAAAGATGTTTAATTCTGCTTTGTTACAGTTGCATCTTTTTTTTTTTTTTTTAGATAAGAGACATATATGCAAGATTTTATGTGTTTGGAAGGGGATGCTGACTTTGCAAACCTTCTAAAGCTCATAGCTTCATTGTTAATCTATTCATGTTTCATTGCTTTCGGAGTAATAAATAATTACTATTTAATTATCCATGTTTATCCCAATAACTTCATTGAGTTGTTACTCTACTTTGATTTATTATTTATTTTATTTGGGTGTATAAAGGATTTGAAAATAACTGGGAAGAATATTTCAAGTGTTATAAGCACTTCAGGGTTCATAACATTCTGAGTTTCTAGAATCTCCACCCAGTCTTGAAACATTTAAACGGTATAAGGAAATTTTTGTGAGATTGCTGTACAAATTCATAATGAAGCTATGATGGTAAAAGCAATACACATATAACATATATGTATATATTGTGCATGTGTATCTGTGTCTGTTATTCTGTGGTGCTAGTGACCTAGAGCCTCGTTCATACTAGAGCTACACCCCAGCCTAAGAGAAATATTTCCTAGCACTTCCTTTGAAGCAATCATATTTTTACATGTTTAGTTGTCACTAAAATTTTTGAATTTGGAATATTACATGCACTTCATTAGTTGAGCATTGTTAACCTGAAAGAAGGAAGTTTTGTCTTGTTGGCACTCCAAAGTTTCTCCTTTCAGAGTACTTGATTTTGGATTTTTGGATATGTATACCGGACATGTCCTATTGTTTATTACCACTTTAGTAAAGTCATTCAGAGAGGCTAAATTGTTTAGTTTCACACAGCTACCTTTAAATAGTAAATTGGAATTCAGTTATATCCAGTATGGCTTGAGAGTGAGTGATGTAACTAGAATGTTAAATTCTCTTGAGTGCTTTGCTGAGGAACAAAAAGACACACCTGAGAGAAATTAATTTATAAAAATACACTCAACCCAGGTTTTAAAATCAGTGAGAAAACGAAGTACACACTGGAAGTAGGAAGAGGCACTTTCAACGTGAGGACCGCAGATCAGCTGATTCAGACTGCTGCTCTGGGCAACAGTGGAGAGAGCCCGGGTGGCAGCATTTCTCTGGCAGCAGGTGGAAGGACTGAGGACAAGGGCATTGAGAGGTGGATGAGACGCCGGCATTGCGCTCAGTGGGAATGTGGGGCAGTGGGAGGTCCGCCTGTGAACTCACTCATCGCATTCTCAGCAGTTCTAAGTTTCTTTTTTCTCTAAGGCACTGGAAACACAGTGGGGTCTGAGAACCTCTGGGGTCCCTGGAGGTTCAGGGATCTAATAAAAATCTATTTCCACAAGATGAGTTTGGTATTATTTGTGTTTTTCACTTTTCTGCTTGAGCGGGCTTTGACCATTGATCTCAGATCTCTGTCTCTTGAGAAGAATAGTGTCCAAAGCAGGTAGAACAAAAAGATGCGCCCGTGCCTCTGAAGTGAACAGATGACTGCAGGTTTTCCTCATCGCTGTGAATACTGTAGAGAAATGGTGCTTATTTCTCTAACTAGAGGAAGAGGGAGAGTCATTTACCAGAGTGGCACTGGTATGAAATGAGCATGTTTTCATCATTTTGAAGGTTAAATGTATTGATGCAAATGTTGATCAAATATACTGTCTTCAGAATTTTGCCCTGGTCCTTTTTTTTTTTTGGTAGCTTCTAGGACTTGAACTCAGGGCCTGGGTACTCTCCCTTAGTTTTTCACTCAAGGCTGACACTGTACCACGTTAGCCACAGTTCTACTTCTAGATTTTTGGTGGTTAATGGTAGATAAGAGTCTCATGGGCTTTTCTGCCTAGGCTGGGTTTCCCAACATTATCCTCAGATCTAAGCCTCCTGAGTAGCTAGGATTACAGGTGTGAGCCACCAGCATCCAGCACCTCTGGTACTTTTAATATTTATGTTGTGTGATGTTGTGTCTGAATTTTTCTTCTTCCTGTTTTTACTATTTTAAATTTCAAGGTTTAGGGAAAATGAAGATGCTCAGATGATCAGAGTTTGGCTGAATAGATGTCCTACTTACAAGCACCTGTGGTCATTGGAGAAGAATTTCCTTGTTTGCAGTTCCCTTTTGTTAGAATTTTCTTTCTTTCTTTCTTTCTCTTTTTTGTCGTGGGGCTTGAACTCTGGGCTTGGGCGCTGTCCTTGTGCTCTTCAGCTCAAGGCGAGTGCTCTACCACTTGAGCCACAGCACCACTTCTGGTTTTCTTGCGGTTTATTGGAGATAAGAGTCTCATGAACTTTCCTGCCCGGGCTGGCTTTGAACCGTGATCCTCAGATCTCAGCCTCCTGAGTAGCTAGGATTACAGGTGTGAGCCACTGGTGCCCGGCTTGTTATAGCTTTCTTTAGTGTGCCTCTTATGTCCTCAGCCTGAGCCAAATGAACTTTACTTAATAGCCAGCTCACCAGTTTTAAATTCCAAGCAGTGAAAGTGGCCTGCTACCTCTGCAGCTGTGTAGCTAGCACCAAGTGCTGTTAATAGGCTGAGGATGCTTGGAATCTCTGCATTCTAAAAACACTCATTTGCCTCTAAGCTCATTCCCCTGCATAAAACAAATAGAATGTCATACAAAATTGCCTTTCAGTATTATTAAAGATTTAGCAGTCTCCCTTAATTTTAATTTCCACAAATGAAACCTTCAAAACCATATTTACAACTAATTTGAAGTCAATCATTCTGATTGAATTAAAAATATTAGGATTAGAAACTTCAGTATACGTATATAAAATAGCAAAGCTCTGGATGCTAGTCACAATTTGAAATTAGAGTAAGCGCCGTGGGTATCTATGGTTGACAAGCGCATGAAGGGCGGCTCTCAGGCTGATCTTGTCCGTACTGCTGTGTTAACAGCCATGCGGGAAACTCCCCCCCCCCCCCCCCCCCAAGCTGTTGTAGAAGTAGGTGAAATTATGTTGAAGACACACACAGCAGCTTCCGTTTGAGTCAGCGTTGTGCTTGGCACGCTCCCGTGTCACTCGCTGCACACAGCCCATGGAGGAGTGACCACTTTCCATGGCAGAGGAGGGCACCGAGGCTGACTAAGGTTACAAGGTGGTAGGCCTGCACTGCAGACGGTGTACTCCAACAGCAACCAAGGGGTCTCCTTACCTTTGCCTACATAGCTCTCCCATCTCCTCTGCCTCCCTGTATTCTCCATCTATGCCTTTATCTGAACTTAGGTCCTGTAGGACCTGTGTGTTGTGGGCTCATCCTGCACGTGTGGCGTGCGATTCCCTGACCTCCTAGATGTCGATTGCCACAAGCAGTGACTGCATGCCCTCTCCGTTCTTGTCCCCCAGGACTTTGTGGCTCCGTGATGGCAGTCACCGGACAGTTGCCGATTAGCGGGTGGGATATGTCTCCATGAGGACTGTTGCGCTAGCGCAGGACATGGAGGAGGTGGGGAGGGACGGTCTGCCTCTGCTGACTGACTTGGTCCAAAGGCATTGCCCTTCTCGTCCCTCAGTGCTAATATGGATTGAATTGCTTGTGTTTTTCCCAGGAGGTTGGCAGCCAATGAATCACAGATTGATTTCCTGGACCTCTTAACGGTTAACTTTTCTTATTTTTTACTTTAAAATGTTAGAAATGTGAAATAAAGTGATAAGGTACTTAGAAATCTGAGTCTAAACCAATCCAGTTTTCCTGTGTTACAAATTTAGATTATTTCCTCTCTATCTGTTGCTTTGGTAGCTAGATGAATGATGGAAGTGAGTAGCTTTAATTTTGAAAAAGCCCTTTGGGACCAAACCAATTTAATTACTATTTGGCATCAAAAATGGAAGATCCTTTTTCTTTATTGTTTTGAATATTTATGCCAAAGAGAAGTTTAGTATTTTCCAGCATATTCTACTTGGTGAGTTATAGTAATTATGCCACTGTGGTAAAATAACATGATTTTAATTGAGATAATCTTTGTAGTGTGGAATTTCATTTCCATGCATATTTTCTACATGGCATTAACGTTTCTAATGAGTCAGAATGCTTAAATTTCAAAGATATTTACAAACAGAAAATTTTGTAATGATGTATTGTATCTGCGGTCTCTGCTTTTGGGGGAAAAAAGCAAGCCTCATGTGGGGGCTCAGGACTGTACCCCTGCTACGTAGGACGTGGGTATTGGGAGGGCTAGCTAGGCAAGAAGTTAGTAAGACCTCAGATATGTAGGAGGATCATGGTCTAGGCTGGCTTGGACAAAATCATGAGGCTCTACTTGAAAAATTACTGAAGCCAAACGATTGGAGGTGTGGCTCAAGTGGCAGAGCTCCTCCTAGTCAGCACAGGCCCGCAGCTCCAACTCAGTTACTCGGGTTGAGTGGAGTTGGGTGGAGTTATAGGACATACACATTTACCAATATTCTTTTAGTAATTTTGGCTTTGTCCATCGGCAAAGATAGGCTTTTCTCCTTGGCTTTGTTTTCAAGAGCTGGCCTGTGCATTGTTTGCCAAAGAGCCTCTTAGGGTTGTGGGAAGAACGGCCTCACAGGAAGGCCACTCAGTGCTCCTTACAGCTGGCTTGAGGGCGAGCAGCCCTAAATCAGCCCCTGCATCATCACCTCTTCCTTCTTACCGAAGGGCCTCTAGTCTCTCTCAGCTTTCTTCCCAAAGGGAAGGTCTACCACCTGTAAACTAAATCTTGTTTTTTGGGGGTGCTTTTTCATGTACAAAGAGCCACACGCTGGCCTCTGCAGCCCTTTCTGGTCTTGGAGGGCCATGATTCCCTGGGTTGAGAAAGCTTCAGGAGTGCAAGGCTCCAGGCTTCTCTGTGGGGCCAGTGTCTGCCTGGGTCAGAGTCTCCTGGAGGAGCTGCGGGACCGGGACAACCACTGAGAGCCCTGCATACTGAGCACACTTCCGTGATGTTTGCCTGTGGCGTGTTCTTCACAGGAAAGACAAGGTGGAGTCTGCAGGTACCTGGGATGGGGAAGCGTGGTAGTGACTAGGATTTCTTTGTCTTTTGATCTGTCTTTCCCCCTATTTGCTTCCTGGCCATAGTGTTTTAGTGGGGTACTCTTTCCCTTCAAAACATGGTCTCCCTAACTATACCTCATATTTGAGACTTGATGGGCCCATGAATTTTATTTAAGAGATAGTGAGTTTGCTGTACCCATGTCTAGCTTCTTAATTTGTACACTGGAAGAACAGTTAGTTTTGCTTTGTTTTTATTTCCTTTCTGAGGCTCAGGAGCTCTGCCTGTACTTGGGAGAGGACTTACTGAGTGTTATGAACTGCTGTGTCTCTGAGTGCTTAGGAACTGACCCTCTTCTGAAGCAGTCAGTTTTGCAGGGCATGTGTTTTTTTAGAGAGTGAGTTAAGTTTTCATTTATTTTGCTAAAATAATTTTAGTATCTTTTCTCATCTGGTGGTAGAATACTACTATTATTTTAGTCTTTGATGGAGGGGAAAAACGGTCAAACTCCCATTTTCTGGCTATTCTATCTTTCATTGAGAAGTTCCAGTTCTAGGTGCCTCTTTAGGCAGCCCTCTTGCAAATGATATTCTTGCAATCTGTAGATGTTGTATAGACACGACTTCTCCATCCTCTGAAATTGCTCTTATTCTTCAAATTGAGTTACATTTGTTGCAAAAGACCAGCCAGAGCCAAGTGGATCTGAAAGATCCAGTTCTTGTCCGTGTGGTGGGATTCCCTTCCCAAGCCTAGCAAGTGTGTGAGGAGCATCTCCACATGAGGTAAAATGTGCCTTTCGCTAGCTCCCCTTCTGTGCTGCTTGTTTTGCAACTGGAACTGTCAAAAACAAGAGGTCCTTTTTCTAGAAGTCTGCAGATCATTCTTATTTTTCATTTGACATTTGTCTTGCTCATTTCTGTTTTCCAGAAATGTGGCTTTGGTTTTCATTTGAAAATGACAGGCTTGTTTTTGTTTTTTGTTTTGTTGGTCCCTGGGGCTTGGACTCTGGTCCTGGGCGCTGTCCCTCAGCTCTTCAGCTCAAGGCTAGTGCTCTACCACTTGAGCCATAGTGCCACTTCTGGTTTTCTGGTGGTTTATTGGAGATGAGCCTCATAGACTGTACTTCTTGGGCTGGCTTTGAACCGTGATCCTCAGATCTCAGCTTCCTGAGTAGCTAGGATTACAGGCATGAGCCATCCGTGCCGGCTTTTTTTTTTTTTTTAAGACAAAAGCAGAATGTTTCTGTAAAATGTCTGGAGCTGTGCTCTGTCTCCTTTCCTTTCTCAGCCTGCCCAAGTGTCTCTGGGGACCCTCTCCAGGGTAGAAGGACTCTTCAGAGGCCCAGTGTGTGGTCTAATCAAGCACAGTTTGGTTACCTTTTTTTTTAAAGTGAGAATTAAACATTCATTTCACTTTCAATACTACCCCCATCCTCTAAATAACTCGTGTCAGGAAATGGTTGTGTGGCAAATGGCAACTGAATTATTCAAGGGCTTGAGATCATCTTGTTTATTTAGCCCCCATTTTGTGCTGAGGTACGTTCCGCCTCTGGTTGGCAGCCATGGGAGGGTCTGGGACACGCAGGCTAGGCACTTGTCATGGTTCCTTGCTGGTGGTCTTAGGTGTGTTGATCTTGCTCACTTCTGAGAGGACAGCCTACCTTGCATAGCTGGGGCCCTAGGCCCCAGGATTAGCCTCTGAGTAAGTTAGACAGGGGAAAGGGAGTGAAGGAAAGTCTGCCGTCGGGGAGCCCCAGTGACCTCTTCCTCAGGAGGCATCCTCCAGGGAGCCCGCGCGCCTCTCCCCAGTGCAGGCGGCCATTCTCTAACTGGCTACAAGTATCTACTGTGGCCATCTTTGGGCACTTTGGGATTTTGTTTGTTTACTGTCTTTTGGAAGCCCTGTTGCTTCTTCCAGTATCCATCCTGATTCAGATCTCAGAGCCATTAGTGACTTGTTCTGCCTACTCGAGTACTCTTGTGGGTTTATGCCCTTGTGGTGGCCAGTGTGGGTGTGGCGCTTGAATTCTGCTGTCCTTGTGCTGTCTTGTTTTGGGAAACAGTCAAGGAAACTAAAAAAACTATCACTACTGTCATTTCCCCAGATTTCTCTCATGTGTTTTTAAACCTCTGCTAAATCTTGAGCTCTATTTACGTTTATTCTTCTTACACATTTGCAAATCATTGGTACTGTGTTCCTTTCTGGGATTGCCAGTCCTCGCTGTTGTATCTTCGTATTTTATTTTGTTTAAAAAATATTTGCTTTATGGTTTTAGTGTTTTACTTTATGCTTTTCTTGGTTCTCTATTTAAAAAATTAAGTTACTAATTTATGTGTTCTGATTTATTTGTTGGCTTTACAGGTGTATAAATATGTAAAGCCATAAATGTTTCTGTATTATTTTTCCCTGTGTCTTTTCAAGCTTGGATACTTTGCTTATTTAGTCCTAAACATTCTCCTTCCCCTTTCTCTCCTTTCCCTTTCCCCTTCCCTTCCTCATCCTCTCCTTTCCTCCCTCCCTCCTTTTTTCTTTCTGGGTGTTTGTATAGTCTAGAATGGCCTGAGAGTTTAAATCTTCCTGTCTCCACCCAGTCAGTGCTAGGACTGCAGGCATGTATCACTATACTTGGCTTGTCCTAATGTGTTACTGGTTCTCTGAGGTTTTTGAGAGTTCCTTTGTGTCCTGGTAAGTATGCACACTTTTTTTTTTCTGGTGTGGTAATTGAACTCAGTGCCTTATACTCTTGCGTGGCTTGCTTTTTCAGCTGATATCCTCCCACTACTCCAACCCAGGATTTTGCTGGTTGATTGAACATACAATTTTGATGACTTCTCTGCCTGAGCTGGTTTTCTGCCCCAGTGTTCCAAGTGTCAGTCTCCTGAGTAGCTAGGATCATAGGTATGAGCCACCTATGCATAGCTTGGATGAATACTTTTTAAAAGAACCAAAAGGAATTTGAGAAGGATGTGTGAACACACATTCATGTAAAAAGTGCAGGGAATTTGTAGAACTACTTGTTTTTTATGTGCTTGATCTATGAGTTCCTGGAAGAGAGCTTGTATGATCTTTTTATTGGAATAGACAATGTGTGTATAGTACTATATTTAAGGCTATTTTTTAGACCTTACATGCATTAGCTTATTATCTATTGTTCGCTTTTTCCTTCTGGATCCATTACATGTACTTTATGTTGAGGCTGAGAACATGTATTATTAGTACATGGTAGCTGGTTACTGGAGTCTTCCAGACTTTCATTCTGACCACCTTCATCTCTAGTAATTCCTTTGACCTTTTCAGGTATTGATATGGTGACAGATTTTTTTTCTAGTTGATCTTTGCCTGACATACTCTTCTCTTCCCGTGTAATATATCTGTTGCCCGAAGTATGTCTTCTAAACAAAGGCTGAATCTTTATACAGCATTATTTATAAGTGGCCATGGAGTGTGATGTAGTGTGATAAGCCAAACTTGGGCCAGATTGGTTGGTGTGGTTAATGGTCTGGTGTTGGAATTTGAGAGCTATGGTTTACAGTGGGGATAGGAGGCATACTTTACTTGGAATGTTAACTCCCCCCCCCCCCCCCATTTTTCTTCCCTTCTGTTTCCCCAGTGGTGAAGGAAGTATCTTATGTGTTTGAACTCGACTTTTTGTAGAACTCTGTTCTTAATCTTGCATAAGGCCACATCTTATCCTTACACAGCCACATTCGGTTTGTGGTCGGCATTTGCACCATAGCATCAACTTCATATCTCTTGAAAATGTCCTGAGAGGTATATCTACAGTGTACATGGCAACCCTCATAGGGCTATTTCAAGTTTAATTTGTATTTTAGATGGAAAATAAACTGTACTGCTCCAGCCTAGCAGTGAGTGCTTATAAAGGAGCTGTTCTGCTCAGCCATTGCTAATGCTGTACTTCAACATTTAGTGTTCTTGGCTACCTTGAAACTGTCCATAGTCTTGTATAGAAAAGCTGAAAAACTAAATTCTTAATTTTGTAATTCATTTTTGTAAGTTTCTGGTTTTTGTTACTCATGTGACTTGGAGGATACAACTTGGAAACATCTCAGCTCCACTTCTCTATAAAGTAGTAATTGAATTTAAGGCAATTTAAAAATCAGTTCCCAGGTGTATATTAACAACTAAGCTACATAATAATTTAAGCCAGTTATGTGAGGTTTTTACTCATTTCCTAATGTGGACTTTCTTATTGTTTTTTTTTTTTAAACAGGAAGGAGAAGCTGATGAGATGTTCTCAATGTCGAGTTGCTAAATATTGTAGTGCCAAGTGTCAGGTAAGACCACCAACTACCTGCAAGGGCTCTGTCTATGAATGTAGGTCTGTTTGTCACTTTCTTTTCTAATAAAAAAGGAAATTAGTTTATTTCTTTTACTTAAATTTAGAGTCTTTTACAAATATTGGCAAAGATTTTTCTCATTGAGATTTTGGATTAATGATGCTTAACTAGTATGTGGGAACAATTGTATATGTGTGTGTGTGTGTGTGTGTGTGTGTGTGTGTGTGTGCACATGTGCTTATGTAGGTGAATTACACTATGGTAGATGTGAATGGTAGAAGGAAAGCTGCTTATCTCAAGAGAGCCAGGAAAAGGAGGGTGGGAGAGAAAGGCCGGTTTCTTTCTTTACTTTTATTTTGATATCCTATGTTTACACCATAGATATACAAGATATAGAATAAACGAGACAAATTTTTGTACACTTTGATTTGTTTTTGATTTATTGATTGATTTGGAGGAACATTTTGTATCTCCTATATACCATTATATATCATCATTTCCCCACCAATGAGTGCTTATGTTTTTTCTAATATTCAGTGTTGCTGACAATGTTCCCGGCATCTCTTTTTGGCATGTTTTCATACTTCTGCCAATTAATTCTAGGTTAACTCCTAGTTTTTTTTTTTTTTTTTTTTGTCGGTTGTGGGGCTTGAACTCTGGGCCTGGGCGCTGTCCCTGCACTCTTCAGCTCAAGGCGAGTGCTCTACCACTTGGGCCACAGGGTCACTTTTGGTTTTCTAGTGGTTTATTGGAGATGAGAGTCTCATGGAGTTTCCTGCCCAGGCTGGCTATGAACCGTGATCCTCAGATCTCAGCCTCCTGAGTAGCTAGGATTACAGGCGTGAGCCACCAGCGCCCGGCCTAGTTTTGTTTTTGAAAAGAAAGGATTTATGTATTTTGAATTTTTAAAGATGATGCCAAATTGCTTTCCAAGAGATTAATTTATAACGAATACTATTGTTAATATCTTTGAAGTTGTTTAAAAGATGTATTATTAACATTAGCATGACCTTTTCTTCAAACCCTAAGATTAATCATTTAATAAGAAATGTAATTATGTTCTAATGCATCATATTGTATTAGTCTAAGCGGAAGTTTTGAGTGTGTTACTTGTGGCCTCTTCTTTCTTACTTTGGTGTGTGTATGTATTTTTTTTTTTTTTTTTTTGTCGGTCGTGGGGCTTGAACTCTGGGCCTGGGCACTGTCCCTCAGCTCTTCAGCTCAAGGCGAGCGCTCTACCGCTTGAGCTACAGCGCCACTTCTGGTTTTCTGGTGGTTTATTGGAGATAGGAGTCTCACGGTCTCTCCTGCCCGGGCTGGCTTTGAACCACGATCCTCAGATCTCAGCCTCCTGAGTAGTGTGTATGTATTTTTGTTTTGCATGTATGCATTGAACACCAGCCCACAGAGTTGGGACAGGATACAGCCTTTTTAAAATCTAGGCCAGGCTTATCCAAGGGATTTTTTTTTTCTACCATCTTCCCTTTTCCTTTGAAAGTAAAATCTTTAGAATGCAAATCAAATGAGCTTAATAATAATGAAAAAAGGTCAAATGTATAAATCTAGGAGCAGTTCCAAGTTCTAGAGCTGATTCTGCTGCTTTGGAGTTAAAATACCTCAGAAATCACAAACTGATTTGTGCCTGAGTTTCTGAATTTACGCTGATAATATAAGCTAACATTGACTAGACATACCATATACTATCCATTCCGTTTAATTTTATGAGAATTGGTGAGAATTAGGTACCATTACTATGTTTGTTATCCCAATCAGGAAAACAGAATGAGAGGCAAGCATCTTACAATTTTCCTGTACTTGCCAGGCATTGAATTTGGGAAAGAAACTGGTAGTCCAACTCTACATTTTTAGCTTATGTTCTAAACATAAAATTTATTCTTTTTATAATGCTATGATTAGGTCTAGTTTTCCATGATCTTTTTTGTTTGTTTCTTGGCTGTCCAGGTATTTATTGTGACTCTGGAAAAACGGGGGCCACGTGCATGCTTGACAAGTTCTCCTCCACTGTTACCCCACAACTCCATTTGGGGCTGTACCCTGACCCCAAAGAACACAACGTATTTTTGAAGAGAAAGGAAAAAATTCAATACTTCTCAGAAATAACAAAGGAAATGTTAAGAATAATTGAGTTACTTTTATCTTATTTTGTAAACACATTCTGTCAAACTAAGATCCCAAATTTATGTTGTTACTAGCAACAATGATAACAAAAAGCAAAAATCAAACTAAAGAAGTAAACTCATTCTTTGTCTACAAGATAAATTTCAGAAGGGTTGTTTCATAGTGAGACTTTGGCTCCTTTGTGTGACACTGTGCTGCATGTTCTTTAGAATATCAGATCAAGTAGGGTATGCATAGAACTGATGGATTATCATGTTATAAGACACATGCCTTTTGGTTGAACCTACTTTCTAATTTCAATGGACTCAACATTTGCTTTTATTTTTCTTTGGTTTTAGGAATACTTTAACGGTTTTTTTTCTTGTGTTGTAGAAAACATCATTAGTAGAAAGTGTTAGGATGAGTGGAGGGTGTTTGATGAGTGGGCATGTCATTTTGATTCATTGTAGTGATATGTTTTTACTACATACATTAGCTGTTTATTGTAGCATCAATAATAATGCCATTGTCGGATAGACTGTGGAAGGTAATAGGAAAACAGCTGGTAAGATGAAATATGTGACAGTGGCCAGAGGCTGTGTGTGTGTGTGTGTGTGTGTGTGTGTGTGTGTGTGTGTGTGTGTGTATGTGTGTAAGTGTAGAAGAGTGTGGGGGTGGAGTTAGAGGTGGGAGTCAAAGGTTGGCCATAACATATGCATTTAAACTGTCCTGTTTATCTTGGTCTTAAGATATTGCATTAAAATAGTAATCATTGTGGATACTTATAAAGCGGCACAAAGCGAAGCTGACACACTGGACTATGAACAGTAATGAACAGAAGGCAAAAGCATGGGGGATGGCAACGGATGGAGAGCCTGTGAATTTGTAGTATATACACAAGGGCAGGACTTTGGTTCACTAGCATAGCCTTTGCTCTGTGGGGTTGTGGCATTACTGCATTGCTGAGAGAGGATGGGGGCATTTTAGGGTGTACTATTTCCCTTGTGTTCATAGACGGTATCATTACTATCAGTGGCTCATTATTTATTATGAAAAGTAAAACAATAGAGTCATACAGAATAAAATGTTTCTCTGCCCCTTTCCTCACCTGAGTTTTCTAGAGGTGATTTCTATGTGTCTTATGAGTAGACAATTTCTGTGGTACCAGTCCTGGGCCTGAGTGCTTTTGATGAGCTTTTATTGTAGTTGGTGCTCTAAAACACTAGAGCCATAGCTCCACTTCTAGCTTTTTTTTTTTTTTTTTTGCTGGTCCTGGGGCTTGACTTCAGGGTCTGGGCTCTGTCCCTAAGTCTCTCTGAGCTCAAGGTTAGCGCTCTACCACTTGAGCCACAGCCAATTCTAGCTTTTCTGTGTATGTGGTATTGAGGAATTGAACCCAGGGCTTCATGCATGCAGGCAAGCATTCTACCACTAAGCCACATTCCCAGCCTTTTTTCTTTTTTTAGTAGTTAATTACAGATAATACTCTTATGGACTTTCCTCCTGGGGCTGGAAACCAGATCTCAGCCTTCTGAATAGCTAGGATTATAGGTGTAAGCTATTGGTACCTGGCTTGAGTGGAGAATTCTTACTCAGCTGTTAATCACCCTTCCCTTTCTGTTACAATTTATAGGACTGCTTCTGGTCCTAATAAAGTATTTTTGTCATCAGTGGCCTTGTATTTCTGTCCATAACTTACTGCGATGAATCTGTCATATAACTTTATAACAGGGGAAACAGTCTTATTAAACAGAACATTCCAGATGATTATAAAATTGAAGAGGACCAGGCCAAGTTTTATTATGAAAAACCTCACTCAAAATAAAATTGGTGGCAAGCAAACCAACCTCAAGTGAACTCAACGTGCATTATTTCACTATTCTAGATTTAATTCAAGTCATAATGTATACATTTCTCGTTGAATTACTGTCTGACCAGAGTATGTAACCAGGTTCTGTGTCAAGTTGCAGTTTTGAGAAGCAAAGAGTGGCTCTAATTTAGTGGTAATTATAAACCTCTTTAAACGTGTGAGTCACATTTTGGGTTTACATTTTATGCTTATTTATATAGAATGATTTGGTTCATTTTTGTTGGTGTAAATGAATCTGACATTAGTAAGCATTTAGCAGAGAGTCTTCATAAGTGTTTTTGAATACTATATTAAAAATGATGACAATGAAGAAAGTCAAGTCTTTTGTTTGTTTCAGGTATAGCTCCATGTAAACCTCAGAGTTGACAGGATTGCACTGGGTTTTATTTCTTTATTCTCACCAACAATGTTTTAAGTAACGCATATAGACAGTCTATAGTCAAAGTCAACTTAGTTGTAGTAATATTGAATGTATTTGCCATTTCTGTTTTTTGTTTTTTCCTGGTCCTGGGGCTTGAACTCTGGGCCTGGACACTGCCCCTGAGGTTTTTGCTAAAGACTAGTGCTCTACCACTTGAGCCACACCTACTTCTGGCCTTTTCTGAGTAGTTAATTGGAGATAAGAGTTTCACAGACTTTCCTGTCCAGGCTGGCTTCCCCTCTCAATCCTCAGATCAGCCTCCTGCATAGCTAGGACTACAGGAGTGAGCCATCTATACCTGACTTCAATTTCCTTTCCTTTGTTCCTTTATGTGACTTCTTCTGTTTTTCTGTTGTTTTATTTTTTGGTGGTTTTTAATTAAGCATTTTATTTTAAATGATTCTATTTTTTCCTTAACATACCAGTTTTTGGGTGATGTTTGAGTTTGTAATACATATTTACAATTCTTCCAAATCTACTTCCGAATAATGCTCACTGGGTGACAGATTCTGGGCGTGCCTTACAATCAGAGGGAATTCTAATTCCTCCTCTTCCCACCTCCTGTCATTGCCACCCTCCGGAACACTGGTGCCCCTAGCCACTCAGGGCTGCCACCACCATTTTGAACAGACTCTGATGTGTCTTATCAACCAGGATAAGAAAAACAAAGCTTTTATTTTTATCTTATTCTTTCTTTGATGCTCTTCCTTTATTCTTGCAGATCTAAGTTTTTATCGCAGGTTGTCTAGATGGTGTGTATGGACATACAAGGGCCCAAAGGGACTTTGAGAGAAAGTAATGACTTAATTTCAATCTTCATTTTGATGTTGGAAGGTGGCTAGATATACACAAACACATAAGAGTATAGGTCAGATAACGTCAAACTGTATCATCAAACTGTATTTTACTGTAATGTAAATCTTACCTTTATATGTTGTTTAAGAAAATACAAAGCCAGGGGCCAGTGGCTCACATTTGTAATCTTAGCTATTCAGGAGACAGACCTGTGGAGATTGTGATTCAAAGCCATCCCAGGCAGAAAAATGTTTGAAATTATATCTCCAATTAACCAGCAACAACAAAAACCAGACTGAAGGTGTGGCTCATATGGTAGAGAATGAGACATGAGCCGGAAAGCTGAGCAAGGGCACAAGGCCCTGAGTTCAGGTCTCAGAAAAAGAAAATACCACTCATAACAGGGCTTAAAAAGTATGTTTTTCATATTTCTTTCTTTAGCGGACACAAAGCCCTAAGTGCAGCCCAGATTAGATTTCCTATTTCAACATTGCTTCCTCTGAATCATGCCAATAGTAGGAGGGTGTTTTTTGAGACACGTTGGTATGCAGGTATTTGGTTAGCTCATACTTTTGTCCTGTGCTCTGCCTGCCACATAGATTTTATTCTCCGTCCTTGCTTGAGTGTGGCCTGGCAAGTTAGCTCAGGAGTGGCCCGGTGGCAGCAGCCCTTGGTGACTTCATCTGCCTTGTTTCTGCAGGCCGCGGTCTCACCATAGTTTGGGCTTTCTAATGAGATGAAGCCACCCTCATCACTGATGAATCTTCCAGTTGACTTTGGGAGTTTGAAACTTAACAATTACCTGTGTTGGGGAAATGGAATGAAGATGCCCTTTCTGGTGTTAATGTTTTGATTAGAGGTTTCCTTCAAACAGGATTGGAATTCCATCAAAGGGAATGATTTACTTTGTTCTCTGGATAAATTAAGTTAATCCATAGATCATATGGCACACTTTTTCTGTGGGCCATATGGCTTCTTTTATCCAGCCCTTTTGTGGTATGAAATGAATAAATGTAGCTAACAAGTGTGGCTGTGTTTCAGTACAACGTCATAATAAGTTGGGCAGGTGGATTTGACTTGTGGGCTGTAAACTGCTGCCCTGCACTGGATGATGATTGACTTCTGCAGATCACCAATATCACTATTATTATTGCTTAGTATTATGTGGATCCTTGGCTAACCAGAAGACTGAAATTTCCTTTTCCTAAGAAAATATGGGAATGTTTCATTTTTCTGATGACTTGATGCCCTGTGGCCATCCCTCTGCCTCACTCCTTTATGTTTGGTTCTGTCTAATTCGGCTAAGGTTGTGTCAGGGTGCTCTTGCTGTTCATGAGAGAAGCATGCAGTAGGTGTTTTACACTCTACATGACTCTCTAGCATGCTCTCAGGAGGTTTTATGCAAATCAGTACCTGTCAGTTATACCTGCTAGACATCCTGGTTAGCTTTCCACTTTTCTTTTCCTAGATCTTAGCTTTTCAGCTCTTCATGTATCTGACAACCTGTATTCAACATTGAAAATTTTAAAACATAAAAGAAAATCATTATTTATTTGCTACTAAATTGTCTAAAATGGTACATATTGTTCTATGTAAATGTTCAGGCTTGACCACCTATAAACACATTATATTCTTGCTCAGATGTACATGGTCACTGTGAGAAGGTTGCACAAATGCCCACTTGTTCCTCAAATATGACAGGAGGTATTACCTTCAGTGCTGTGACTTCAGGAAACATTGATGAATGTCAGGTAAAGTTCTTAAAATGCTATATTCCCATGATTTACAAAAAAAAAAAAAATAGTGCTGTATGTAGAAGCAAGTAAAAGAAAGCTGGGTTCTAGGCTCAAATAACCACAAAAAGGTTTCTACCTTCATGGAATGTGTGGTAGACACTTCAAGCTTGTGGTGGATTTGGAACCAGTTTTTATCGTGTGGAACAGCTACGCCCAGGAGGCCTGGCCCCTCCGTCCTGCTCACCAGGTATCCAGCCCTGTGCAAGCAAGTGACAGACATAATACCCACAGACGTTTCCCAGACGACCCTCAGTATTGGCACCCCCCACCCCCCAGCCAGGAACTGGGAGTGGTTAAAGTTCTAAATGAGAGTTCTGGAAATTGTCAGTTCTGAGGTTGTTTTTCAAATCATGCATGTCCTGACATATGGAATTGTAGCAGATATTTTCAGTTCCTTTATCCTCTCTTAAACTCTTTTATCTCCTATTATTTTTTGCTTCGGTTTAGCTATAAAATTTTACACTTTTTAAAAGTTTCCAGTAGTGTCACTGCATACTTTTTGTATTTTTTTGAGATTCTTGTATTATAAAAATAATGAGCTTCATTGTGATGATCTCATCCATGTGTCTCATCCATGTGGCTGTTGTGATTGGTTCATCCCCTCCTCCATGACCACTGGTAGTCCCCATCCCCCTCTTGCTGGTATCTTTTGCTTTGTAATGAAAAAATTTAATATCCTTTGTCTCCCATGCCAGTTTGTGCTTTTTGTGCATTGTTGTGAATTTCAGCTGAGAAAACATCACAGCCAGTTTTGTGAACAAAATCTTATTTGTATTCTCTACTGTTAGTAAAGAAAAAAAACACAGGAAACAAATCAAGAATATATCTTTTGAGAAACTGGCAGGTTTACAAGACCAATGTACCACTGAGGTACAGTTGGTAGAATGAAGATAGTACCTAATGTTTTCATTGCCACCTTTTGCTTTAGTTAAATGGGTTTGCTTAAAGGATTTCTTAGTCTTTTCTGTGATATGTTTAGATGTGTAAGCAGTGGTAAGCAGCTGAGCAATAGCTCTATAACAATTAATGTTATAAATGCCTGGTTTTTAATGCCATGTTAAGAAATGGAATAGGCTGAAACTCAGAATTATAAAAAAAGACCACTTTCCAGTGGTGTGCTCACTTTCTGTATTTATACCTAAATGGTCTGATTTGGCTTTTAAATGAAAAGAATGAACTTTTTTTTCTTTCTTTCTTTTTTTCTCTCAAGCTAATGGGAAGATAAGTGTATTGCCTGATGTTTTTATGCAGTGATTCTGGAATAGCTTTCAGGAACATTTTGTCTACTTTCTATTACTGAGAAATAAGAGCTGAGTATTAATTATTTTAAAGCCCTAAAGTCACTTTTGACAGGATTTCGCCAAAATTTGTATGTTTAACAATGTCATCTACCTGATGGTTCATTATCTGGGATACATTTGTAGATGTTTTACCCCAGTAAGCTACCAGAAAACTGAGCTGCTTGAATTTAGAGGTTGAGCAGGAAAAGAGTTATGTCTGGTCTCTTGTGAGACAGACATTGATTAAAACCTACAGTTAAAAATCCTTTTTCCTAACAGGCCCTGTCCTACTTGACTGAGTGCAATCCTGTTCAGCTAGACAGTTGCTCTGGGAATAGTACAAGTGTCAAAGGCACCATTCCAGGCCTGCTGACCCCTGTTCAATCCTGCCACAGCGTGCTCATGAAGGGTGTCTTCCAGGTTAATCCACTTTTATCACCGAAGGGAAACTTGCCCAGCAAAGTTATGATCAGTCTTAATTAAACCATAGAAGGTTGGTAAAAACCACCAACACTTTGAGTTTTTTTATTAGTATAAAAGATCATGCATTTGTCTACTTAGAATATTTTCACTCAAAAACTAGGTAACAGAGTACATACATGAACATTCCTAAGGCTGGCAGTGGCAGGCATGGGAAAGTATATGGAAAATATGTACAGATTTTTTTAATGCACAGTTTTTGAACCTTTTGTAAGTTGAATATATTTTAACAGGCAGGGTCTACGCAAGTTTGTGTTTTTCAAACTTACTTAACAGTGGATCTTTCTATCATTGTGTGTGTGCATGCGCACCTGTGTGTGCGCACTCCCATCCTGGCTGGGGGTTTGAACTCGGGGCCTGGATGCTGTCCTTGAGCTTTTGTGTTCAAGATTGATGCTTTACCACTTTAGACAGAGCTCTACTTCTGGCTTTTTTAAAGGTTCATTAGAGATAAGAGTTTCCTGGACTTTCCTGCCAAAGCTGGCCTCAAACCACAATTCTCAAGCCTCCTGTTTAGCTAGGATTACAGGCGTGAACCACTGGTGCCTGGCATATTACAGGTATTGATAATGGATGTAGCTATGTGAAAGGCATTGTAGTTGTAATTTATTTTAAGTATTATTAAAGACTGCAGAGTGTTGACTAGCATCCTTGGGATAAATTCCTCCTCTGATTTAATTATTGGTAAAACCATGCATTTTAATTTTCTGTCAAAAGAGATTATGTACATTAAAAAAAAAAAAATCCGTTGTGGTGCCTGAACTCTGTGCCTGGGCGCTGTCCCTCAGCTCTTCAGTTCAAGGCGAGTGCTCTACCACTTGAACCACAGTACCACTTCCAGCCTTTTCTGCTTATGTGGTGCTGAGGAATCGAACCCAGGGCTTTATGCATGCAAGGCAAGTGCTCTACCACTGAGCCACCTTCCCAGCCCCAATTTTTTTTTTTTTGCGTTGGCTGTAAGGCAACTTATGCATGCTTTGTACTAGCCTGGTAGTTATTTAACACTCATGATTAGCATACTAAGGGATTTTACTTTCCCTTTTCATTTTTTGGTACTTTGATATTTAGATCCTAGGCCTTGATCCTTAACTTTCCTCGTCATTAATATGAAGATCATGTCTATCATTAATATGAAGATCATGTCTATCATTTTGATTACTGTGGAAGTCAAGTGAAATTCTGTTATTTCCCTAGGCACATGTCCTGCATGTTCTAGAATGTTAAGTAAGTTCTGTAAGACTTTCCTCCTACTTTAAAGTTCTACATTTTTTTTTTCCCCCACAACCTTATTTCATGTACTCTACATGGATCTAGCTAAATCTAGTTTAGAAGAGACTAAAGAATAATAATGGAGGGGAAGATTGCAAGCCTCACAGTAAGGAAATTTCCACTGTTAGTGTCATTGGTGGAAGGAGTGATGCTAGTTTTTCACTATGTCTGTCAAACTAGGAAATAGCATGAGGATGGAGGCACAACAACTTGATGGAGAATTTTTCTGAGCAAAATGCTGAATTGAACTTAAGTCTGAGTCAGATTCTTAGTGGCTGTAGGGTCTGAAATCGTTGGCTTGCTGCGTGTTTGTGCAATAAGTGTAAGCAAGAGAAACCTTTCTGCAGGGAAGCAGAGTTAAATTTTATGAAATCACAGTGAGTGGACTTTCAAATGCAACTTCCACCTTTTAGAATAGAATATACAAGACAGTCTGGCTATTTACTCTTGTCAGTGCTAAACATTAAGACACTGTGTATGATTCCATGTGAAAGGTCAACCATCTACGGTATCTCCTTCTCCCCCTTTAGTACTAGAACATTTTTCTGAGTTGCAGTTATAGTTAGGTTGTTGAAATTCAATTCATGTTAATGTTTCTCAACATTTGAAACCAGTACAAATGGAGATTACATTTTATTTCTCTGATGTCCTTCTATATTCTTATCTTATAGAAAAAAGCTTGGCCACACCACAAGGGGGAATGCAAATGCCTGAAAAGCTGCAAACCCAGATATCCTCCTGACTCCGTGAGACTTCTTGGCAGAGTTGTCTTCAAACTTGTGAGTATCTGACTTGTGACAGAGGCTCCCATTTTATCTTAGCCAAAGCATTTGTGCTTGAATTTATTATTCATTTGTAAGGTTGAAATTGAACCCATGTTAAGGTAAAGTGTGGATTATTCCATGTACTATCTTAAGATAAAAACGTTTTTCTAATAGTCATGGTACTGGTGAAATGAAGAAGAGTACAGCCCCTCTTTCCTATTAGATACTTGGACTATAAATGCTAGTAGTTAGTAGCTGTTACTTTTTTTTTACCTTCTTACTGTGAGGGAAGGCACAGGACACATAGGGCTTTTTTGTTGCCTCTTCAAGTGTGATATTAATTAGTAATTCAGTTGAAGAATCTTAAAAAAATGTACCTCTGATTCAGCAAAGTGATTTCTTTTAAGCCCTTTTAGAGTACCAAAGCATCAGATTCTGTGCAGTTCTGCTCTCGAGCAGCCTCCCAGGTTGCTGGGTTAGGATTTAGCATGCATATCTTTCTCGGTTTTATTATAGCCTTCCCATTTGGGGAGGGCAAAGGAGGGATGATCATGGTAGTTGAAGTCAGCCTGGACAGAAAGTCTGTGAGGTTCCCTCTCAAGGAACGGAAGCTGCACCTAGTGGTGTGTGGTGGGAAGCCTAAAGTAGGTAGATCATAGCTCATGTGTGCACCTGGACAGGAAAAAAGACTGTTCTAAAAATAATCAGGAAAAATCCCCACACAACAACAAGTTCTGTTCTTGTCTTTGTTTATCAACTTTCTTTTGGCAGTCTTGAAATTTTATAGATGCCTTTAACAATGTTAAAGTCTCTAAATGTCTTATAAAACAATTTTGCACTTGGTTTGCACTGGTTACAAGCTTGATTTTAACATTATTTATGATTAAGTAATTCAAATGTAATCAAAATGTAATACAGAGCCTTGAACTTGTAGCTTTTACTTATAATCCTAAATCCTAGCTATTTAGGGGACTTAGATTTGGAAGGAGAGTAAGACTGGGAAGATCATAGTTCTAAGCGTGGGCAAAAACTATGTGAGACCCCATCTGAACAGGAGAGGCTGGGTTTAGAGGTCTTTGATCATGGCCCAGGCCAGCCTGGGCAAAAGTGGAAACCGTATCTTGAAAGTGATTAGAAAGCAAAAAGGGTGGGAGAACAGCTCACTTAGCAGTCTTCTTTAGACGGTTCCTGTCAAGGATGCAAATGCATGATGTGGGAACATTACACATTGTTTTCATTCTTTCCTTCATAGATGGAAGAAGCACCCTCAGAATCAGAGAAACTTTATTCTTTTTATGATCTGGAGTCAAGTAAGTGGCCATCCATCAACATTAAAAAAAAAAATCCTCATTTGTTTGTCCTGCTGCTGAACTTTTCTTTCCCTAGTTCTCTCCCTTCTGCTCCCCTCCCCCTCTCCTTCTGTCCTCTTTCTATTGAATCCAGTGCCTCAATAATACACTACCTCTGAGAAAATGCTTTAATTTTAACTTTGTTTTTCTGTTCATCAGGTGAGGTAAACCTAAGAAAAGTTTGGTATTTTGTTGATTTCTGGGTTTGGAATGTGTAAATAAGTGTTTAAACCACCATAAAGGTGTCCAGCGTAAGTGGAGTAGTATAACAGTTCAGAGGGACCCAGTTCTGTCTGGGTCAGCGGGACAGGAGTTCAGGCTTTGAGGATGCTAATTTTATGTTGAGCTTTTGTTACCTCTTTATTATAAACACCTCACAGTGCATTTTTTCTATGAATGAGTGGAAGTCTCTAGGAAAGGCCATTCACTCTCTAATGGCAGTAGATAGATGCTTTCCTTATACCTGGAGGCCTGTTGTCCAAGCTGTTCTTTCTCTGGCATTTGGCTGGGCTGTCCTCATGGCAGTGAGGCTATTCTAGATACTTTATGATCAGTTTGAGGACATTCAAGCTGCCAGGACCACTGCAGTGGAGACCCCACTCCTGCTCTGGGGACTGCATTTTAATCAGGACCACTCCAGAAAACAGTATTGGACTTAGAATGCAGCATCCCAAGCAAAACAAACTTTTGAGACCTTTAGAAGACCCTGCAGCTATTCTCACTTAAGGTGGTAACTCAGTGAGAATTTGATTGGTGGAACTGGAAGCTGTGTTGTGATTGGTACAAATACAATCCTTTCCTCTAATCGCAGCATAGCTTCCAGTATGGCTTTCACGCCCATGCAACACTCATTTTCCTGGCAAGGCTGCTAAGCTCTCTTTTAGGCAGCTAGGTGACACCCTTCTTTCTACTACCTGGAACTGCAACATGAGGCCTAACAAGAGACTTCTCGATGCACTTTTCTTACCAACTAGTGAGTTGCTTAGTTACTTATTTTTTTGGTGCCAGTCCTCTGGCTTGAACTCAGGGCCTGAGCACTGCCCTCGAGTGTCTTTTGCTCAAAGTTAGTGCTGTACCACTTGAGCTGCAGTTCTACTTCCGTCTTTTGAGAGGTTAATTGGAGATAAGAATCTTACTGACTTTCCTGCCCAGGCTGGTTGGGAACTGTAATCCTCAGATCTGAGCCTCCTGAGTAGCGAGGGTTACAGCCTGATGGTGCCTGGCTTCTAACTAGTGATTTTTATTAGCTGGTAACACAAAGAGGAGTGTTGGTGGTAACAGAGTAGCAGTACAATGGTGAGAAGGTGGCTGAAGAGTGTCAGGCAAAAGAAAGAAACTGAAAGAAAGGCAGTGGACATGACTTCAGAAAGGAGAAAGCAGAGGTGGTAGGTGAGGGGCTGCAGGCCCCAGTGTCTGGAAGCCTTTTCTGGTTCTGCCTAACCTTGAAGGCAGTGTATTCCAACATCTGAAGCTTGAGACTTGCAGTGTTAACTGCTGTGAAAGTCTAAAGCTTGGTAACTGTGATGCTAGGTGGTGCTGACTGCTGTTGTTGTTAGCTGCTGCTTAGAGCTGAAGATTTTGTTAGTGACACAGTGCTGGGACATGGGCTGGTGGAATCCAGAGTAGTGAGCCTGCCTGAGTGCCTAAAACTCAGTCTTGGGCTTCTAAGGTCTGGAGCCCTAAAACTGGGAGTTCTCATCCCCTGAGGCGGTCAGTCTAGCCCATACACCTTCAGTCTTTTAGGGTCCTTGATTATTGACAGGAAAACACTTCCTCCATTCTTACAACCTTAGCAGCTCATTGGCAACATAAACTTTAGAGCAGTTGACAAAGGTTTCTTCTGTTTCCCATCTTGTTTTCTCTGTCGTCATGTCTAGGGTGTGTGAAGTAGGGAAGGGGACTGGGAATTCCACTGAGCTTTAGGAGTTCCTACTCCTTTAGATGCTAAGGTACTTGGGACTGAGGCTCTATGATAGTATTAAGACTTGATCTTTTGCTGAACTACCATGTGTGTGTTCCGGCTATAAGGGGTGGCTGAGAGGCTCTCCAGGCATGAGTATTAAGCATACACCAGATTTATTTTGCTGTCTTTTTGGCACAGATTCTCTTCATGTGGGTTCTATATGATTCCAACCCTAATCTAGCTAGAACTCATGAAGTGTACCCCTACATGGTTTAATATTTCTGCTAGTTAGAACTCATATGGTGCATTCACTACATAGTTTAATATTTCTGGATTGAGCCAATAAGACAAGGATCTGAAGATTTATGGTTATGGGATCCTTAGTGCCAATGGTAATAAATTATTATTTAAGGAATCATCAGTTTAATTATTCTATTGAACAAGTAATTTAAGGAAAATATGCAAACCTGACATGAGCAACAAAATTATGCTATAGTTCAACTTGATGTGTCTCTTCAAGTTTTAATAGAGAGCTAATTACTCGTTTTTTTCTTGTATCACTGCTAGATAATTAACAGCTCTTACAGTGAGTTTTACTGTTAACACTGGCCCTGCTCAGCAGCACTTTTATACACCGTGCCTTATGTGAAATGCTCTTAAATATTACTAATTATATGATGCACTCCCAGTCTTCATGCTGGTTATCCTTTAGCTGATTTTTGAGGGGATTATATTGGCTTGAGCCTCATATCTTCTTTTCATAACAGTTTAGTTGGCACATGGTATCTATACAGATTTATGGTGTACGGTACAATAATTAAATGTATGTATATTAATCTGTAAAGATAAATTCAGGGCATTAACATTTCCATCTCAAAGTATTATCTTTTATTGCTTTGTTTTGTTTGAGGCAGGCTCTCATTGTGTAACCATGATTCTCCTGGCTCAGCCTCTCGAGTGCAGGACTACAGTTGTGCCACTATACTTGTCCAGGAAAGTGTTATTTGTCTTTGGATCTTTTGACTATTTTTTAAATTAATAGCCAAAAATTATTACTCTGAAAACTGTCACAAATTATAGACTACTTTTACCCATTCATACTATGTATTGTTTCTTCTTGTCTAACTGTATTTGGTACCCATTATCTAACTTCTCTTTGCTCTTTTTCTACTTAATCACTAATGACCACTACTCTCTTCCTCTATGAGTTTCTCTGTTTTAGCTTCCACTAATTAGTAAGGACAAAATGAGTCTGATATTCCTTTCTGTTTGGTTTATTTAAAACAGTGTACTCTGGTTACCAATGCATGATTGAAAATGACAGAATTTCATTATTTTTATGGCTGAATTTTTTTGGTGTATATAGCGTATTTCTCTCTTCTCTCTCTCTTTGTGCTAGTGCTAGGAATTGAGCTTCAGGTCTCAGTATTCTGACTTGGCATTATTGCTCACTGCTGTGGCTTTATCATAGCATACCTCTAGTCTCAGCATTTTGCTGGTTGATTGGAGATAAGAATCTCATCGATTTGTCTTTTGTCTTCTCAGGCTAGATCTAACTATAATCCTCAGATATCGGCCCCCTGAGTAACTGGGCATTAGCCATTGACATCCAACTATATACCATTTTTCCTTAATCCCCATCTGCGGATGGACACAGTTGATTTTTATATCTTGAGTATTGAGAGTAGCAGTGTAGTAAGGCATGGGAGTGCTGGTATCTCCAATATAGTACTGTTTTCTTGAATGATTGTTTTCCAGAATGAGTGTATTAATTTACTTTTCTATCAACAGTATAGAAGACTTCCTCTTTCTCCCAACTCTTTTTTTTTCCTTTTTATTATCTTTAGTTATACAAAGGAATTGCCATTTAACAAAGTAGTTTATCAATACAGTTTGTGTGTGTGCGTGCATGCGTGCGTGCGTGCGTGCGTGCGTGCGTGCATGTGTGTGTGTGTGTGTGTGTGTGTGTGTGTGTGTGTGTGTATCATGGAGCCTGAACTCTGGGCCTGGGTGCTGTCCCTCAGCTCTTCATCTTAAGGCTAGTACTCTACCACTTGAGTCACAGCACCACTTCCTGCTTTTTTTTTTTCTACTTATGTAGTGCTGAGGAATTGAACCCAGGGCTTCATGCATGCAAGGCAAGCACTCTACCACTGAGCCATCTTCCCATCCCAGTATAGTTTATCTTAATCTGTGTTACCCTCTTCAACATTCTTGCCCATTGCTCCGCTACTTACCCCATTTCTCATCTTCTTAATTTTGTTAGATATACATTGGATTCTTTGTCGGTATTTATTACTTTTTTTTCTTTTAACTGATGGTCATTCTGAACTGAGTAAGATGATAATTCATTATTTTTAATTTATATTTATCTTATGATTAGTGATGTTTAGCATTTTTTCATATACTTGTTGATCAGTATGTATCTTCTTTTGAAAATGTCTACTTTGACCACATGATCATTTTAAAATTGGGTTGTTATTGTTTCACTATTGAGTTGTTTGAAGTTTCTTATATATTCTGGGTATTAATCCTCTGTGAGATATAGTTGACAGATATCTTTTTTCTGTTCTGTAGGTCATCTCCTTACTGTATTGATTATATCCTTTGTGTGGAAGCTTTTTACTTTGATGCAATCCCTTTGCCCGTTTCTGCTTCTTATCTGATTTTGGGGACATATTTTTAAAAGAAAGGCTTTGCCCAGAACAATATCCTGAACTTTTTCCCTTTTTCTTCTAGTCTTTAAATCTTTGATCTATTTAGAGTTGAGTTTTACATTATGGTGAGGAATAAAGATCTAGTTTCATTATTCCATTATAGATATTCAGTTTTCCTAGTATTGTTTATTGATGAGAGTGTCTTTTCTCCAGTGTACAGTCTTGGCACTTTTGTTGAAAATCAGTTGATTTTGTATTTATGGGTTGATTTCTGACTTCTCGGTTTCATTGCATTGGTCTGTGTTTCTATGGCAGTACCAATTTGTTATTTCTACTGTAGCTTTGTTGTATGTTTTGAAGTCAAATACTCTGAAGCTTCCAACTTTTTTCTTTTTGCTCAGGATTGCTTTGGCTTCTCAGGGCCTTTTGTGGCTCCATATGTTTCTTAGGCCAATGTGGAGTGCCATCTTTTTTGTGACCACTTTGGGCTGATTATGTAATCTGTAGATCACTTTGAGCAGTACAGAATTTCAACAATATTACTTCTAATCCATGAGTAAGGAATGTTTTTAGTCATTTAAAAATATTCTCTTTAACCAGGCACTAGTGGTTCGCGCCTGTAATCCTACCTCCTCAGGAAACTGAGATCTGAGGAGAGCAGTTCAAAGCCAGCCTAGGCAAGAAAGTATGTGAGACTCTTAGGTCCAATTAATCACAGAAAAAGCCAGAAGTAGCACTGTGGCTCAAGTGATAGAGCACTAACCTTGAGCAAAAAGTTGCTTAGCAACAGTGCTCAATCCCAGAGTTTGAGCCCCAAGGCCAGAAAAAAAAAATCCTCTTTAATTATTTTCCTCAGGGTTTTATAATTGTCATTGAAGAGATCTCTTTCTTTCTTGGCTAGTTTTCCATATATATTTTGTTTTGGGAGTAGTTTTTATGAATGAAGTTAATCTCTTGATTTCTTTTCAGCAAGTTTATTATCAGAGTGTAAAAATAATAATGTTAATTGTATCCTACAATGTTATTGAATTTGTGTATTTGTTTTGATAGATTTTTAGTGGAGTCTCTTAACACAGAACAAGAAACAAAATCATCCTTTTCTGTTTGAGTTAAAGCAACACTGTATTCAGTGTGGGCAGAACTTGTACTTTCTGAATGACAAATCTCACTTGAACTTTATCTGAACTTTTTTCTTCTCACTTTCTGTCTTCTGACTTTCAGATGATACTACTTATCAGCTAGTCATGACCTCGTTGTAAATTATGTCATGGGGGAAAGTCAGTTTAAATTCACTACCTTAATTAGGATTTATGATGATGCAGAAGGTGTGGTCATCTACTACCTTACTGATTTTGCTTTTTGATATATCTTTACCTGTATGTACACTTATTTTTTGATAGGTGTTTGATCTTTGATTCTAGATAAAGTCTGGCAACATTTACCTGATAAAGTATATATCATGTGAAAAAGAGATGTCAGAATGGAATGAAAGGCAGGAAATACCTGGTTTAACAGCCATCACTGAACACCTAAAAATTTAGTTTGCAGTTGTGCCATTCCTTTGTAAATGGTTATTATAAAGGTGTTGTGCAGAGGGGTTACTGTTTCATAAGCCAGGTAATGAGCACGTTTCTTTTTAAACAAAGTCACCTTTTCCTTTGCTCTCTCCCAGTTTTTCCCTCCCGTCCCCACCCACAAATTGTATAGTTCATTTTCAACATAGTGTCTACTGAGTACCATTTGTTTTCTTTTACAAAAGATATTAACAAACTGACTGAAGATAAGAAGGAGGGAATCAGACAACTTGTACTGACCTTCCAGCATTTCATGAAAGAAGAAATCCAAGATGCTTCTCAGCTGCCACCTTCCTTTGACATTTTTGAAGCCTTTGCAAAAGTAAGTGTTCAGTTTCCTCTCTTACGTCACAAGCCAGTCCTTTACCCCTAGTCTCTTGTTCTCTAAAATTGTCCATTGTGGAGTCTGTGGCTATTCTGTGGCATTGTTGTTGTTATTATTATTATTGAATGTTCAAATGTGGTTAATATTCATGAAAAGTGTCTTGTTTCCTATTACTAAATGTGAAATGTGATTTGCTGTCTTCTCTTGTTTATTGTTCAGTAATTTTGATCACACGTTACAGTGAAATTCTCTCCATATTGTATAGAGGGAAAATTCAATGATAAGGAGGATAATTTTTTTTGACAGAGTTTTAATATGCTGTCTTTCTCCCCATACACTTGTATGTGTTTTTGCTACAGAAGTAGATCTTACACATCTTTGGAACTTTGGAGAGTCAGTTGGACCCAGATGTGTTGTTTCTGCCTAAGATAGTCTTCAGTAAATTTTTTATCACTTGTAGTTACTTTTCTGTTCGTAAATTTCTTTGAGACGTCAAACTGTTCTTTCTATTCTCTGTTTTCCTCCTCTTTGTCCCCTGCAATCTCAGGGATGCGCTCCTGAGCTCATAGCATAGTATGTGTGTATGATGCAAATCTCATCCAGCAAATTGGAAGTGGCTGGAGAAGTATGAGTCCACCATTGTAAACTTGCAGAGGAAATGGGTACCCACAGTACACTAACTGCCTACAGTGGCTGCTTTCATATGTATGCTTATATGCATACATGTGTATACATGTGCCTGGGTATGTGTATTTATGCAGGTATGAATTTGTGTGTGTACGTATGTGTGTGTACATACACACACACATGTCAGTCTGGGTAAGTTCATTGTGAACTCATCTCCCTCAGCCTTTGAAGAAAGCTCCCCTTGGCCTCAAATACATTCTGTGTTGTTTTGCTTTTGGTCCCCTTCTTCCGTGTTCATCAGGATCTGTGTTGGTAATAGACATTCTCAGCTTTTTTTTTTTTTTTTCTGGTCCTGGAGTTCAGACTCAAAGCCTGGGTGTTGTCCCTGATCTGTTCCAGCCCTGATCTCAGCTCTTGCGTATCCTCTATCCCCTCATCAAAGGTATATGGAATTCTGAGAGCTTGTATTTTATTTTACTCTTTGATTGTGAATGCTTTCAGATGTAGAGAAAAGTAAAGAAACATGTAATAAACCCTCCCATCTCCTAGAAAAAACAGTATGTATATATTTTATTGGTTATGGGGCTTGAACTCTGGGCCAGGATGCTGCCCCTCAGCTCTTCAGCTCAAGGCTAGTGCTCTACCACTTAAGCCACAGCACCACTTCCGGTTTTCTGAGCGGTTTATTGGAGATAAGAGTTTCATGGACTTTCCTTCCTGGGCTGCCTTCCAACCATGATTCTTAGATCTCAGCCTCTTGAGTAGCTAGGATTACAGGTGTGAGCCACAAATGAGGGAAGCCATGCAACCTGTGTTTCTTTGGGTCTGGCATACTTCACTTAATATAATTGAGAATCCACCTCACTCTAGTTAGAGAGATCATTATCAAGAAAACTAACAATAACAGATGCTGACAGGGATAGGGCCAAAAAGGAATGCAACTACACTGTTGGTGGGAATGCTAACTTGTTTGTCTACTCTAGAAAGCAGTTTGGAGGTTCCTCAAAAGACTAAACATAGAGTTCCCCTCTGACACAGCAATCCCACTCCTGGGCATCTATCCAAATGACTACATAGCAGTCTACACTAAAGCCATCAGCACAACCATTTCATTGCAGCATTGTTTACCAAAGCTAAGCTATAGAACCAACCCATATGCCCTTCAGTGGACAGATGGTATATATACACAATGGAATTCTATGCTTCCATCAGAAAGAATGGCATTGCTCCGTTCGTAAAGGAATGGAAAAACTATTTTTTTAAATGTTTATATCTTAGGTTGTGTGTTCCTGGGAGCTTGTGCCTGAGTGAAACAAGTATCAGGTATGAGAAATGAAATGTAATGACTGCTTATCTAACAAAGAAGGTATCTAGAGAAGTTAGTGAGCACACTATTGTTGATATGCTCATAAAGATGAAGGCCAGGGGGAGTATGGGAAGGGATGGGAAGGAGAAACAAAGAGGAGGCAACAATGCTTGATAAGAAATGTACGTGTTATCTTGCCCATGTAATTGTAACTCCTCTGTACGGTATTCTCACAATAAAAAATAATAATAAAAAAAAGGATGAAGGCCAGACTTGCCTCTTCAACTCACTTCCAAATTGTTCAGAGAAGAGTGGCTATTTGTCCCCTTCCTTATCCCTCCTCCACATGCTTGTTCCTTCCAGTCTACCATCTCACATTTCTGGTAGATGTTGTAATGGGTTCATAGTTGAAGGACAACTGATTGGGTCTTGAACATTTGCTACAAATAGAGAATGTATGCATCCTACTGATCATAGACATAAACCCTTAAGGTTAGTAGACTACAGTTTGAGGAAAGATAATTGGGAGGCTGAGTAGTCTGATGATTCTGTCACTCTTCAGCCCAGGCAGTGACATTTTCTCCACCTATACGTGCCCATCTGTAAATGGGAAGAATAATATCGTCTCCTTCATCCATAATGGCAAGGTTAACTGACATGCATTATTAATTTCTGTGACCACTGCTGCTACCTCCCTACTTAATTAGTATTTGAGTGTAAGATACTAGTGTTTTAAGTCTCCCTGTGCTGTCCTACAGCTGTGAGCGTAGCCTGTGACTGACTGGAAACCGGAGTTTCAGATGGCTGCTTGCTGTCATGCCCAGTGCTGGTATCTCTTGAGATTCAAGAATTTCTGTCCTTATGAGAAGAAATTTTGAAACAAGAACTGACATTTTCCTCTAGTAAGAGTAGTTTTTAAGTCATGATTTCTTTTCAGCAAGTTTATTATCAGAGTGTAAAAATAATAATGTTAATTGTATCCTGCAATGTTATTGAATTTGTGTATTTGTTTTGATAGATTTTTTTTTTTTTTTTTTTTTTAGGTCCCATGGTTTCCTTTATTTGCAATATTTAGTACATATATGAGTCAAGCAGAAAAGGTTAGATAAGGTAATGTTAGGAAAATGAACCCTAAGGTATATATTTAAATGTTTTATTCCTTCATGCATTTGTTTCCAATGCATTTATAAGATTATTGCTTTGTTGCTTTGTATGTCCCTCCCCCACAGTACAACCCCTGCTTTCACTGTATTTAATTATGGTATAATTTGTGGAGGGGAAGGGGAAAAACAAGTCGTTTAAATAAGGATACAGGCTGACCCTTGCATTTTGATAGATTTTTAATGGAGTCTTTCTTAACACAGAACAAGAAACAAAAATCATAGGCTATAAATAGACTCTTTCTCATATGTATCTTAAGAGCATGAATAAAATTACAAGATTATTTTAGTGCTCATAAGTTCCAAATGGCATGGAATGGCTAGTGTTTTCTGTCTCATAATTATTGTCAATAATGGTTAATAGGCTAAACTTTTAGTAAACTAGTTTTGAGCTTATTTTTTGCACAGGGAAAATACCGTTTGGGTTTATTTTGCATGATTCTAGAAAAATATACCTGTTGTCTGGATTTATGACTTTTCTGAAAATGTATTTGATAGACTGATTAAAAATGTGATAAAATCTAGCAATACAACAGAAAATGAGCTAGTTGCATAGAATGCTTCAAAAACAGACATTCAATTGGAAGCAACAAGAGTGAAGGTGGCCTTCCTGACCACAGAACATATGCCACTATTAGTGTTCGCAGAGCTCTGCGCGGTAGTGTTTAATTTTACAGTGTTGTGCAGCTTCCAGGAAATTTTTGATTAGCAACTCCACATCTGTTTGGGAAGATGGTCCCTCCCTCTCTCTTTCAAACAACATAATAATTCTCCTTGCAGCATATTATTTTCACTCTTTGGGAGGACATATGTGACCTCTGAAGCCCACCTTTCCCAAATCTAATGATTACTGTGTGAGCCACAACTGGCTTTGCAGTGTACATTGCATAGATTTGAAAGTGGTTTTGTGATACTTCTTGTATTCCATTTCATTCTGAGTAGATTCTTACTGGGGAAGATTTCCTCTACTATGGAGAAACAGTGAAAAATGTGTTAAAACAAGAACATCACTAATTTGTAATCTGCAAATAAATAACTGATACTGTATTTTCAGCCATGTTAGAAATAAGACCAATGCAAAAGTCAGTTTTATATATTTTCATTTGGCTATCTTACACTTTTAAGACCTAGAGTTTTATTAAATAATCAATGGGATATTTTGCAATAGCTTCACAATTTTATTAAAAAGTATAAATACATGGGGGGAAAACCCACTAAATAACCCTTTCTTATGCCATTTTTATTCTCTGGTAAACAGAGAACCACAGGAAAAAGCAAAAAAAAAAACCTCTTTCAGTCTTCACTTTTCAATTCTATGATCCCTTGCATTCTGGATATAGCGGTCCGGTCTGGCTTCAGTGCCATGCATGGTCTGATTTGTGGGCTAGATATGACTGTTGTTGTTTGAAAGGTCAGGAGTGTGTTTGTCACTTGAGCATCAAGTTTACATAAATTTTAGAAGCCTTTGATTAATGAACTCAGTTGGGTTTCATGATGGTAGTATGCTATGAAATAGAAAAGAAAGCAATATTTTGAATTAATAAGGTGATGAATTATCTAATTAAAAAGTTGATGTGAAATAGCAGTATGATAACTTTGACCACATTACTAAATGGTCTAAGCAACTGGTCAGATGTGTCTGGGTCCCATTAAGGAAAAACACATCTTTAAATATTTAATGCCCAAAGTGAGTAGATGCACCAGTATGGCTAACCTTCTGCACCCAGGAGCGGGCTTCTATGCATGTGGTGTGACTACTGGGTGAGACAGCTCAGCTTTCATAACAGCCCTCCAGTGTAGAGGGTATTGGGCTCCTAGGTGAGGTAGTACCATTCTGACTTGGAAGAAGTTTGTCTTTGAATAAAGATCATCAGTAGTGAATGAGTTGGCTTCTGTTTTGTCAGCCTTGCAGGGTGGGATACATAGATAATTGCAAGGCAAGGATGTGATCAGATTTGGAAATTGACTCCTGGGAAATATCCATGTGTGTTTGCTAATGGTTGCTTCAGGCTTTTAGCTTCTAAGTGAAATAATGATACCAGATTTTTTTTTTTTTTTTGTGCTACAGATAGTTCACTACTGATAAGAATGACATGTGCTTGTTGGAGTCAGCAGAGAATCTTTACCATCCTTTGCATTTTGTGGATGCAAGACATGGTGCTTGGTGTAGTTCAAAATCTTCCAGTTCACAGAAGTAGAAGATTGCTTTCTACCCTCTTAGACTTGGGTGATTTTGGTTTTGAAAGTTCTTTTGAAAGTACTTCACCTTTGCAATTGCTAAGTAATACAGAGTTCTCTGCATGTTTATTAATTAGAACACACATTTTCCAGTGACAGTGACATGGTTGAGTAACTTCCTCTTCTTAAAGCCTTTTCATTTGTCAGTTCCCTTTCAGCCCAGCTCCTTGCATCCCAATCTTTGATTTCATAGGTCCTTCCTTATTACTCCGAGGCTTCCTTCCCATTCTTCAAGATGTTGTCTTTTTAAGGAAAACTTTGTCAGCTTCTTTAACCATTGACCCATTATGGCATAAAGTGTAAAATGTTAAGAGCACATAGTTCTCTATTTGCTCTTTCAATTGTTTTGTTACAAATGACCCCATTCCACAGATATTTTTAGAGGAGACTGCAACAGGAAGGTTTTAGGTTGACTGTAATAGACATAGAAAGTGAGAAAGTAGGGGGCTGGGAAGGTGGGTCAGTGGTAGAGCACTTGCCTTGCATGCATGAGGCCCTGGGTTCAATTCCTCAGCACCACATAAGCAAAAAGAAAAAAGCCGGAAGTGGCGCTGTGGCCTTGAGCTGAAGAGCTGAGGGACAGCGCCCAGGCCCAGCGTTGAGGCCCCATGACCGGACCCCCCCCCCCCCCCCCCCCGCCAAAAAAAAAAAAAAAAGTGAGAAAGTAGAATCCCCTTCCTTCCAGGTAAGGGGAGGAATGAGGTTAGTAATAACCACACTGCTGTTCATGTGTAAGCAGCAGTTTAACTCCACTGTTCTGTATTTGACATACTGGAGCTTTTGGTTAGATACTTGCCTTTGAGGTGATGTGGTGTATGTTGTTTGACTGGAGATTTATAATAGCCCAAGTATATGCTTTTTTTTTTTTGTCTGCATCCATTTGGTTCTGCTTTACCATCCAGGTAATAGTATGATAACATGTTTTAGTAAACGCATTGTTTTGCTAGAATTTGATACTTTCCTGTGAACTAGAATGCCAGTGAGAAGATCATAGGGCAGTGCACTTGGTGATATTACATGTTTTTGAATAATTAAAAATACATAATGGCTTTAGGGATAACCTTGATGTCTGCTAACTAGATGAAGATGGAATAGATGTTTCTTAAAATTACTCAATGTGACTATCTTAAAAAATCTTGGAGCTGGTCACCAGTGGCTCACACCTGTAATCAGGAAGTTGAGATCTGAGGATTGCAGTTGGAAGCCAGCCCCAGCAGGAAAGTCTTCCAGACTCTTATCTCCAGTTAATCACTAAAAAAGCCAGAAGAGGTCCTGTGGCTCAAGTGGTGGAGAGCTGCCCAGTGCTCAGGCTTAGGACCAGCAAATAAATAACTTAATTAAATCAAATCAAATCTATCCATCTATCTCTTGGGCATGTATCCATTTTTCTAGATGGATACTAGTTTTGGTACTTACTGTGATATTGTGTTTAAAAATGTTGCCATTACAATCCTTTCTGTCTTTATTTTGATGTGACAGAGTACCAAGTATAAGAAAAAGTGATTAATTCTCTCACATTGAAGTCATTTAATTGTTCTTTACCTAACAGCTGCTTCCTATTCAGTACACTGAACTAAAACCCTGGTCTGTCTTTGTGCTATCATAAATTTTAAATGTGAACCATTCTTCTTTTTAAGTATTATATGATATTTCTGTTTTCAATTTGTTGGTATGGAAGACAGTTTTGCTTGAGCTTGCTCTTGTGGTTGGCTGGGAGGCCTGCTTCTGGACTTTTCCCTGCTTCATATATCACTATGATATTTAATATTGTTGGTGTGCAGAAAAGGGGAGAATAGTTTGATTTGTCATTTGTAAGCTCCTTTTATTCCTACAGTATATTGGAGAAATGAAGAAATGGTTCAAAATTAAGCAGGGGTTTTAAAAATATTTTATGTCAGCAAATCAGCTTAATATATTTCAGTTCACAAATATTCATTAATTATCTACACAACTATGTATAAAAGGAATACTTGAGTTAGGTGGTTTTTTTGTTTTTGTTTTTGGTTATGGGACTTGAACTCAGGGCCTGGGCACTGTCCCTGAGCCTCTTTGTGCTCAAGGCCAGGGCTCTTACCTGAGCCACAGTGCCACTTGTGTTTTTTGAGTAGTTTATTTGAGATAGGAGTCTCATGGGTACTTTTCCGTCTAGGCTGGCTTTGAACTGTGATCCTTAGATCTCAGCCTCCTGAGTAGTTAGGATTACCGGCGTGAGCCCCTGGTGCCTGGCCCAACACTTAGTTTTAATGTAAATATAATTTATTGGAAGTTTTTTGAAAGCAGGACTGCATTGGCACCTTTCCCTCCCTCCTTTAAAAGTTTTTACTTGTCATGCGCAGTACGTTGTTTTTTTTTTTTTTTGGTCCGGTTGTGGGGCCTGAACTCTGGGCCTGAGCGCTGTCCCTCAGCTCTTCAGCTCAAGGCTAGCGCTCTACCACTTGAGCCACAGCGCCACTTCCAGCTTTTTTTTTTCTTTTTGCTTATATGGTGGTGAGGAATCGAACCCAGGGCCTCAGGCATGCAAGGCAAGCGCTCTACCACTGAGCCAACTTCCCAGCCCCAGTACGTTGTTTTTTTAAGGAAAACGTTCTCAGGTGAAGGTGCCATGTTAAGAGCAGATAGTACTTACTCACTAGTGGATGGTGATAACAGACTTGAGATGGAGATTTGAGGTGGGAAGATGATTTATTTGATTAGGGCCTATGTTGGAAGGTGTTAGTCACCTTCATGGATAGGACTGGTTTTGGACAGGAATGCTGGCATGGGATCTTTGAAATGTGTTCCTGAGGCAGTCCCAGAAAGCCTCCCTTCTCAGTGTGGGCTTCTTCCTCCTCAGGACCTCTCCTCCTTCTCCCCCTCCCCCCCCCCCCCCCCACACACACACATAGCATCCTAGTTGTGTTCCAAATGAAAGAGTTGGCCCTAGGCTTTTGCTTTGTTTTCAAAGTGAAATGAGAAAGGTCTTTGCAAAGATGCAGAAAGAGCCTCCTGAGGTGCCCAGAGTTTAGATTTTGAAAGAAGAGTTTCAGAAGGTAGCCAACATATGAAAGAGCAGAAAGCAGAAGGAGTAACTTCAGCATTGAATTTATTGATGCTACTTTTATATTTTGGATGCTTTAAAATAGTAAAGTCTATTATTTCATGATGATGGATGATAATTGTACTATTGATCTTTTTTTTTTTTTTTTTTTTTTAATCAAAGTGTTGTTGTAGTATTCTTAAGGAAAACCTGGGTTATTTTTTCTCATTACTTGAAAAGATTCCCTCTGTCTGCACTGAAACCTAGATGTTACTTACATCTGAAGTAGTGCTAGCCAGTGTGATGTGAAGTGTTTCTGGAGCCCAAAGTCAGTGATTCAGGATTTGTCAAACTTAGAATTGTTCTGTAATGAGCATAATCAGAATGCAGAAGGAACAAGGTCAAAATGGTCTATCTGAACAAGAACTTGCTTTCACTAATCTTTTGCTTTACATTATTATACTTTAAAAGTGGTGCACAAATTTGATTTCTACCTTAGTAAATTAGAGGTATAAGATTATTTTGTGAGTGTGAGTTTTCTTACATATTGTACTAAGGGCAACAATAAAGTGATCATGCATCAAATAGCCCATCTGTTTGCAGTTCTTTGTTAAAGCATTACAGTTTAGAATGTAGAATATAGATTTTCTTCATGAACATTAACAAAATTATATTCAAGTCCATAATTCCAGTTCTTTTGCATTTAAAGAAATGTAGTCAATACACTTACTTTTTTTTTTTTTTTTTTTGGTGGTTGATTGTGGGGCTTGAATTCAGGGCCTGGGTGCTATCCTTGAGCCTCTTTGTGCTGAAGCCTAATGTTCGAGCATTTGAGCCACAGCGCCACTTCTGGTTTTTGAGTAGTTAGTTGGAGATAAGAATCTCACAAGGCTTTTCTACCTGGGCTGGCTTCAAACCACGATCCTCAGATCTCATCCTCCTGAGTGGCTAAGATTACAGGCATGATACACTGGCACCTAGCTTGCTGACTGTTTTTATGTCGACTGAGAAATTTTTACAAACCTCTTATTTTGATTTGTAGTAAGGGTAGGACCCAGAAGTATGCTTTGATGCTGCTAAGAGGATCACCAAATGGTTGGTGTGAATGCCTGGCTGGCTCATCAGTCACCTGCAGCTCTTTCCAAACTAGGAGGTAACAAAGACTGCAGTAACCTGCCTTGGTCGTGGATGCCTGCTGCCCACAGATGCCTGCAGACTATAAAGGTGTGTGTGTGTGTGTGTGTGTGTGTGTGTGTGTGTGTGTGTGTGTGTGTGTGTGTGTGTGTGTGTGTGTGTGTGTGTGTGTGTGTGTGTGTGTGTGTGTGTGGTCGTGGATGCCTGCTGCCCACAGATGCCTGCAGAATATAAAGGTGTGTGTGTGTGTGTGTGTGTGTGTGTGTGTGTGTGTGACCCAGCTCATGTCATAAGACCAGACAAGCGTTGAGAATCATAGGACAAACTAATTTTGTATGCATTTTAAAAGAAGGCCCCTTAGTATATTTTTGATTTTTTAATGTTAGACTTTCCAAGAAATTTCTAATACAAGAATGAACAGAATGGGAGGTGGAGATGGGAAGGGATGGTAAAGGGAAACAAAGGAGGAGGCAACAATGCTTGATAAGAAATGTACTCATTAGCTTGCTTATGTAATTGTAACCCCTCTGTACGGTATTTTCACCATTAAAAAAATTTAAAAGAAAGAAAGAAAAAAGAATTAACAGAAGCATGACTTTAGTTAGAATTTTTCTTCTAAATGGGGCTATGGATACCTAAATGTTAATTTCAGATTATATTCCTCAAATGACTTTATAGCCTTTATTGTCCCTTATAAGTATTCATTTAAACCATTTTTGAGGAAAGTATTCCTACATATTTTAACATGAAGCAATCTGTCTTGATCATTAATTTTTTTAATATAGCAAAGCTGTGAAATTACCACAGCCCCTAATATTTTAAGTAAAAGGGTGACTTTTGTTACATTGAAGATAACAAGGAAGGTCTTTTCCAGACCTCTTGCTGAAATGAGGTTTCTATAACTATTAAATTATTGTTGAAATGCAGCATTGTTCTTGTAGCAATTTTGTTTCTTTGTATGGATTTTAGAATCAAATATGAAACAGAATCTGTAACATTGTTTCACCAGATCACAACCAAGCTCAGAACACCTGATTCAGAGCCTGGCTTTCTGGATAAGCTGGAGGCGGCCGCAGGGGCAGTGTCTCCTACTTCAGTCAGTAGATGGCATTCCTCTCACGGTGTGTGTGGTCACACGCCTCTAGTCCTGTGTTCGTACCTGCTGCACCGTGCAGGGCCCCAGACATAGCTAGAGGTTCCAGCCGCTATGAGCAGCAATGCTCAGGGACATAGGACGTTTCAACTAAGATGAAAGTTTCAGTTATCTTTGGTGAACTTTTAAAACAAAGATTCCACAGCCCACAGAGATTTATCACAGGAACATCGCTCTTCAGATAAAAATTTATTAATTAGTAGTTTATGGCTCCAAAACATAAGCATCAAATTCAAGTGTAATGTCACTGATTCCTACAGAAATGTGGGTTGTTGTAGGGTACTGGAGACTGGGTGGTACGTGGGGGAGACAGGGATGCAGGGTGGCATCTTCTGGGTACTGGAGCTGGAGTGTGGAGGACAGGGATGCAGGGCAGCATCTCCTGGGTACTGGAGCTGGGGTGTGGAGGACAGGGATGCAGGGCGGCATCTCCTGGGTACTGGAGACTGAGTAGTATGTGGGGGAGACAGGGATGCAGGGCGGCATCTTCTGGTACTGGAGCTGGGGTGGGGTGTGGAGGACAGGGATGCAGGGCGGCGTCTTGTGGGTATTGGAGCTGGGGTGTGGAGGAAAGGGATGCAGGGCGGCGTCTTGTGGGTACTGGAGCTGGGGTGTGGAGGACAGGGATGCAGGGCGGCATCTTCTGGTACTGGAGCTGGGGTGGGGTGTGGAGGACAGGGATGCAGGGCGGCATCTTCTGGGTACTGGAGCTGGGGTGTGGAGGACAGGGATGCAGGGCGGCATCTTCTGGGTACTGGAGCTGGGGTGTGGAGGACAGGGACGCAGGGCGGCGTCTTTTGGGTACTGGAGCTGGGGTGTGGAGGACAGGGATGCAGGGCGGCGTCTTCTGGGTACTGGAGCTGGGGTGTGGAGGACAGGGATGCAGGGCTCACTTCCATCACCATGAATATTTGGAATGTGGTTCATTCTGCTTACATGGAGGTGGTAAAAAATCACTATGCTACATTTTTCCTCACAATATTTGCTGCTTATGTATTCATTGAAGTCTATTTTTATTTTACCTGTTTTTTTGTGGCTGGTCCTTTGCTAAGATTAAATAAATATTCGATGGCTGTGTGCATAGAGAATTATTTCAAATTTGTTATTTTCTGTATGCTTTGGAGAACTTTTCCCAAAAACAATGAAATATCTTTCTATCTTCATAGGCATTCCTTCAGATTTATTATATTTTTCTGCTTGCTGTATACAGATTTTTGCTTTTGTATTTATTTTATGTTTGTGCTATATACAAATACATTCCATTATGCTTATATTGTGGTTTATTTTCTTGGTTAGTAGCATCTGAAGTATGTGCATTATTTAATTGCATTGCATGTACAGTGTATTGTTTCATTTAACAGTGAAGTTATGCTTTGTTCCCACTGAGTGTTCCCTCATCTGATGTGCAGTAAGCATAACTTTGTGCTCTTGTATTTTAGTTTTAGACTAGTAGATGCATACCCTAAACTTGTTATCACTAGATTTAGTCCATTATGTTCAGAATGTTAGCAGAGGTAGATTCCTTCTTGTAAATATCACTAAAAATTACTGTATACTAGCCATACAACGGACAAGGGTCTCATATCTAAAATATACTTGGAACTCAAAAAATTAAATCCCCCAACAACAAATCCTCAAAGAAACTTAACTGCCCAATAAATAAGTGGGCTAAAGACTTAAAGAGAAACTTCTCTGAAGAAGAAAGAAAGATGGCCAATAGACACATGAAGAAATGCTCAACTTCCCTAGCCATAAAAGAAATGCAAATCAAAACAACATTGAGATATCACCTCACCCCAGTTAGAATGGCAAAAATCAAGAACTCTAATAACAGATGCTGGAGGGGATGTGGACAGAAGGGAACCTTACTTCATTGTTGGTGGGAGTGTAAACTTGTTCAACCACTTTGGAAAGTAGTATGGAGGTTCCTCAAAAGACTCCACATAGAGTTCCCCTATGACCCAGCAATCCCACTTTTGGGCATTTACCCAAATGTTTACAAACAAGACCACACTAAAGCTACCAGCACAACTATGTTTATTGCAGCATTATTTACTATTGCTAAGATATGGAACCAACCCAGATGCCCCTCAGTAGATGAATGGATCAGGAAAATGTGGTATATATACACAATGGAATTCTATGCCTCCATCAGAAAGAATGACATTGCCCCATTTGTTAGGAAATGGAAAGACTTGGAAAAAATTATATTAAGTGAAGTAAGCCAAACCCAAAGAAACATGGGTCCCATGGTTTCCCTTATTTGCAATATCTAGTATATGTATGAGTCAAGCAGAAAAGGTCAGATAAGGTGATGTTAGGAAAATGAACCCTAAGGTATGTATTCAAACTTTTTTTTATTCTTTCTTGCATTTGTTTCTAACGCATTTATAATATATTTCTTTGTTGCTTTGTATGTCCCTCCCCCACAGTATAACCCCTGCTTTCACTGTATTTGATGTCGGTATAATTTGTGGAGGGGAAGGGGGAAAAACAAGTGGACCCGTTGCAACAATGAGAAGTACAAGTTGTCATGTCGAAAACTAGCTTTACAACATTGGTGTGTGTGTGTGTGTGTGTGTGTGTGTGTGTGTGTGGATTGGGTGGGGGGGTGAGGGGAGGCTGGGAAGGGATGGGAAGGGGAAACAAAGGAGGAAGCTACAATGCTTGATAAGAAATGTATTCATTATCTTGCCCATGTAATTGTAACCCCTCTGTACAGTATTTTCACAATAAAAAATAAATAAAAATTAAAAAGATTATGTATTATCAAAAGCATTTGTAAGATCTCTCCCTTAGTTCTTTGTGTCTTTGGGATCTATCTTCTGTGTACTTATGTATTCTATGACAACAAATCTGATGGAATAATCTGATGGAATAAATCTTTGCCCTCAGCATTCTGTTTTAAATGTACCAGCATGTTTTAAGCTTTTTTCTGGAGGTAATATCTTGATATGTAACCCAGGTCCTGAAATTCAGCATGTCGTCCAAGCTGGCCTAGAACTCGCGATCATCCTGCCTCAGTTGGTTGGTACGCTATGGTTTAAGTGCTGTACAAGTACACTAGTTTTCTGTTGCTGCTCAAGAAGCAGGCACAGTCTTAATGGCTTACAAAAGAGCTAGTTTATTATACAGATCATGTGTCCCAGAGGGCATCTGTCTCAGGAATCTACCAACACCATAAGCATCCACTCACTTACTCTTGGTTCAACCCCATGTGGCATTATTACTGGCACTGTTTTATGGACAGTTGGTGCAGAGCCTTAGAGCACAAAGCCAGAGAGCCTAGATAGCAGCTCAGGAAGCCGAACTGTTTTCATTGTCTCCACAACTGGAGTTACAGGTGTGCTCTACCATGCCTGGCTACTGTGTTCTTGATTGCATCATTTCTCCTGTGTTTGATTTAAAGAGTAGTTTTGTTCATCATGGCTCCAGGAGTGAATGCACAAGCAGGTGTGAATGCGCAAGCACACGTGCACATACACTGTTCAGATGGTTAGTAGGCTGTGACATAGGTAGGATGGTGGGGCACACTCTGTGATACTTGCACAACAGTCACCTAGTGCATTTCTCAGAACATAAGCCTTTTGCTAAGTGACATCTGGCTTTATTGCTCTTATAGGAGCCCAGCCTTGTAGCCTTTTCTTGTTTCACATTTTCTGTATGTCTGGGAGTTCTCTTTCTTTTATAATTGGTGTTTCTTAGAAGACTTAACATACTTACATTTTTTGGCAGCCTTAGTTAGGTCCACATAGCTTTAATATGGCTTTAAAAGTACTTCTTTGGCCATTTAAGTCACTTCTAAGTCATACTTCTAACTGCTGACCTGCCCCATATACTTACCTATTTGGTCTGCACCATGTCACTTTTCCTTTTCTTTTCCATTTTGTTTTTTCTTCCTCTATGTCTCTGTCTCTGTCTCTCTCTCCCCCCTCCCTCCCCCTCCTACTTTCCCTTCCTCCCTCCATTCCCTTCTTTTTTCCTTCCCTTCTCTTCCTCCTTCCTTTTCTTTTCTTTCTTTCTCCCCTCCCTCCCTTCCATATTCTTGCTCTAGCTTTCAAAGTTCAGGTTTTTCTTCAAAAGTTTGGAGTTGTGGCTACACTGGATTAGTTTGCATGCCACAGTGATATGTTTGAGCTGGAGTCTGTTGTCTTTTTAGCGAAGTGTGAGCAGTCTAGTTTGCCCAACCTCCTTAGATAACTTTGGTTCCTCACCTGGCAGAAGATCCAGCCAAACTGAAAGAGGCATGAAAGTTCACTGGTTGTGAACTGACAAGTGCCTCCCTCTAGCTACCACCAAGTTCAGGGCTCAAATGATCTCCTTAGAATCCGGTGAGGGCCTCTGTTCTCAATCTCCTTCCATTTGGAGCAAGGCAGTGGGCAGAATTCCAGTATTCATCCTCCTGGCCCTAAATCCAGCTGGAAAAGCTGTTGTTGTTGTTGTTATTTAAGCATGAGTTCTCAAATTAACCATGATTGTCTCTTTTTTTTTTTTTTTTGGGTGGTGGAGGCGGTGGCAGTGCTCTGCCACTTGAGCCATGTCCAAACCCCTGTGACTGTGTCTCACTGTCATGTGCTGACCAAGTGTGGTTGTTGTAACCATGGGAATGCAGAATTGTGATTGTTTGGCCACATCATATATCCAGAGACACGGGATGGACGGAGAATCCCAGAGGATGTGGAGAGTGAACGTATCTTCATCATCTTACCTGGTGCTCTTGTACTCTTCTGTAAGACTAATTGATTGCCCATCAGTGGATGGCTCCTCTTCTGCTTTGAAGTAGTCATTTCTGTATTTACTTATTTTCTAGACATTTATTTGCTACCAGTAATGTAGACGTACAAAGGATGGGAATAAAATGTAAAAAAGGCATCAGATGTCTTGGAGCACTTAACACACTACAAAGTTTTTGCTCTCCAACTGAAGCTTAGACGGTATCAGGAATCCTGTTGGGTCCTTTGGCATGTAAAAGAGTGTTCCTCTCAAAGAAATGCCACAGTATACAACTTGCGCATGCATCTGATTAAAACACAACCTCATGAGTTCACGTGTGCAGGTAAGGGGATTGCTGTGGGGCCTTTCATTTGTCCTCAGCTCTGCGCTGTCATGTCAGTGGTGCTGTCCTGAGGCTCTGTGGTCAGGAGCCCCTTCAGCCTGGTGATTATCTTGTATTGCTCTCACTCTCAGTTTGTGCTGCGTGGCACTTTTCTTGTTGGTTTGTCTTGGCTTGGATTCGATATCCTGGGACAAGGAACTACCTAATAAATGTTTGTTGACTGGGCGTTGTGGAGTGGTGAATGTATCTTTGCTTTGATCATGGGACCAGATTCAGTTTTCTCTTTTTTAGAACATTTTTTTTCTTCATTGTCTATTTGTAGCCTATTGTTCATAAGACTTTAAATTTTTCCTCAAGTACTCATTTATATTTCATAAGCAGATTCTAGGGTTGGTGTTTGTTCAGTTTTCCATGTGTCCTTTTTAGAATGAGGATTGCTTTAATACTCATTGCACAGTCATGGTTGGTGTTGATCACCAGAGAGGACTTGTGTTTCTAGAAAGCTCAACTCTCCTTACAGTGGGTTATACTACTGTAGAAAGAAAATGAACTGCACTCATAGGCTGGGTGCTTTCTATTATCCAATCTAAGTTAATATCCCTCGTTTCTGTTTTGTTTGCAATAAAGCTCAGTCTTTGATTTCCTGAAGTCTTTGTAATTGGTAAAGAAAAAGCACACTTGATGTGCTTTGTGAGAGAAAAGAAACTGGGTATTGGCTGTATGTCAGACACTGCGTCTTGCATGTATTATATTTTAAATCTTCACAGTAGTGCTATGGGATAAGAACTATTATCATCCCTGGTCTAGAGGGATAATAATAGAGGGTTAAAAGAGGGACAAGATCCCAGCTTACCCCAAGAAGACAAATAATAACAGATACTGGCAAGGATGTGGCAAAAGGGAATCCTAATATACTGTTGGTAGGAATGTAACTTGCTCAACCACCCTAGAAAGCAGTATGGAGGTTCCTCAGAAAACGAAGCTGTGATCCAGCAGTTCCACTCCTGGGTATTTATCCAAAAGATTGCTAGCCAACAGAATCAGCCCAGTCCTCTCAAAAGATAGATGGATCGAGAAAATGTGGTATATATTTGCAGCAGAATCAATTAGAATGATGTTGTATCTTTTGCAAAGAAATGGAAGGACTTGGAAAAAACTATGTTAAGTAAGTAAGTCAGGCCCAAAGAGACAGAGGTTGCATGTTTTCCCTCTTTGGTGGAAGCCAGAATTAGTTATAAACAACAAGCAAGCATGTTGGGTGGACGTTATGAAAGCCTCTACAAATATAGTAACTGAAATATGGTAGATTTAAGGAAGAACTCAAATAGTGTAATTCCTTATAAAGGCAATGTCAAAAGTTCAACAAAATAAACACCAGGAAATGGATACTGGAAAGGGTGGGATGGGGCCACGGGAAGAGGGGTGGATGAATGAAGAGGACACATTGTTTTCTTGACTGATATCGTCCGCTTGTATGGATTTAGCTAGCAATCAGTGAGTCCTCATAGCTATTGCAGACTGCCCTTGGGACCTCCCCTACATAGTATTAACGACCATCCTTGTCTCATCGTCCAGACTTAAATAGCTCGTATGATTATTTAGGCTTGCCCTCAGATCTGTATGACTCTTGTATGTCTTTTATTGTATCTAATTTCTTCAATCTAGAAGGCTTTGAACCTATGTTAACATTTCAAACGTTTCCTTTTTAAGAATAAGAATCCTGTTTCCCTTAATATTGTGCTTTCTCTAAAAACTAATGTTTTGCCATTAAAATTAATGTATAAAGAAAAATACATTATTACATTGGGGAGTAGATGTTGCTATTAAGTAAACAATACATCTAAATTTGATAAAATATTGAATTATCTAAATGTTCTTATAATCTTAACTGTGATATAAGAATGTCTCCAAATCTTTTCCAATGGGTGAGGACAGTCCTGTAATTTTGTATTGAAAATAGAAGGACATGTTGACTATACATATACATATACATATACATATACATATACATATACATATACATATACATATACGTGTATATATATGATTACATGCAGTTTTTAGGACTATATTCTGGAAAACTAGTTATACATATAAATATTTGTTAAAAATAGAAAAAGTAATGTTATTTATAGCTAAATTTGCTATGGATTAAGGTGATAGCCAGCATTTTCTGCTACAAATGTTGACACTTCTCTTGTAAAATCAGTTTATTGTTGAAGCAAAGTAAGTTGCAATTTTAGGACACTCAGCATTCATATGCTGTTCTGCAAAATCACTACACATAAAAAAAGGAATGATTTTTCTCACAGCTGAAATTGGGAGGAAAAATGTAACTGTTTTTGGATGCTTGTAGAAACAAATGCTTGAAAAGTCTTAAAAGGAGAGAAAATCCAGATTCTCATCCTCAGCAGGATTGAGGTTTTGCTGATGGTGAAGCTATTACCTGTCGGCCGACGCAGTCAACATGTCCAGACTTCAGAATGCCCTCAGCACAGTGATAACTCCCTTTTCATTTAGAATCGAGTTATTCCGAGTGGTGAAATTATCCAGTGAGGTCTCACAATGCAGTAACCCCACGTGTGCACGCTCATGCCATAGTGAACCCCTGAGGCTGCTGTGAGAAGTTTTGTCTTTATAGTCCAGGCTTCTGTTGAGGATTGATTTGGTTCTCTATTTGACGAATTCCTACTTGCTAGTTCTATGGTTGTCATCTCAGTTGTTTAACGATTTATTTTTCTTGTTCAGAAAATTGAGTTTTCCAGCTCATATGGCTATCACTTGTATTGAAGTCAAGGTCAAAATCTTTTAATTTTATTGATGGAACTGGTATTATAACCTGAGGGTCTCTTGCTGTGTATTTAAATTCTGTCATATTGCCAAAAAACAGTCATATTGTAGCTTCTAGTCCAGCAGATACTTTTATTAAATCCCTTGGCTGTGTCTAGTTTACTTTTCCTTGGGAGAAATATAACAGAATTTCACTAGCATCATGATCACAAATAGATTGTTACCATGGCAACCTGACAGTTTTTTAATATTAGAATTTTCTTGTTGAAGCAAAATTTATGACATTAGAGACCTTCCCTTGACTGTGAAACCTTTATACTGTCTCTTGTAGTTGGAATTACACTGTGTCCATCCAATGAGCTCATTAATTCCTCAGCTACTATGTTGAGGAGACCGTTGCTTTCTCAGGTAAACACTCTTTGGGTAGGGTGTTTTATGCTGTTCAGCACTGCTGAGGTGCACAAGAGATACTAATTAAGAGAGTCACACTTCTGTCTTATCAGAGAGCTTTGCTTTCTACTACCTGCATGGGGTGGTAGAAAATTGCTCAGGTTCCCTGACATTGGCTTTATAAATTCTAAGTAGGAAGAGTAATTTCTATCTTTATTTTAGGGACTTGTTTTAATAAAGAGATACATACAATATGATTGCTTTTTATTCATAGAGAAAATTGAGCTTAGGTATTTTCTCACTTAACTTTGATGCAACCCTCTGAAGTAGGCATAGCATTTTCAGTTTACATGTGGAGGAGTTTACGGGCAGAGAGCTCAGTTGGTTTGAAACATCACAGCTGTGATGGGTTAAGTCAATCTGGAGCTGGAGTTGTGTCCAGTGTGGTGTGCTCCCCATCCCCTTCTCTTCCTCCACATTCTTGCTGCTACAGTAGCCAACCAGAGCCCGCTATTGTAGGCTAATGAAGACCCAACTCCATAATTCTAGGAGTCAGCCATCTGTTCTCATCAAGACTGGTGATTTGTAGATAAATTGAGTCTGGTCTACCCAAGAACTTAGAAATTTCTAAGCAAATTCTGTACTATGGCAGGCCTTATTATCATTTTAAACCATTTATTCACTCACTAGGCCTTCACAAGATTTTGCTGCTATGAAATGAATAGAGCCACTGACCTGGTTGAATATTGTACAACCAGATCTTTGGGAGATAAATGAACTCCTCCGAGTATATTTATACTATTTTATTAGACTTTTATATTGAGATAGTTGAGTTATTGAAATCTAGGGACTATGCCATTCTTGGGCTACTCATTAAAATAGTGATACATTTGCTCTTGGTGCATTAGCAGATGCCCCCTCCTAGCCAAATCATATTTTTGTTTATTATATTCCTTCAGCACCAGTTATCACATGGCCATTGTGCCAACCACTTATATCTAGTCCAGCTGTGGTATAAAGAGGTATAGATATCTATTGGTTCATTTCCTCCAATATACGGAGTCATTGTACTGCATGGATTCCTATTGGGCTTGGAATACATGAGGAGGGCCTTGACCCCAGGCCCCAGGTCTCTGGGAAAGCTGTGGGATGCCCAGGACTTCTTAGCTGGCTATCAGGCAAGGAGGGCAGCAAATGCCAAGTTAGATGTAAAAGATGTTGCTCTGGGGAGCTGCTGAGTAGTTCAGCATGGCCAGAAGGTGGGAAATGGGTGGCAGGAGCCAAGGGGGTGGAGTTTATTTTGAAGGAGAACCTCTTAAGGACTTTTCCTTTGGCAAGAGATGAGGTTTGGTAAGGTAGACTAGCATGCAGAAATTCTTTCTGGCCTCAGAGGGCAGAATGGAGACCAGATTATTGTAGTGACATGGCCCTACCGTGGCAGGACAGCATGGTGCTGAGGAGGGAGAGGAGGACATGGGAAGATCTAGCAGGTAGAACCATGAGGTGGCAGAAGATGAGAGTCAGGGGGTGCCATGCCTCTCACTTGGTGCTTTGCAGAGGGACTGGCAGAGAGATCAGGAGATGGCAGGAGGAGCCGACCCGAGGGCTCCCAGGAGAGAGAAAAGGGAGGCATCTGTTTTGGACATGCTGATTATGAAGTGGCTGTGGGACACACACACGGTTGCATTCAGAGGAGTCTGTGGGGACTGAGGCTGCAGAGAGAGATTTGAGCAGGCACTTGAGAATTGAGAAGAGTGCAGCTGACAGCTGGTGTTGCAGGGGTGGAGATGGTTAGGGCGAGGGTGAGGAGGAAGAGGGTGGGGCACAGATAGCACCACTTGGAGGAGGAGTGCTGAGAAAGGGAAGAAAGCAAGGATGATTGCAAGAGTGAAGTAGGAAGAAAACAGAGAGAAACACCTTATAGAAACCAAGGATGGAGAAACACAGCACTGAATGGTGTCTGTAGCCCGCAGCGGTAGGAATTCTGTGGTGAGCGGTGCTGGAGCACTGTGGATTAATGGGGGTGGGATATTTTTAAGAAACTGTAGTAAAGGAAGGGGTGACATTACCAAGAAGCATGTTCAAGCTTCAGAATTGTAACCCCTTTCTACAACTCCTTAATAACAACAATAAAAAAAGAAGAAACGTGACTGAGTGGAAGTAAGCATGGCGGGTATGAGGAGGATGTAGAGCTTTGAGTTCAGTTAGTTTGCTTTGAAGAGATTTGGGTAGGTGAGGTTAGGGGCTGCTAGTGATAACGCAGACACCTGCAGTGACAGCTGAGGAACGGAGTCCCAGAATGGAAACTCTTCTTCCTCTTCTGTGGGCTCTTCCTTTGTGTAGGAATCAGGAGGAAAGCACTGTTTACTCTGGGTCTTCAGGAGATGAGTGTTTGCTCTCATGTGCCCTGTGCTACATACAGACTGGTCTTCCTAGTTTTTTCTTTCCTAAATTTTAAATATTTTTTTTTTTTTTTTGATCCAGTCGTGGGGCCTGAACTCTGGGCCTGGGCGCTGTCCCTCAGCTCTTCAGCTCAAGGCGAGTGCTCTACCACTTGAGCCACAGCGCCACTTCCGGCTTTTTTCTTTTTGCTTATGTGGTGCTGAGGAATCGAACCCAGGGCCTCAGGCATGCAAGGCAAGCGCTCTACCACTGAGCCACCTTCCCAGCCCCCTAAAATTTAAATATTTTTTACTATTGTTATAAAGATGATCTATAGAGCATTTACAGTTACTTATGTAACTGTCAGGTATAAAGCATATTCCTTTGTTTGTCATGGGGCTTGACCTCAGGGCCTGGACGCTGTCCCTGAGTTCTTTTGCTCAAGGCTAACACTCTACTGCTTTGAGCCACAGCTCCACTTCCAAGAGTAAATTTCTTTCTGGATAGCGTCACCCTTCCCGCCTCTCTCCGTTTTCCCTCCTGTCCCCACCCACAAGTTGTATAGTTCATTTTCAACATCGTGTCTAGTACCACTGCTGCATTTCTTTGTCCTTTGTCCCTGCATTTCTGTGCCTCCTCTTACCCTCCCAAAGGCCAGTAAATAAACAAGATGCAAAGAAAATGAATATTTGCCAAAACAACATGGAAACGAGGCTTTTTTCTTTGTTGCTGTTTTCGTTTTCTTTTTGGTCTTCTCATTTTTAACTTGTCCTGAGATAATGGCTTACCATGAACACAATTTCATAGGAAGGGCAGCTGAGTGTACTGATACTCAAGCAGCTGCCAAAGCCTCCCTTGCTCCAGGGTTCCAGTGTGCCGGTGAAGTACAGAGCACACAGGGGAGGTCCAGGAAGTTCATGACTTGAATGAACCGCAAAACTCCACAGTTCAGAAAGCACCTGCCCATGCTGGGTGCTGGGGCAGAGCCGTCCACTAGGTGGAGGACCTGGAACTTTCTGTAGAGTGATGTGATACTTTTTGTAGGGTGAGTTTAAGGGTTTACAATAATTATTTGGTGAAAAGCTGTAAACGAGTGTCAGTTTGGGAATAGTGCCGTACATGATCTAGATTTTCTTTTTAAGTAGTGCTATGCTTTATTATTATTATATAATCTTTGGTGGAGATTGAACCCAAGGCCTCAGGCCTGCTAAGCCAGCGCTCTGTCATGAGCGGCACCCCCAGACAGATCGCGCCTTCACAGTACAGGGGCAATGAGAGGGGCAGGTGTGGTGTTTGGGGATTGTTATTTTTTCTTCTGATCCTCCTTCATTTCATCTGCAGATTCACAGTTTATACTTCTGTTTTCAATCTTAACTCTTGTTCTTTTCCCTTTTTCAGGGCTGGGGATCAAACCCCCCTGGGCCTCATGCATGCTGGGCAGGTTCCGTACCACTAAGCAACACCCCCAGTTCTCAGCTTTAATGCCCAACATTAGCCGAAGTTATTTTCTTGAAAATGGTTGTATACCACGCTTGTGCTTTTTCCAGCCCTCTCTCCATATCTCCAGGCATCTGTGCCATTCTGTCACTCCCTTGGTTATCCTCTGTGGCAGACTCCATCTTGGCACCACCCTTCACCTTTGCATGCCTTCATGCCGTAGATTGACAGGGCCTGCTGTGATGCTTGGTTCAGGAATGCCTGTAATAGGTCATGCTTTTTACTGTGTTTCATAGTTGACTTCAGCATACCTCTACAAAAGTTATGTTGTACTGTGCTGAGTGACTGGTGTTGTGGAGGGAGTTTTTATTAGTTATGTATTTGACCCCACAGTGATCCTATCTTCTTTAATCGTGACACTTACAGTGAGTTTAAAGGATAGACACACTGGAATGGTTGTGGGAGCTAGAAATGATTCCTTTACCTGAGTAATAATCAAATTCATTTTTCCCCATGACTAATACTTCCTTCTTTCCATTGTAATTAGGTTCCTCATTCTGCAAGTTAACTGTGATTATAAATACTGGATACATGGCATGTTTTCTCAAGTATGAAAATAAAAGCTTATACTCAGTGTATAAATTATAGCTGTTATTGGTGTTGATTAAATCACTAGGACTTCTTATCATTGCTATTGCAGATGTTCCGGAGGGTGCTTCAATCACTTCTGTCTTCTATAAGTAAAAGTAAATACATTTTAAACACATGAATTTATAATTTAAGAAATTACTCTGTTGGAACCTTTATTTGGAGGTCCACATATAAATAAACACGACTAGTGCTGAGAAAGTCCAGATGTACTGGGTTTGCTTAGATGCCTCATGGTCTCTAAACATTTGGTCGAGTGTCTTTGGCTAAAAGCCAGCAGCAAATTACACTTTCTGTGCAATTCTTAGCTCACTTTTTCCCTTCTCAGACATGCTGTACAAAATGTACTCTTAAGACATCAAATTTAAATTGCAAATTTGTATATGAGTATTATTTTACAAGAAGCTGGGAAAGAAACCAAAGGGGAACAATTCTCTAATTTGTTAGCAAGCTGTGTACATAATTTGTAACTGATGTTCTTCTTGACCATACAGCAACCAGCATTCTGTGGAATAAACAAAATCATTTTCTGAACACACGTACTGTTCTACTTAAAATCTTGTTGAAGAGCTACGCCTAGTTGTTCATCCCTGTAGTCCCACACTGAGGTGAGAGAGGCAGGTGGACTGCAGTTTGAGGGCATCCTGAGCTGCCACACAGCCCGAAGCCCATCGCAGCTGCTCTGCCCACCTCAGCAGGGAACAGCACATCCCCAAACTGCTTTGTGCAGTCGCCAGGTGTTTAAACAAGGCACAGTGGAAAAGGGCCTGGTGTGAAAGAAGGGCGTCACCCAAGGGGCTGCTTGCTGATCGTGACTTCCCTGACGTGTCCGCTGACTGGTGATAGGGAACTGATGCAGAAGATGGCAGTGTAGAAAATTATGAGTGCTTGATTCTCATCCTACAGCAAGTCAAAGCTGTGTGGGGAAGTGCACTTGTACACACACACACACGTGTAAACCCACACATGTATAAACACATGTATAAACACTTAGACAGGTTGAAAACACATGTTTTTCCATGTTATTGTGTGAGACATGAGTTCCTTTCCTCCCTTCTTCCTTGCTAGCTGTGGTATCACTTTTTTTTTTTTTTTTTTGGGTCCGGTCGTGGGGCCTGAACTCTGGGCCTGGGCGCTGTCCCTCAGCTCTTCAGCTCAAGGCTAGCGCTCTACCACTTGAGCCACAGCGCCACTTCCAGCTTTTTTCTTTTTGCTTATGTGGTGCTGAGGAATTGAACCCAGGGCCTCAGGCATGCAAGGCAAGCACTCTACCACTGAGCCACCTTCCCAGCCCCGGTATTGCTTTTTAATACTGCGAAAACTAAATAAATTCTAGGCTCTTGGAGGAAAAACATTGGTGGAAGTATTAGCAAATGGTGATCTCCTTGACAGTGTGGATAAGGTTGAAATTCTCAGGCTCTGAAGTCAAGCCTCAGAGTTGCTTGTCCACCTGGTTTTAAGGTTGGACAGGTTACTATTTCACATGTACTTCACTTACAAACAAGCTTTCAGTAATTTTCTACAGATCTTTCCTAAGCAGTTAGTAACTTAAGAAAATATCCATTGGTCTGTTTTCTAATAGCTCTGTGTGTGTGTGTGTGTGTGTGTGTGTGTCCATTGGTCTGTTTCCATTGGTCTGTTTTCTAGTAGCTCTGTGTGTGTGTGTGTGTGTGTATGTCCATTGGTCTGTTTTCTAGTAGCTCTGTGTGTGTGTGTGTGTGTGTGTGTGTGTGTGTGTCTCCATTGGTCTGTTTTCTAGTAGCTCTGTGTGTGTGTGTGTGTGTGTGTGTCCATTGGTCTGTTTCCATTGGTCTGTTTTCTAGTAGCTCTGTGTGTGTGTGTGTGTGTGTGTGTGTGTATGTGTGTGTGTCCATTGGTCTGATTTCTAGTAGCTGTGTGTGTGTGTGTGTGTGTGTGTGTGTGTGTGTGTGTGTGTGTGTCTTGATCCTGAGGTTTGAACTCAGTGCCTGGGTGCTGTCCCTAAGGTTGTGTGCTCAAAGTTAGCATTCTACCACTTGAGCCACAGCTCCACTTTTGGCTTTTTGGGTGCTTAATTGAGGATAAGAGTCTCATGGACTTTCTTCCTCAGCTGGCTTTGAACCATGATCCTCTGATCTCAGCTTCCTGGAGTAGTTAGGATTACAAATATGAACTACTGGCACTTGGCTTCCCAATGGCTTTTGCTGAACTACTTCAAGGTCTTCCTTTGGTTACTGGAATGACAACAGAAACAGAAGTATGTGTTTTATTATGGCAATAACAAAAAATCGCCTAGAATTTATGTGGCTGTGTTTAAAGTTTTTTGTTTTTGTTGTTTTAGCTGTTAGACATTGTATCTGCGGCCTCACATATGCAGGTAATTGCTCTACCACTGAGTTATACCCTCTCATTCACAAATTTGAATGGGTGAAAAAACCTGTTAGTGACAATTACAAATTATAGATTTGATGGAGAATTTTCAGGTCCTTCCTTGGCTACTTTTCTCTGCTGTATTGCTTCGCTTATAGTCATACTTTTATCACATCCAAACATTTGTTTGAAGCACTGAGGAATATGCTTTTAGCCACCTCCTCACCAAGGAGGTGGCTTTACCACGATCAGTTTTGCTCAGGTACGACCCCTCCCCGACCCCATCTGCCCACACACATGAGCCTGGATAGTTTGGGCAGGACCTTGAGGACAGTGATTCTGAGTTCACCGAGAACACTTCCAGGTAGATAACTATCTACACTTGTCCTGGCCACTGCCAGGGACCTGGCACAACTTTGCCAAGGCCTTGCATGTATCAACTGTGGTGTTCCAAAGCATTTCCTGTGTGGTGTGCACAGTGCTCAACATTTCAGTCATCTTTAAAAAGAGCATTTGAGACCAGTGTGGTGATTTACATACGCTGCGAGATCTACAAAGAAAATAGAGCCTCATAGACACTCAGACAGTCCCGTATCTGATTTAGCAACATACTAAGAGATGTGCCAGGAAAGGTTAATGCTGGTTCATCTATGTGTAATGTCTAAATGGGAAGCTAAGTGTTTATAGACATTAAAGAAGATAATGTTAGAAAGGATTGCTGAGTTGGAGACAAAGGGGGGCAGAAGTCTGCAAGTCCGTGCGGACTTGGTGGCGTGGCTGCTGCAGGCGGCACACAGTCAATAAAGAGGGGCGCTCGGGCTCGTTCTCCTCCAGTGAAATTACCTGGCAAGCCTGGTGCGTGCTGAAAGGTCATGCGCCTCCCTCATTTGTACTCTGTCTGTGGTTGGGGTGACTTTGATTGCTGATGGCTTGTCTCCCTCCCTGCCTGCAGCCCGGCGGGGTGGGCGAGAATTGTACATGAGTCGCACAGACTCGACTCCAGTGCAACTTCTGTTCCATCTAGTTTCCAGTTTGTGCCGTGGCTCGGCTTCCTTTGCTTAGATGCCCCCATCTTTGCGCTCGCCAAGACAGCGGAGCAAGGCTGCCACCCAGCCTCTGCTCTTAGCTAATTAGTCTGACTAAGCATGCCTGCGCTCTTGTCATCTTGTGCTTTGGGGTCTGCGCCTTCCTGCCGTGTCTGCCCATTGCTGTCTGGGTCCTGGGAAGCTCCAGATGGGTTTTCTGCATGCAGTTTTAGGCACCGGGCCATTACTAGCTTGTCATTCTGTTCTGTGTGGGGTGCTTTGAACCACAAGAGGGGTGCCTAGAAAACTGTGATTCTAAACCTAAGCTACACAGTGGAGACAGCTGATGGCACTTTTTTTTTTTGGGTCCGGTCGTGGGGCCTGAACTCTGGGCCTGGGCGCTGTCCCTCAGCTATTCAGCTCAAGGCTAGCGCTCTGCCACTTGAGCCACAGCGCCACTTCTTGTGTTCTGTTGGTTTATTGGAGATAAGAGTCTCACGGACTCTCTTGCCCGTGCTGGCTTCAAACCATGATCCTCAGATCTCAGCATTCTGAGTAGCTAGGATTACAGGCGTGAGCCACCAGCGCCCAGCAGCTGCTGGCACTTTTAAAGATAACCTGTGCCTCACCCCGTCCGTTTTGAAGTTGGAGGAGGAGCGGTACTGGCAGCTGGAGGCACGGTGAGGAGGGTGCCCTTGGGGCCCTCCTCGGCTCTCGCTGCTCCACTCCATGGAGCACGGGACTTTGAGAACACACTTTCCTCTGACAAGACTTAGACTTTTGACAACGATATAATCTTGTTACTGGCATAATGTATTGAATTTTTTTGCCAACATTGAAATTGAGTCTTTTCCTTTGTATTCCTGTTTCCACCAACCTAAGCAGCATTTAGACACGTAGATGTCTCTGGTCAGATGGGGGCAGGGCTAGCGTAGGAAACATCAGACACAGGACTAGTTAAGGCACTTTGAGAATGGCTCCCGTAGTTTGGTGCTGGAGGTGCAGTAACCAAAGCAAAGGGAGTTTATCGTGGGTAGCCAGCAGGGGAGGGAGCTGGCATTTAAACCCAGCCCTGTCTGGACAGCTTTCCTGGAGTGGGAATTAATAGATAAGATGCCAAATGCATTTTCAGAAAATCTAGACTATTAGATAGTGATTATATTTGTGAGCTTCTACTACATAGTCCTTTAATACCTAACAAGACTATAAAGTAAAACCTTTACATACTATTTGTGTGACAAAATATCATCCACGCTCAAAATAAGTCTGTCCCTTTAGATATAAAAAATTTGGTATCAGTTATTTTCTTTTTAAATTTTTAATGTTTTTATTGTCTTTAAGTAGCTATACAAAGGAGTTGCCATTTAACAAATGAATTCTCATCTGTCTCTCCCAACCCACCTCTTTTCTCCTTTTCCTTAATTTTGTAGGATATGCAGTTTTTTTTATTTTATTCTCTGCCTTCTCTTCATTTGTTTACCTGCCACCATCCTACCTCTTTCAAATCGTGTTTTCATATTAATTGATGTTCATGTAGTTTAAAAATGATGGTTGGTTTAAATTTTTTTTAATATTGGAGATTGAACTCAGTGTTTTGCTCTGCAGTTGCTCTGCTGCTTGAGCCATGCTTTAAGTCCTTTTTGCTCTGGTTATTTTCAAGATAGGGTTTGACTTTTTGCCTGGCCTGGCCTGGAGTTTGATCTTCCTATTTACTCTCTCTGTTTTACTGAGACCACAGGCATACACCACCGTAAGGAGCTTTTTTTGTTGAGATGACATATTAGAAAGCATTCTTTTCTTTTGTTCTGAACTATTATGGAACTGCAATCCTCCCAATCTCCACCTCTTAGGTAGCTAGGATGACAAGCATGAGCTTCTGGTGCCTGTCCTAAAATGTGATTTTTCTTATATTCTGGGGTCAGATGGTTGACGTTGGTTTTCAGCTGCACTTTTATAATATAGATTAGTGGAAAACATTTCCTCATTTGAATTTGAAATTCAAAAGTCTGACTGTATTGCAGTCAGCAAACACAGAGTGTGGGGGATGCCCCAGGCCCCATCCCATGGGACTATAAAGAGATGACCAAAAATGGTGTCTCTCTTCATATTTTTGTCAGTAACTTATTACTGCACACAAGTTTCTCTTCCCCCCACCTTACAACTTCAGCGTGTACAACATTGATTCATTATTTTCTGATATTTTGCTTCCTAGTGAGCACATGGAACTCTAAAAATGGCATACCAAAGCAATTTCTGGTGGTGCTTTCCACACATAAGGGGCAATGTATTTTTCTTTTTCTTTTTGATATCTTTGTAATATACCAAGTATTAAATTTGCATACAAGTTTCTAAAACAGAGATTAGTTAGGTAGAAAACAAGACTAATGCTCTGAGAATCAATCACAGGACAAATGTTAGTGTTGTATTATCTGCAGACATTTGCAGTAAGTGAAAGCATGGGTAAATAATTTGTATGTTAAATTTTAAATGAATATGAACTCTTCCCTAAGACAATGGAAAATATTTGCTTTTAAGAGATGTTGATAGGAGCAATGTGGTGATTTGTGTCAAATTAAGCATGTGTTAGCAGAAGCTAGAAGACAAAGTTTACTTCTTTATTAACCCATGTTTGGCAAGGAGCAGGGGGAGTGGGGTGGAGAGTTACAAACCTCAGAGGATGGCATTGTACCCATGTTTGTGATCTTGGGAGAATGCGTGTTGGTGGCCAGGCGGCCGTGTGGAGACGTGCCGCTCTTGCTGGTCCAGGGATGCAGAAGGACTTGTAAGCACCGTACTGTCTTTGTTCTGCACTTGCAGCACGCTGGGTGCTGTGCAGAAGTCACTGCAGCACTGGGCTGTGGGAAAGCTGACGCTAGATGCCCCAATGCTGCTGCACAGGTCTGATGGGTTCTGTGGTTTCCTTGCTGGTGATGATCCTGGCTCCGGGGCAGGCTTACCGTATGAAGGAATGTGATTCTCTACCACAATTCTTTGGATAGATTCACAAGTAATTAACCATGGTGAATTTTCTGCTGGTTGATTTGCTGCTCCAGCTGCACTTGAGGTGTTAAATTTTTTTTTTTTTTTTTTTGGTCAGTCGTGGGGCCTGTACTCTGGGCCTGGGCGCTGTCCCTCAGTTCTTCAACTCAAGGCTAGCACTCTACCATTTGAGCCAAAGTGCCACTTCTGTTTTTTTCTGCTTATGTGGTGCTGAGGAATCGAACCCAGGGCCTCGTGCATGCAAGGCAAGCGCTCTACCACTGAGCCACTTTCCCAGCCCTGAGGTGCTAAATTTAAGCACCTACATTAACCTAGTGTAAAGGTTTCCTTTTGCTGTTTCCTTATCAGATTGGCAATTGGGTCTTTAGGAAGGCTGTAGCCAGGGTTGTATGCAGGTTCCCGGTATTACGGTGCCTGAAACCCAAATGTGCTGTGGTTTTTGTTTGTGCCTGGCTTGTGTGTGGAGGATGCAAGCAGGATTCCTGGGAGAGTTCTGTGAGTACTGGTAGTTCAGAGCAGTCATCTCAGGCTTTTGGCGTTCTAAGTGTGGAAATTGTCTTTCTGTCTAGTCTCATAGAAGCAACTGTCATTAAGGGGCCAATGGGGCAGAATCTTTGAAATTAGGAACTTCTTGGTCAATTTGAGACCAGCTTGCTCTGACAGCTCGTGTGTAGTTAGATGTGAACAGAACACCACTTACTAGATAGCAAGGAAGCTTCTTCGCTGATGGCTGGCAGGCAGGGAGGAGTAAAGAAGGTGGGGCCACACATTTAACGGCTTCCAGGTCCACAGCAGCTGGAGTCTAGGCTCTGATAAGGTCCAGCTCATTGAGGGTGAGCGCTGAGGGAGCCTGGGGGAGGGAAGCAGGATGCAGCTTCATCGTGGGTTGTGCTGGTGTATTCTGAACACATCTGTTCCAGGAATGTCATTGCTCAGTTTTGCAGTCTTAAGTAGGCTTGTTACATTTTAGGATTAAAAAAAAAAAACGTTGGTGACTGGCCAAGATTACCTTAGAGTGCAGTCTTGCCTCCAGAGCATGGCTTGGACCATGCTTTATTTTCTGTGGGGCATGCAGCTCTCTCGGTACATGTAGAGTTCTTATGTATCAGTTATGCAGCAGAAGAGCCACATGTTTTGATCTTCATATGTACTAGGAAGATTTAGGAAGGAGAGGAAGAGAGACACTGCAGGGAATGGATTCAAAGGCTAGCTTTAGAGGAGGAGGATGGTGAAAGGATTGAACCTGGGATTGTTCATTTCTTAGGGGATAGAAAACTGACCGGATGGTCAGTTTACTCTCAGCATTTTAGAACCACAGTAAACCAGATTGATTTATGATATGTTCTAGACAGAATCTGTTGATAATTTAGTTATTTTAGTCATGAATACATTTTTACCATTTTTTTCTATAACATATGTTGGAACAGAAGTCTCATCTGCTAGAAGCAATATTAAAAGTGCTTACATAACAATAATATTGATACAAAAGAGCCTTTGTATCCAAACAAAGAAGGTTAGCTAGTGTACTTCATTTATCTTCATCTGTCTGAAGTGCCAGGAAAAGAAATGTTGCAAACTAAAGGTGGGTAAGAAGAAGGTAAGAAAAATATATCTAGCTCTTGGGGGAATGTAGAAGTTTTGGATCCCTTTGTTGTATTTGTCTTTATGATTTGTTACTTTCTTGCTATATGTATTTAGTCTCCATATCTATATCTACAAAGCTGTATACACTTAGTCCATGTAGCAATGTTTTTCAGATTAGTTGATTTTGAAATATGCTACAAAAATGGAATCGAATTTAAAAATATACCTGCTCTGCCCATCATCTTAGTAAATTTCAGGTTGCAATAAAGACTAGTACTGCAGCGTATTCTGGTCCTCTCATGTGGCAGTCCCTTTTCTGTTTGATTTTTGACTAACTAGATAGCTACCTTTCCTGAATGTTTGGTTGGCTCGTAAGACGTCTTGGGGCTTTTTTTTTTCCTGCAATAGTAACATGTTTGTACTCAGGAATCAAAGCTTTCCCCCTACTGCTTTGTTACTGCTTAAGCTCAGGCTGTACAGTGTGGGTGTAGTTGCTGCCTTCATTTGGCAGAAACTGCGTTCATTTATTTTGCAGGCATTCTTGAGCACCTATTGTGTGTTAGATACTGACTTCGTGCTAGTTTTGGGGGGTATAAACTTGACAGTGTCATAATTCCTTATGTTGAAGGTGCTTACTGTTACAGAGACTCTCCAATTAACTCCCAGAAAACTGGAAGTGGCGTGGTGGCCCAAAGTAGTAGAGCACTAGCCTTGAGAGAAAAAGCTCAGGGACATGCTCAGGCCCTGAGTTCAAGCTACATAGCTGACCAAATAAAAACCAAAAAGGGGATCTTGGAGGAAGGCATCTGTGTTCCAGCCGTCATTTCCCTAGGTTCAGCTACGGAAGGCTGGAGGGTGATTGCATCTTATTGATAAGTGCACTGATGAGAAGAGGAGCCCAGCAGGGGTCACTTTAATATCAGCTTAAGTTGCAAGCACAATATTTTTCTCTTTACTGATATATAATTGACATCTTCAATCCAAATACAGCTTTTAAATTTCAAGGCACAACAGATAATTGCCAGAGAGTTAAGTAGTTATCTTTAGTAATTCTTAATGAATGAAACAGAAGATGAACTGTAGATGAGTGACCTCTCCCTGTTTTGGTATAATAGGGATTTCAGCCAAACTTATTTTTTCCTACTATTTGTATGAACTACTGTATGTTGAAAGAATCCTGAACATATCATGTGCATTTCTTGGCCCTTAGCTACTTGGTAGGCTTTGTAGACTAGTATTGTATGTCCATAATTTTGTTTCCTAGCTGGCTATAAAGACAAAGTATCACTAGTTAGGGTTTGCATATGAAATGTCAGTATTTAACTGGACACTAAATCATTGCTTCTGGCCACTAATTTTCAAGAGAAGCAGCCTCCAACCACAATACATCTTCCTTTGTTATCTTAGTTGATTTAAATGGCCTTTTCTTTGCATGAGATATATGGGGTTGACATTTGTAAGACATGGCTCCCAGCTGTTCAGAATGATATGTGTGTTGAACTCAAGGGTTCTGCATGTTCTTATGAGTTAGTGAGAATAAGTCTACTTATCAGATAAATTTGTTGTTTTCTTGATGTCCTACCTAACTAATCTTTACCTACCAGCTCCCTCCTTTCTTCTTGATACTCCAGTACCCTGCCTGGCTCCCTGGTCTGCCCTGCTCATCAGGCCCTCTGTGCCTTTGAGTGCTGTGTCTGTGCACCCTCCAACCTTTCTGATAGTACCTGATCAATTCGTATAACAGTGATTTACATACCTTTTACACACTATATTGTATTGTATTGTCATATTGTAGTATACATCTTAACTATTCTGCAGATTATTTGAAGTATGTAGGAGGATGGGCCTAGTTTGTGTGTAGATACTCTTCCATCTGTGTAAGGGATCTGAGCATTCCTGGATCTTGTAGCTGGGAGGGATTCAGGAAGGAATTCTCTGTAGTTGCCAAAGGATAGCTATCATTGTTCAACTAAAGATTTTTATGTTAAGAGTATAGAATGATAAATGATTCGTAGTCGCCTATTTATAGAGAGGTGTGTGATACACATATCCTGCTCCTCCTCCTCTTCCTTATGTCTGTCTGTCTTCCTGTCTTCCTGGTATCTTTTCACTTAAATGAATGGCTTAAGTGTATAGTTTTACTTTAAAGAGTATTAGCAAATATATATACCCATGTAACAACCACTACCCCAGTTAAGATCAAGAACCTTCCATCACCCCAGAGTTGCCATATGTCTCTCTGAAGCAATCCTTTCACACCTTTGGCCACAGCACCTGTGGATCTGCATAGTATCTGTGAACTAATTTTTTTTAAATTTTTGTCAGCTTTTGAACCTCATGTAAGTGGCCCATGTAATGTAGAATGCGTTCTGACTTTTTCACTTGTGTAGTACTTCGGTGTCCTTGCTGCTGCTTGTGTCAGTGGTATGCACCTCCTTATTACTGAGTGGTAGTCTGCTGCATGGATGTAGCACAGCTTTTTATCTCAACACCTGTAGATAAACATTTGTGTTTTCTGTAAGGATTTGCTACTGTGAATAAAGCTGTGTGCATATTCATGAACATGTCTTTGTGTAGACATATGGTTTATTTCTCTTGGATAAATACCAGTAATAAAATCACTGGATCATATAATAAATATATTCTTCAATTAACAGGATAGTGCCAAATTATTTTCCAAAGTGATAATACTGCTTTGCATTCCCACCAGCATCATGCGATGATCTCCATGCCCTGTGTTTTCACCAACATTTGATGTTGTCTTTAAAGTTAACCACTTGGCACTGTTTCTCATACCTATAAGCCTAGATGCTCAGGAGGTTGAGATCTGAGGATGGAGGGTTGAAGCCAGCCTGCACAGGAAAGTTTGTGAGACTCTTATTCTCCAGTTAACCACCAAAAATCCAGAAGTAGAGCTGTGGCTCAACTGGTGGCATATTAACTTTGAGCAAAAAAAGCTCAGGGGGAACACCAAAGACTTAATGTCCCTCCTCCCTAGCCCTCTGCATGTGTTACCTGGTGCCCACTGTCACAATAGCAGAAGTGAACAGGTACAACAGAGGTGGCCTGGCTACAGGGTCTGCACTCTGTGGAAGGGCCTTGCCAGATCCTGTTCTTGTGTGTTTTCTAGGAATAGCCTCTATGACATGTGACACCAACTCAGGCTCCCTTCAACCCAGCCTTCTTACAAAAATACCCGTTAGTATGGATATTATGAAGCAAACAAACAATAATAGATGCTGGTAAGGATGTGGCCACAGGGAACCTTAATACACTGTGTGTTGGAAAATAAACTTGTTCTATCACTGAAAAGCAATATGGCGGTTCTTCAAAAAATTAAACATAGACCCACTTTATGATCCAGCAATTCCATTCCTGGGCATTTATTCAAAACATGACAAACTAGGATACTATAAAGCCATCAGTATAACCATGTTCATGGCAGCACTCTTTACCGTAGCCAACTATGGGATCAGTCCATTTGCCCCTCAGTGGATGAAGGGATCAAAGCAATGTGGTATGTATACACAATGGAATTTTACTCTTCCATTAGAAAGAATGATATCATTCCATTTGTAAAGAAATGGAATAAAAGAAAGAGAAATGGAATAACATAAGAAAATTTATATTAAGGAAGTAAGTCAGTCCCAGAGTGACAAAGAATGCATGCTTGCTCTTATGTGGGGAAGCTAGGTTTAGCTTGTAAACTTAAAAGTAACTGTGTTGGATAGTATGCAAGTATATACATATGTATTTGAAACTCAGTAGATTCAAGAAAGAACTCAAATGGAGTAACCCTAGAAAGGCAGAGTCAAGTTCAAGAAAATAAATACCAGGAAACATGTACCTAAAGGAGCTAGGATAGAGTCAAGGGAAAGGGGTAAATGGATAGAAGAGGAGAAGAGAGGAGAATACAGTCAAGAATTCAGTGTATAGTCTATAAAACTAAGAGTGAGAGAAAGGGTGGGTTGGGAGGGATGGGTGAACGGTTTAAAAGGGTGAACAAGATGCATTGTGTTCAGAAACTAAAATGGCAACTCCTTTGAACATCTACTTAAAAATAGTTTAAAAGTTAAAAATAAAGACAAAACATTAAAAAAATAAAGAAATAAAAATATTAAAAAAAGTATGAAAACTGAGATTGCAGTACTTTCGGCCAGGTGTTCTAGCCACTGGTGACGCTGTGAATGTATGCATGGTATCCTTTACCCTACTGCAAGCCTTAATCAGTTTTCTGTTTCTGACTTAGCATTTCTAGGGTATTATTTGAGAAATTGCATTTTGAAATATGCGGCACATGAGGGCAAGGCTGAGACCTTGTCTGGCTCCTGCTGTTTATTGGATTGACTTTCATAGTGGCTGTATCAGTCTGTATTGAGACATTTTGTTTCCCAGGGTTTATGGGTGAGTCAGGAAAACTTGGATGAGAGGGACGCTCAACTTGAATTAATGACCATCTTGAGTTAGAGAATTTCAAAAACTCTATTGCTTTCAATTATATACAGTAATTTAGTTATTTCAAAGCACAAAACAAATGTGCATGTTTGGAAAATGGAGTCCACAGCATTCAGTAACAGTGGCTTGAGGCAAAGTCCCAGAACAAAACATTGGGTTGGATGTTCGAGTACGTACATTGTGTTTTTCATTACATGACTACACTCTTTCTGTAAATTCAGGCATTGTAAGAAACCCAGATGTGAAGCTTAGAATAATGAAAACAAAGGAACACTACATCAGAGGTTTGTAAAACTTAGATAACATGGAAGTAATAGTTATGGGAATCATGATATGTTCTCCTATAATAACTTTGAAACTTCATTCTTCTGTCTAATGACAGGAAAAGAAAAGAAACCACAGTGTGTTTCAGGCATGAGCAAGTGTGGGCTCCCTCACTCTTTGACTTGATATATCAGAGTATACCGCCCCTAAAAATTATAAGATGGAGGGCTGAACTGTAAAACTTCATAGAGAAGTTAATGTGAAAATGAGTAAATTTCTTAACCTCACAATATGAAGAGTTAAAAAAATAAGAAATAAACACAAAGTTAGCAGAGGAGGGAAATAGTAAAGATTAGAGCAGTAATTGAGAATAGAAAGTAAATGAAACCAAAAGTCAAATGCTGAAAAGATCAACAAAATGTTGGCGAAGTTGAAGGATTAAGAAAAACAGAACTCAAATGGGGATATTACTACTCAAATGGGGATAAACAAAAAGCTTTTTAGATGATACTGTGAACAATTGTATGTAAAGAAGCTAGATTGCTAAATGAAACTGACAGTATCCTGGAATTAAAAAAAAAATCTACCAAGACTAAACATGAAGAAAGAGGCTATCTGAATAGTTCTGCAACTAATAATGCAGATTGAATCAGTAATAAAAGAACCTCCGAGTAAGGAAAAATCTTGATTTGATATCTTTATAGGTTAATACATGATTATTTGCTTTCTAGGTTATCTAGGTAATAGTTAAACATGTGCTCCATTTTCTCTTTTTTCCCTCATGTTGGGGAAAGAACTCAGTGTGTTGCATATGCTAGGCTATTGACATCTCCTTCTGTTTAAAACATACACTCAGCTCTCTTTGCTAGTTTGTATTCAGCCCATGTAAATTTATTTTAATACTGCTCTATTTCATCTTTAATCAGGCAGGCAAATATTCTAATAAAAACTTTCAAAGTGAATTTTTTATTACCAAGAACTAAATATATATTCTGTAACTTTGGGGAAAGCCATTTGTCAGGTTCATAAAACTACACAGAACGACCCATAAATAAAGATGCCCTGAGAGAAGTTGAATGAAAGAGAATTAAAAGGCTGTGGTAAATGAATTAGAAAAGAAAAATAATATTTTTACAACTTGGAATTACAACCCATTTTAAGTTTTTACTTGAAAAGATATTTTTTTCCTCATTACTGTTCTAAAGAATTTAATATTTCTCTAAAATTATTAGTAGATAAGTTTGAATCACAATAAAATTATTCAGTGACATTTATTAATTACCCTTGTACCAGATGCTTTTGAACATAAAAAGATTTCATTATGTGGCATATAAAAAATTTACTTTAGCAGGTATATTAGTACTTCAATTTTAGTATGAACAAACTAGCTTGGGAGTGCAAAGGAAGGAGCTCTCAATTTTGTTAGAGTAGTTTGGCCTTGACATTGAGCTGGTCTTGCAAAGATGAATATAAAATTACATCATAGGGAAACAAAAATTGAGTATGAAGAGAAAAACATATTCCTAGTAGAATTCTCTCTCATTTGTTTTTTTTGTAGGTTGTGAGGCTTGAACTCAGGGCCTAGGTGCTGTCCCTGAGCTCTTTCACTCAAGGCTAGTGCTCCACCACTTTGAGCCATAGGTCCACTTCTGATTTTCAGTGGTTAATTCAAGCTAAAAGTCTCATGGGGACTTTTCTGCTTGGGCTACCTTTGAACTGTGATCTCTCAACCTCCTGAGTAAGTAGGATTGCAGGTATGAGCCACCAGCTCCCAGCTGAGAATTCTCCCTTGTCCTTAGCAAAAAGTTTGTGATCATTACCTTTACTGTATTAGAAGCTAAAAAATTCAATAAATAGTTGACTCTTAAGAATGGATTAAAATAGTTGTATAAGGGGATGAGTGTGTGATTCTTTTTACAATCTGGTTTTCAGTAAACAGAAGTGAAAATTACTTAGTAATTCGAGGAACAAATGACTCCAAACTCCAAATCCTAAAGAGAAGAGTCATTGGTATTTGTTTTTGTAATAGCAAATCTGTGGACTTTAAATGTGAAACCTTGCAAAAGATAAGCTAATGCAAATCAGAAGATGCTTAGATAAAAATCCATTTTCTCATTAATTGGAAGATTGTTGGTGTGAGGATGAGAGTGGTTCTGTTTCTTTCATGTAATCCAGTTTATAGTCCAAGTCCTATGGGTGTACTTTCTGTTGATCTTGGGTTCATCGGGATGCCTCCACAGGCCTTGTAAACAGGTTTATGGAGACCTGTGATGGGTACTGATATTCTTCTGACAGGTTTATTCCTCACTGCTTCAGGTTTACATTGACCCCTGCTGACATGGAAATACCCTAAGAACTGTCATCCACGAGAGAGACTCCCTTATAGTCCACACCTTGTCTCTCTGCTTAGATACATCCACCCGAAACTCTGATATGATCCATTATCAATAAATAATCGTGGAAGGGCAATTAAGGATTGTTTCACAGAATCAGAAATAGAAGAACTTGCAGATAATATTTCCAGAAGCATAGTTCTCCTCATAATCACCTTTATATAAAAATCACTCTCCTCTACTTTGCACAGTCCAGTCAAGCTCTGTTGGAAATAGAACTTCTTCATCTACTAATGAGATTGGTTCTGTATGCATGATAATATTGTGAAAATTAAGTAACTGGTCCATGTGCAGGTTTTATAGCATTGTAAGCACTTAGTAAATAAGCTACCAGGGCTGCTGCTGTCACTGTCACTGCCTGTCTAGGTAAATATTTATGTCCACTTTTACAGCACAGCCAGTAATAATAGAAAAACATCGAAGAAGAGCTGCTCCGATATTAGATCTTGGGAGATTGAGAGGCCTTGCAGTTTGGATGGGGAGGTGTGTGACCCGTGCTGTGTGGTGCAGGTGACTCCACAGAACACTTACTAAACCCTGCCTGGAGATGGAGGTGTGGCCTTGCGCAGACTCTGCCCTGTAAGTCGGGGTATCCCCTGAGCCACTGTAATGCCCCGGTGGGCCCCCAGCAGAAGAACAGGGGCTTCACGAAGCAAGAGTATACCATTGGATGAGGGCAGTTCTTGTGTGAATGTTCTAGAGGCCTGTCTGTCTGAGGAAGGGGAGCTTGGGAGTGGTGGAAAGACCGAGGAGGAGGGTCACTTGTGGGCCGTCTCAGAACGGTTGCCAGTGTCCCTGGGAGGCAGTTTCCGTCCTGCCTGCGCCTCCACAGCCCCTACTTCAAGCCTGTGGCTCTGCCCTGCATGGAGGGTGCCCCATGTCCTGCTTTCCTAGCTTGGGAGTTCCTGTTGGGACCTGGTGCCTTGGCTGGCTTACTGGACCTGTGCCAAGTCTTGGCAATTAGAAATAAGTGATATTAGTTTTTAGTTCTGTGGTGATGGATGTTTTGTTCCTACTACTGTGTGCTCAGAAAGCTGCCCTTGAGAAGGTGGCTGCATTGAAATACTTTCTTTAGCACTATTGACATATTAATTAAAAAGATGAGTATCCAGATGATACAGTATTTACAAGAATTACTGGTTTGGGGCTGGGAAGGTGGCTCAGTGGTAGAGCGCTTGCCTTGCATGCCTGAAGCCCTGGATTCGATTCCTCAGCACCACATAAGCAAAAAGAAAAAAGCCGGAAGTGGTGCTGTGGCTCAAGTGGTGGAGTGCTAGTCTTGAGCTGAAGAGCTGAGGGACAGCGCCCAGGCCCAGAGTTCAGGTCCCATGACTGGACCTCCCCCCCCCCCCCCCAAAAAAAAAAAAAAAAAAAAAAGAATTACTGGTTAATGTACAAGAGATTTTGTATACATTTGTCTTCCCTTCGAAGCAAATTGTAAGACTGAATTTCCTCATATTCAAATATAGGTTGTAAAGTTGCCCTCTCCCATAAATATACCAGATTATTTTTTAATGTTCTCCTTAGACAATCTGGTCTTTTAGCTAGGAGTGGAAAAGTTAAAAAATGTGACTTGTTGTATAGGCATTTTACATCTAAGGAATTAGCTTGACTTAAAGTAATTTGGTGATAAAAGATTACATAGCATACAATAAGCAGGAATATAATTAGAAGCTACTATCTTAAACATTTTCTATTTAAGATATGAATAAATGGTTAATCTAGTTTATTTAAAAAATGTTCAACCCTTTTTAAGTTTGATCATGACATTGGCAGGAATTCGTATTTTCTTTTTAGAATAAAAAGGCATACTTTTAAAGGGAGTACAGAATCATACAGAAAGAATCAGTTTCTCCATTTTTACTACTGACCTGTTATAAGCAGTTACTTTGAATGTTGTATGATATAGATTTTGTGTTTTATAGAGGATGCTGTTCAGTTAAGACGTAAGTACAGTGGCTTCCCAGGACGCTGTAGCGTGGAGATCAGCTCAGCCAGGGGCAGGCGCCGTCCTGCATGCCAAGCTATGAAGGTTACACAGAAGAAAGAAGGGGAGCGTTTGGCAGGCTCAACCCTGTGTTCATGGGAACATTGGTTTCTTCGCCTCTCCACGTCCCCACTTTAACACAGAGCTCCCATTTCACAAGCTCTGCCTCTGATGCCATCCGCACAGTCATGGCTATAGTCACCCTTCACGAGGCAGAGAGGAGCGAGGTATAGTGCAGATGGCAGAGCTGGTATTCTGGCATCTCCATGTTTGACACACAGCTACCCGTGCTGTACACTGTCTTCTTAGGAAAGTGTGCCCTTTCTGCATTATGTCTGACCACGTCTGTGTGATGTTTGCGCGTGAACTGGGCATGCAGGTCACACATCTTGACATACTTAGAGAACGAGTTACTGCACACTGCTGAGGAGTACTGCAGTCTTCTTTCAAGCTGGAGGTGTGATGTGCCAGTGTTGGCCGCTTGACACGGGCTTCCAGGATGCTTAGAACTAGTGAGATAATTTCCCATTTTGTAAATTATTCTTAAAGTATGTTTTAGTTGAATTAGATTTTTAAAAGGTATCATAATCCAGTACCCAGAATCCCATGTTTGAAGTTCAGTGACCCTTCTCTGAAAACCAAGTGTGGTTCAAATACTGCGCTGGACGTCTGAGGTAAGATGGCAGCACGGAAGGCTGGCGGTGGCTGTGGGAGGGTGCTGTGCCAGGGGAGAACCTGGCAGGAGCAGGGAGAGCCTTAAACACGCATTAAAGGGATAACCAAGTTGGAAATGCGTTCTATTTAAACTGGGAAGATTAATGTCCTCTAAGTTTGTTTTTCCATCTGAAAAAAGAATAATAAAACCCAATTCATAGGGATTGTCAGGGAGGTTACATGAATTAAAGTATGGCAATATGCCCAGGACTGTGCCTGGTACTTTACCATTAGATGATTAATGGAAAACAAATAATGTATTATCCCTTTTTCTCAAGCGCTGTGAAGGTTTAAAATAGGATTTCATTTCCGATGAATTGGACTTGGGTTGTCATATTCCTGTACGTGCTTTAAAATTGTATCTGAACTTTACTGCTGATCCAGAGGGCTTTTGGACTCTCACACCCTTGATTGTTCTGTTGTTCCCACAGTTACTTGATTCCATGAAGTAATCTTGCATGCAGATGCCTGCTGTAGTTATAAGAGTTCTCAGGAAATGAGTGGAGCCAGTACAGTTATATTATTGGGGAAATCTGGGGCACGGGAAATCTCTTCCTGTAGAGGTACTTGAATCCCACTGTGCACCGTGTGGGTTCTCACAGCCTTTCCTTGTAGTTGGGAACCAACAGGATGAGAGCTGAGGGAAGCCAAGGGGAGATGGCATATGTGTGGCAGACTGTCCTGGGCCCATTTGTAAGGGTTGCTTGTGTTAAGGCTCCTTCCAGACAATGCTGAACTGATTTCTTTTACTCTTTGTTGCTGCGCGTTTTTTTAAAATTGCTAGTGTTATTATAGAAGAAAATCTGTTTTTACTTGATTAAGGTCAGTTAATAATTTGGTGTCAATTTTTTTTTTGAGATGGGATTCTCCATCCCAGTATGGCCTTGCCCTGGGAGTCCTCCTACCTTTATAGTCACATACTATACTTAGCTAGTAATGCATTTTGATCTTTCTGGAAGTCCTCCTACCTTTATAGTCATATACTATACTTAGCTAGTAATGCATTTTGATCTTTCTGTCTTCTGTTTCTAAAATGCATAATCATTTAAATCCTGTAGCTTGTATTGGTGACCTTTTCGTATTCATTGAATTTTTATGTCTTTGCCATAAGAAAATAAATCTATATTCTGAATTTAATTACCATTAAGCCATACAATTCTATAGGGCAGCATTAAAATACCATGAGAATTTATTAGATTTCACTACTACTTTCAGGTAAATATTTCCAACACTTACAAAAGTACTTTTGAGTTACAATTGAAATGTCAAGTAACATAAAATGTAAAATACATATCTGATTCCATATTGCCATCACACAGTATTAAATGTTAAACATTAATTTATTTCACATTGCTGGCAGGTGACAATGATTTAGTGTTAATGAAAAGAGCATTGTCTACTTAATGATTTCTGTTTTCTGTAATAGAACGGTATGTGCTTATTTACTGTGGGTTAACAGCCTTGGTACTGCAAGTTCATACTTAAATATGATGGTTATTTACCATTGTTCCTAGTTCAGACATAGTTTATGCCTGAATCTTGTAACTCATAAAATCAAAAATTGTGTAATTTTTGAAACTATGTGTTTGTTTCTTCTAGGAAGGAAATCGTATAATCAGACATACCCCATTAGACCTGGGACCTATTGATGTTTCGTACGTGTAGCAAACTCTGGCCACAAATGAATCTAAAAAAAAAATGCATTAATTAGAGGAAGTGAATTTTGGAACAGAATTAAATACAATCCATACAAAGAATAAATCTATTATACTTTAGAGGCAATGAAATTGTACATATATTTGTCTATACCATTTACTTTCTGTGACCATGGACAAATAGCTTATGTCTCTGTGCTTTAATTATTTTATTTTTTTCTTTAGTTGTTTTTAACCTGTAAATTGAGTATAGTCATAGCTCATATATGACAATGTCTTGGTGTTGTTAGACAACACTTCATAAGGGTTAATTTCTGTCATTATTACAGATGGCATATATCCCTTTGATCTGACAAAAATGTATTTTTTGAAATAAAGGTTTCTCTTCTAATGTGAAACCATTATGTGCCCTCACACTTAGCTTATGTGAGAAATAGTTTTGCAGTCACTGAGGATTGATGGTCTGAGCTTAGCTGTTTTTAAAGTAGATATACCACGACAACTGAATTTGTCAAGCAGCAGTAGGAGACATAAGTATTGGAGTATAAAAATGGGGTTTCAAAGGAGTCAGGGGTCACACAGAGCACCAGAGTGCAGAAGAGAGTCAGATGGTCACTCAGGAGGAACTATGAGCACAGACAAGTCTGTGTTTGAATTTTAGATTTTAGAAGATTTTTGAGACAGAAGAATAGAATGTATTTAAATTTACTCTGTAGAACTTACAGCTATTAAAGATTCCATGATTGTATATTTGCCAGAAGTTTGTAAGTAAGCTGGCGTGACTGCTCGAGGGACCGCTCTCAGGAAAACACCCAGACAAGCTTTAACAGTTAAGGACAAGATCACCTATGTAGGCGTGATGGCTGCTCATAGACTATCTCCACGGACAGTTCTAAAGCAGATAGCACAGTGAAAAGCGAGGGCAAAGCTGGGTGCTGGCAGCTGTAATCCTGGCTAATCAGGAAGTTGAGATCTGAGGATTTAGGTTCACAACCAGCCAGGATAGGAAACTCTGTGAGACTCTTACTTCTAAATAACCACCAAAAACCCAGAAGTGGAGCTGTGGATCAAATGGTAGAGCTCTGGCTTTGAGCAAGAAAGCTAAGAGACAGTGTTTAGGCCCTGGATTCAAGCCCTAGTACTGTCAGCCCCCCCCCCCCCCCCCCCCCCCCCCCCCCCCCGCCACACACACACATACACACACAAAAAGTGAGGACATCAGACTTACTGTGACCACATCTTATTGAAAAACAAGCCTTGGAAATGCCTGAGTATGTGTGTATGTACATGGACATATACACACACACCAGTACTCTCAGGAAATTAAAAATCAGAATAAAAACACAACTGTGTAGTGTTTATATTGGACACTTGTCATGATTCTAGTCTTAGAGTAATGAGTCGTTACCATACTGTCTTTGTCTTTCTTGTGTTGTGGGTGCAACACTAACGGTGGTGCAGTCACCACGTGTCTTCCTTGTTTCCTATTCTGTTCTTTTTCAATGATAATCTTTCAGTGGTTGTGCAGAGGGGTTTTGGGTTCAGTGCATTGTGATCAGTGTGACCCCTTCCATCGTTCTCTCCCATCTCTCCAAATATGTCACCTGACAGTGCCTTGTGAGGGGCTGCACGGCTGGCCATAGCAAGTGCTGAGTCCCCATCAGGTGACTTCGGGACAGGGAGGTCGTCCAAGGAGGAGCAGGTTTGATTTGGGAAAAGAAATGCGCAGATATTAAGTGAGCAGTGCTGATGCCGGGCACGGTTGTGTGGCCTCAGCCCTGCGGGAGCCCTGCTTTGCCAAGCGGCTCTGGGAAGGAGGCAGTGGGGTGACAGCTCCTTTCCCGCACCTGATGAGTTAGTTTATACCAACTGAGGTGGCCAAATTACTTCCCCCAAAATACTGCCTTTGTTTACACAAGTTCCAAGTTAGGAAAAAGAGCAGTTTTGAAATGAGACAGGAATATTTTAAACCTTATGAAATCTGGAAGTTAGTGCCAGATCCCAGTGTGTGTTGCGACAGACCTTTCCTGTTTGTATTATACTGGCTGCAGGGGAGGGGGGAGGGGAAGGGAGGGGGGCGACGCCATGACCATGACTTGATCATGTGGTCAGACTAGCCTGGACACAACTGGTAAATCATCAGTTTTTGCCTTTTCCTATGGTGGTTTTTCAGTTCTGTGAAACAGCTTACCCCCAAACACGTCATCAGTGACTTAACACCTCGTGCATCACCACTCTACTCCTGGGAGAACTGCCTGTCTCTTCATGAGCTATTTCAGTTATATGAGCTATATAAGTCCAAGCCTTGTATCAGCATATACCAAGAAGGTTCTTGGTGTTGAGGGCCAGGGACAAAGTAATGTTCCCATGGCTCCTGAAGACCACCTCTGAAGTATTTATTTAGTATAGCTACCCAGTCCATGTGGTAATTATCTGGTTCCTATTACCACCTGACCTCTGTTAGAAGAAAAGACTACCAGAAAGTTTCCAAGTAATATTGTGACCTGCTAGAAGAGTTTGATTTCCACGAAGGCATTGGATAGCTCCTAGGTAAAAAAAAAAAAAAAAAAAAGCATTGTGGTGTTTCCATTTTCTTAAGGAAGCATTTTGCTACACAAAGGGTCATGCATTTGATCAAAAGTAACAGAAACCTCAGGTTTTTTGCACACACAGTTTGAGATCTGGAGCTGAGATATTTCCTCCACAGCTGCACATATTTGCGGTTTCTCACTCGAGACTCTGGTCAGCAATTTGTTACACTGAGCAGGTAATTTTTCACTGTGCTTCCTCTGGGGCTCAGTGCAGAGTCGTCCACACAGCCGACGTCCGGCAGCAACCTGAATTCAGATCCATGTCCTTTGAGCTGGTGGCTCTGACCTTCAGCTAATGAGGACACTGCTTACAAAACAGGATTTCATGTAGGACTGTGCTGTATTATCTGTATATTTTAACATATACATCTAATCCAAGGTCTTTAATTAGGTAGAAAATTAATTCAGGTGTATTTACCCCCATATGAGATTCTGTAGTGATGTTGAACAGTGTGAATCTTGAGATCAGGCAAATTAGGTTTGGATTTCAGCTAACACTGTGTCATTAGGCAATTTCACATCTGTAAACATAAGAACACTAACAACATCAACTCTATGAGGATTAGATAAAGTCATAGGTGTGTTTCTAATTCTAATATTATAGAACACCCAATAGGTGATATTCTTACTACATTCGATGGAATTCATTTGTAAATGTGAAGCTTCAGGCTTGGCAAATATACATACAAACATACACATGTAATATGGAATTTGGACATTTGTTGTTTGAAATTATAACTGCTCTGAAATAATACCTACGATGGTTTGAACTTCTCCACTTACTACAATGACCCTATTTTGGACTGGTGTTCTTTCTTTCTTTCTTTTTAATTGTGAAAATACTGTACAGAGGGGTTAGAATTACATGGACAAGATAATGAGTACATTTCTTATCAAGCATTGTAGCCTCCTCCTTTGTTTCCCCTTCCCATCCTCCCCCCGCCCCCCCCCCCAATCCTCCCCGCTCCTCCCCCCGCCCCCCCCCCCCCAATCCTCCCCGCTGGTGTTCTTTCTTCTATGACAAGAACTCTGGCTACTCAAGTAGACTCCATTAGATTGTCCAATGGAAAAAATGGATATTTGTATTCTATGTAGAATAATATTTGGATAACTAGAGGAGTGCCTGCTTCAATTCTTTGCTTGTTTATACTATGAGCCTTATTCAATGCATACTATTGAATAAGAAAGCCTATAGATATACTTAAAATATCCTGTATTCCTTTATTTGTATGTTATAATAAATTTGTGTATATATGTGTATATCTGCAATTTTGGATGTATTTTCAGTGTTAAATTTTTATGTGTAAACAGGATTTCTAATCCTACTTGTAGGCTAAAGAGTCCCTTTGGGCTGAGTCCCATTGTGACCAGGGGACACTTTGCTGCATCAGGGGAGCACTTTCAATTTCATGTCTCTTTGACAATGGAATCTTGATCATGGTGTCTTTTTTCTTTTTGGTATCAGTTTAATCAGTTTTAGTTAAGATTTTTAAATTATTAGGTAAAGGCTGGCATTGCATATTTCATAAGAAAACAGCTGCGTAGTCTGAGTAAAATTTCCTAAAAAATGCAAATTAATATTGACATCTAAAAGAGATTGTTTGAGTATTTATACTTTAAAATATTTTGTTAAAAATTTTTTTTGCTTTTAAATTGTTATTGGAAAGGTGACGCACAGAGTGGTTAGTTACATAAGTCAGGTAAAGAGCACATTTCTTTTTGGACAATGTCACCTCTTTCCTGTCTCTCTCCCAGTTTTTCCCTCCTGTCCCCACCTACAAGTTGTATAGTTCATTTTCAACATAGTATCTAGTAAGTATTACTGCTATTTGTTCACCCTTTTGTCCTTCCATTTCTGTGTCCCCCTCCATTACCCTCCCAGAGACAGAAAAATTTACAAATAAAACAAAAGGTACAGGGAAAAACCCCAACTTTGTTTCCGTTTTTATTTGCTAGTGCCTGCCAGGTTCTTAGCTTGTCTACATGGGTGGCATGGTCTTGAGACTGGTTCTGCCCTGCTCCCAATATCAAGACAGTGACTGTGCCAGACAACACAGAGAATACATCCATAAAAGCACCTGCTTACTCCCTCTGAGTCCCAGCTACACTTACCTCAAGTGAACATCATACCCCGTATTCACACTAAATATATGTGTACATAATATATATGTTTAGTGGGAAAATAAATCCTTTGTTTTTGAATCACATTGCTTTCTTGGGGCAGAGTGTCTCATCAGTATTAATGCTCTTGTCTTGAATGAGGATGTGAACTACTGTGTGATGATTCCTACTGGGCACAGGTGGTGACACGTTCTTCAGGAGGTGAAGGTCCTGAGTCCCTTAGGTTATTACACTGAAACCCTCCATCCCCTGATTATTTAGTCATTTGTTATCCGCATCACTAAAATATAGCTCTTCATTTCAGTCTGGTCCTTGGTGTTTGATGCATCACCAAGATACTTTGTCACAGACAAAGGTGGATCTTTGTTTTTGCTTAGCCATAATCTCCTACTTTGCGATTGTGTTCTTTGATAACGTCTTTGGCTTCATGATCTCTGGAAGTATTTGTTCTTTTTTTGCATGCCTTGTCAGTGGTTGAAGAAATATGTCCTGAACCAGCCAAGCTTCAATTACAGACGTCGTTTACTTCTCTAGAGTAAGTCTTCGAAACAAATTGTAGATCTTATGACAACCAGACATAATCTGATGGAGAGATGGCCATGATTCCTTCACTGCATGTTTTGAAATGGTGTGATCCTGGTAATGGGCTAGTAAAGAGGGCTTTGGTAGGAGTGAATTTCTATGGGTATACTTGGTTGCAGGGTATTTGCAAAAACATTGACATATAAAAAATAAGCCAGGGAAGTGATTGTTTGAGATAAGGGCGATGTGCCACAGACCTTATTGAAGATTTGAAGATGTTTTAATAAAAAAGCTTGGATATATCTGTCACACAGTATGGGATCACTGGCATCATGCAATGTTGTGCTATTCCAGTCTGGCATGTTGAAATTTGGAAGGTTTTTCTTTGAGTCAAGATACATGCTATAGCTTAGCAAAACCCAAAGCCTCCATCTCCATGGATTCCTCTGATGTTAATGTTGCACACCAGACCTGACTGATGCCCTTTGGACTGTAGTTCTCTCGTTGCCACTGTGTTCAAAGCCTTATCTCACCTTTCCTTCCAGCAGTGGTCCGTACCATGTGCCTTCACTCTCCTTCCGGTGCAGCCTAAAGTATTTCCCCATCATGTTATGTTAACTCAGAGACTTCATGTTGAAATCTGTAGGTATCAACACTGGCTAGGTTGAGTGAAAGGGGATTTGGGCTGGAAGGAAAAGTATTTACAGGGTCAGAGGAATTCCTTAGTAGTCAGATTTGTGACCAGCTCATTATCCAAAATACTGCCTTGATGTAAATGCTCCTGATTTCCCATCTCTGTACAACTTGTATATTCCAGCATGTTCTATTTGATATATTTTTTTCCCAGTTCTATACTTATTTTTAAACTTCATTTTCTGTTGAGAAAAAACTAAAATGAACAAGAAATAGGTAGAGGCTGCTGAATTCTTCTAGGAATCCAGATTCTTGGTTTGTTTGACCATAGCAGAACTGATGAAAATGTCACACATTAATGATACCTGAAAGGCAGGCTGCTTCACGGACATGAATGTGCTGCTTTCTCCGTAACAGAATTAAAGAAAATTGAAGCTTCATTGTTTTGAAGATCATCGAGATCATTTTTGCATGTGTGTAGAATGTTTCATGAGTAATGTTGAGATGGGGTTCATAGAAGCCAGTTCACATTAGAACTGAAACATTGCTCCAGATAGAAAACTGTGATAACTAGACAGTGAAAGAAGATGCACTTAAATGTTTACAGTAGGCAACAGGAAGCACTGTGGAAAAATCCAGTGAGAGCCATAACAGGAGTGCTTCATGTCCTTTTTTATGGTACTGAAAATATGAAGTCAAAGGAATTGCGATTATATATGCCGAGGATCTGCTCCCCGGCGCATGTTTTATATCTGCCTAACAGACCAGCAGCACGTCTTGCACTGTCAAGTTGAATTAGCTGTGGTCTAATTCATGGGTAGCTGTAAAACTATCCTGCCTTAATCATAAGGCATTTAAGAACACCATAGTAGGTGTGGTTATAGTAGATACTGCTAATGATTGCTGTTGCTGATTTGCATGTATTAATCCTGCTTATAGGGCTTTATCCACACAAATGAGGAAAAATCATCTGAAAGGTGTTGTTTGTATTCAATATTGCAAAAGCCTCATTCTCTTCTATGATGCATATGAGTTAGTATTTTAGAATTTATCACTGTCTTTGTTGTTGTTGGTGGTGGTACTACAGCTTGAACTCAGGGCTTTGTGCTTCCTAGGGAGGGCTCTGCCACTTGAGCCCCAACTATAGACCTTTTAGGTTTTGCATTTTTTTGAATAGGGCCTTTATTTATGTGTGCGCTGGCCTGTACTCCTATTTATATTTCCCACATAGCTTGGAATGACAGGTATATTCTGCTATACCCAGCTTTTTGTTGTTGTTGAGATGGGATCTCCTGAAGTTTTTGCCCAGGCTTGAACCATGAATCTCTGGATCTCAGACTCCCAAGTAGTTAGGATTACAGGCATGAGCCACTGTGCCTGTCCATAAAACTGCCTTTAAAAATGCTGAGAAATATCATTTATTTTACCAGTGTGAAGTTTCAAATTTAAAACATCTAAGGTTTTAATAAAGGTTTATAAGATAGCGTAACCATTACTAGTAAAGAGTGCTGGTGTGGTGCTCCTTTTTGTGGTGCTCATGTTCTTTTTTTTTAAAGGCTGCTTATAATATTGTACAAGTTTTCAGCATTGTACCTTATAAGCCCCTATACTGCATGATTTACAGACCATGAGCCTGTGCAGGGACACATACTCACATCCAATTACATAAGTCTCCAATTTGGAGATTGGCCCTATTAAGTTGTGATTCCTTGGTGGTGGTGTCTCCTTCATAAGATTATAAGTACCTGAGAATCAGGATTGTGTTTCATTGTCAGTTTGCTTTCTTCACAGTCCATAACACTAGTAAATACAAGTAAGACCTCATTATTTGCCTGGAAGGCAATGTGTTACATTCTAGGAGAAATTGAGGGTCCTTCTTCAATCTTGGTGAACTGGAAGGGATTAAATATGGAATGATTAGGCAGAAGCTAGCATAGGACTCAAATACTTTCCAGTTAAAATGAGTAAAGAAAGCATTGCTAAGTCTTGTATTTTCTGTTACGACTGTACATCTTCTGCTTCAACTTCTGCTTCAGGGCTAGTTATTAATGAGATAATGAGATGTTTATGTTTTTCTCCTCTTTTTCCCTAAGTTATTCAAAAGACCTACTATTTTTGGTACCAGGAGAGTAGGAATTTGAGACAAAGGAAAACATATGTGTGTATTATAAGATGTGGTTACTGATTCACTTTGTGCCTCTGAGCTTCCCTCCACATTGACCTTTTGAACTGAAACAACTTCATATGGAATACCCAGGTTTCCTTTGTAAGTGTATATGTCACTTTGTTACTTTTGCTTCTTTTAATTTGATTTTAGATTCAAATGGTGTGGTTATAAAGACTTTTGTATAAGTTTCAACTGATGTATGCATTCTATATTTTAAAATTCGCATGCATGGTTTATTGTGTTCCACTCTGTTAGCCGTGGACCATCTCTTACTGTTTGAGTAAGTGCTTTGCTATTGTATGCCAAGGCTCACCATACTAAAATTCACCATCTGTAGTGGTGTGGAGAGGACAAGCCGTCCCAGCCTGAGGGGAGGGGGCTTGTCCCCATGCAGTGTGCGCTTCAAGGGAGCCGCCACCACCTTCTCCTTCATTGTAATTCACTCTGCATCCAGTGTTCCTGGAGAACTAATGAAAACGCAGGGACTGCAAGGCTCTATTTTACTGTTGAGAATTCTCAGTGCTTATAGTATTATGCATTACCTAATTCTCTTGGCATTTCCTTTACTCTCTCTCTTTTTTAAAAAAATTAGTGATTTTTATTCTCAGTTCAGTGATCCATTTCATTCATTAACCTGCTAAGCACTGAGTAAGCTTCATGTCACAAAAGAGCTTCCAATGGAAGAAACATGCATTGGACTTAAAGTAAATATTGATGCTGTAATCATTTGTGAGCCTCAGTAAGTCTCTGTGTGTGTTTGCATGTACACCCATATTCTCATTAGTGTAAAAACTGTAGTTTTTAAATCCGTTTCTGAGAGGATCAAAGGGCTGGAGCACCAATGCGAATACTGTTTCTCCTGGGATATGATCTGAATCGTGAGACTGTTGCCGGAGCAAAACCAGGTTAAAGTTAATAAAATCTACTCAGTGCTCCCAAGGAAAAATTAGAACCAAGGTATAAGTATTTTAATGCTATTCTTTCCCTTTTCATTCAATCGTTGCTCTTTAACACAAAATAAATATTGGGTTTACTTTTCCTTTTGAAAGAATTGATTTGCTGTGGCAAGTTGACTGGTATTGGATCTGGTGTGTAATCGGCCCAGAGTTGTACTCAAGCAGCAATTGTCATTCATGCCATGCCTTGGTTGTCGAGTGCCGTATCTGATGAGCAACTGGAGCCCCAGATGACAAAGGCTGTTGTGAAGTGCATGAGCTATTATCTCGGGGATATTCTGAAACATCTCAGGGTTGTCTTTTGATTTTTTTCCCCCTTGTATTTTAAACCAATACTTTCTCCCACTCCCCTCCCCTCCCCTGCATATCAGTGAGGAAAAGAGCGGGGAGGAGGAGAACATTTTAATAACAGCCAAAGACCAGTTTTTGATGTGGAGTTCAGAGTCACTCTGTGAAGCACTGTAAAAATGGCACAGCAGATTTTTGTGTGTGCAGGGATTTTCTTACATGCATCTCTTGCTGCTGCAGAGATCAGCTCTTCGTGACCGCAGAAACAGCCCTCTGAACAACATCTTCATGATGCTTTACCATATCACAAAGGCATGGAACAGGAGAGAAAATGTGCCTCTTGCTTGCTTGCTTGTTTGCTTTTGTGCTGCTGGGGGTGAAATCCAAAACCTTGTGTGTGCAAGTCCTGTGTCATGGAGCTACAGCCACAGCCCAAACATTCCACTTTTGGTGTTACCTGGGATGAGGAAGAGGAAGGGTGGCTGAAAGACTGTTGTCAGGAAGATGACCAAATCCGAGTGCATTGAGAATCATGCTTAGCAACCACCACAGCATGCACTGGGAGGATACTCTGAGGCCCTGAGAGTATTGAGTCCGTAACTTGGGAAATCCTAGTGAAGAAAAGAAACTCGTCAGAGACTTTGCTAGATTGAAATATTTAGGTGAAAATATACTCCATGTGAAATGTAGGTCTGTCAAATTTAAGAATCTGAGTATGAAAGATATCACCATAATAAATACTTTTTACACACACATGAGAACCACACCCATTATACATATTTGACTACTTTAATGTAAATTAAGATAAACTCTGATTTGAATTTATTTTTCCAGTTGCTTTACTAACATTTAAGTGCTCATCAGTCAGCCATGTGTGCCTTATGGCTACCATAGTTCTAGTAATGTGTCATTTCCTGAAAAGTTTAACATATTTGAAATGTGTTAACGTTATTGTTATAAAATAGATATGAGACGTTTATAATCATTAACTTCTAAAGAGGTCAATTTTTTTTTTATTCGGAATAACTAGTATTTTGGTACTGTTTTGTTAAAAGAGGCAGGTAGACTGAAGCAATGTAACACCTCTTATCACAAACTTACTGTTCAGCTTATGATTGTTAACCATTGAATTAAATAGATACTAATATCTTGAAATTTTAGTAAGGTAAGTGGATTTCAAAGAATTATCTATATTCTGGTATGTGTTTATGTGTTTGTTCATTGGTGAGAAAGCCTGTAGTCATATGGCTTCTGACCTCAGTTATTTTCCTTTTAGTATGCTCTTAGGTATCTTCTAGGCTGTTGTGTGTCTACCCAAGGATGTTAGGAACTTGTAAAAGCAGTAGAAATACCCAAAGTAATACAGTTAGAAGGAAAGCTTTATTTCTTTTAGAGTAAATATAGATATAGATTAGAGTAAATATAGATATAAATATAGATGGTGGATTTTAACTATTTTATAGAATTTGGTCAGGCCTGGAAAATTCTTTTTAAATTTGCCTGAGAATCTCATACATAAAGGGTAGAAGAAGAATCGAGGTTTTGAACTTAGCCAGTTAGCGCTTCCGTTGCCATGAAAAGCACAGAGACCTTTGTGAGTTTTGTGCAGCCACAGCCGGTGCTAGCCATGGGGTGGGAGGTGTGGCCAGATGGACATGAAGTCTTTGGACAGTTCCTCCCACCACCCTTCCTACGGTTGCGTTATTCCTTCTCAAGACTCGTGATCATAACCTGGGTAGAAAGTGCTGAGAGATAGAATATATGACCAGTATTTCCCATAGAAACATGGTTTCCATAAAAGTGAAAAATCCAAGTAGTCATGTGCTGAGATAAGGTCCAATGAAAATGTCATCCCAGTTCTAGAGTCTTCCATTTACATGAACTATAGTAGATGTTAGTCTTGGTGAATCTTTCACATGTTACAGTTTAGATATGAAGAACCCCTACCAGAAAAGGTTCATGTGTTGAGGTTCTGACCCCAGCTGGTGGCTCCAACTGCTGACATCATGAATGGAGTGATAAGTGATTTATAATACGGAGGCACACTTGGGAGCTGGTGCGAAGTTCAAGGTGGGACCACGTTGGTGGAAATAGGTCGCTGGTGCATGCTCTCAGAGCTGTGTACCTTGCTGGGTCTTCTGCATGCCTATCTCTGCTTCCTGGCCACCATGAGCTGGACAGCTCTGCCCTGCTGCACCTTCCTCCCATTGCACAATGGGCTGGGCATCTCGGGCCACAGGACCATGAGCCAAAGCTAGGAGTTCCTCACCCACGTTCCTTTTCCAGAATATCTGATCACAATGAAATTAAATGAACAAATCCCATAAGATGGTTCAAATGGTTGAGGAATAAAATTTAATCCCAAGCAATCATTAAGTATTACTATTAAAATTACAATGAACAACCGCTTTTAATAATCAGAAGCTAGAAGACTCAGGGATAGAGTTTTATTTTTTTATTTTCTTGTTGGTTGTGAAGCTTGGTTGAGGGCGCTGTCCCTCAGCTATTCAGCTCCAGGCTAGCGCTCTACCATTTTAAGCCACAGTGCCACTTCTGGTTTTTGAGTGGTTAGTTAATTGGAGATAAGAGTCTCATGGGGATTTTTCTGCCTGTGCTGGTTTCTCATTATGATCCTCAGATCTCAGCCTCCTGGGTAGGTAGGATTACAGACATGAGCCACTAGTACTGGGCTAGGAATATATTTTTAAATAAAGGAATATGAGCTACATATTGAGCCTTAAAATGCAGTGATGCTATTTCCTAGGTATTTTTGCCTTAACGCTGTGTTGTCTCTTTAGAGTACTCACATGTTCCCAGTTTGCTCAGAGTTTTGTATTGCACTCTTTTAATAGCATATATTCAAATAAAGTTACTGAAGCTGTGTATAACATTCTGCTTCCTTCATCACACTGTAAATAAGCCATGGCCGAAAGAAAAAGGACATAGGAAAAATTTCGAACCTAAATTTGTAGGTGATGATACAGATGGAGACCAGCATTAAATGCCTGGGACAGGTGACAGAGTCTTTGGTAGGCAAAGGAGGTATGTAATCAGCATGAAGAGATGAGAGCTAAACAAATATTAGAACCTGCCACTAACTGAATATTCACGTAGACTAGCAAATATTTAGTGCATGACCTCTTCATTTCTTCTTTATGGAATAAAAAAAATCTGTATTGCTTACAAAAGGTGCATAATGGGAAGGTCTTCTGACAAGCAAATGGCAAGGCTGTGAAATGTGCGTAACACACTTAAGAGCTCGCATCAGTCTGTGGCACGAATGGAAACTTTCATTTAGTCTTTGTTTCTCTGTCAGGACAGTGTTGGAACCACTTACGGAGATAGAAATTCTATACTTTGGGTTAATAAAGCAGCTTATAGAGTTTTATTTTAGGCTAGAAGACACTTTCTAGGGCGCTAAAGAGAATAAAAAACAAAGTAAGTATATTGTGGAGCATAGACTGCTTCCATTGTTAGAAATATTTAGAAAATTATATTAATTATGAAAATTGCTCCATTTTTTTTATTACAGGAGAATCTTGTCTTCTTATTCTGCCCCATGAGGTATGTTTTTCCTTGTAATCTTGAAATCCTACTAATTTGAAAACAAAGACTGTAATTGACTCACTCTAATCCAGCTTTAAAATTTCTGATTAGTTTTGAAGGAAAAGTGTCATGGCTAGACAGGATGCTGGATCTGAGATTTATATGAGTCATGTACTCCGATAGTTAATTCAGCAAAGGTGACTTTTAGAACAAGACTTCAGCAGGACTATTTGAACAGGATAACAAAGGGGGTAAAGGATAAAATATTAATAATTAATTTATTTCACTGTCCAATTCTTATTGAAATCCCAAAGAACTCAATCCCTGACTTTTTTTCTTTTCTAATTAAACTCTCTGCTTAAATGATTTTCCTTTAATCCTATGACTTTAAAATACCTTTCTATACTAATGTACTTAAGAATTTGTGTCTCCAGATCCATCTTCTCTAATGATTTGTGTTTCAGATTTATAACTGTCTTTTTGCTATTTGAAAAACTCCTCAAATTCAACAGCCTGGAGGAGACAATTCCCTCTCCATCTTCCTGTTTCTGTCTTTTCCTCCCAGATATATGAGATCTGCAACCTTTTCCCTTTTTATACCCACATCATCCAAAGTAGATTCATCTATTCTGAGGTGGTAACCCTCCCTCCCTCCCTCCCTCCCTCCCTCCCTCCCTCCCTCCCTCCCTCCCTCCCTCCCTTCCTCCTTTCCTGCTCCTCTGGTATCTTTTCAGGCAGCAACTACAGTGACCTTGCTCTAGACCTTCCAGTGGCTGCCATTGTGTAGAAGAAATTTGAATTCCCCATTTTAGTGCTAGCGTGCCTGTCCTGGCTTACTCTTCCATGTCATCTCCCAGTCACCATACCACACCTTGGCCATGTGGGGCCTCTTTCTGGTTCTCTAACATACCAAGTTTTCAAAATAAGGCCCCTGCAATTGCTCTTTCCTCCTCTTGGAAAGCTTAAGCACCATACCTCAGAAAGGCCTCACAAAGAGCTCCCATAACATTACCATAGTATTCTCTTTGCGGCATTTAGCATTTCATCCAAAATGTGTTGCTTCTCTGTTTGTTTGCCTGTGCTGGGTCTGGGTTCCCTGAGGAGACACCTGCCATTTTGTTCACTCTAGTAGCAGTGTGTGAAAAGCGTCAGTGTTTTGAATGAAAGCTGTTTGAAGGAATAATTTATAATTATACTATTTTAAGTCCTCTTGCAGATGAGGAGTGTGTAGAACCAGAAGATTTTTTTTTTTTCAGCTTCTTAAACTTTTTAATCAGAACTGATTTTGGAAACAGCTTAAACTGAATGTTATGATGGGATTAATTTCATCCTAGTGAAGTTTTAGAATTTAGCAATCACAGTTTATTATCAGTCCTCGAGTTTTCTGTGTCCTAAAGAACTGTTTAAAACACACACTCCTGGTGAGCTGTTTGTGTGTTGGCCTCAGAAGCATTACATGGGAGAAAGGAGGCAGTGGAGCGCACCCATCCCATGGCACCCAGGTCAGGCTGGGTCTCTGTGAGTCTCCAGTACTATAGCACAGCATCCCGAAGAGAGGCGAAGAGAGGCGGGGCTGTGGGCCGTCTGCAGACTGCAGATCCAGCTTGCAGACATCCACAGAACAGTGGGTAAGGCAGATAGCCATACTCTGCCAAGTGGCTGTGTGTCACCCTCAGGAGGAGGTACAAGGATGAGAAATGGCAATCATGGAGCCTGGAAGTGGCTTGAGATTCCTGCCAGAGATTCTGGTTGCACAGATGATCTGAGACAAGAATGCGTCTCTCCCCAGCGCCCACTCGTATCTTCTTCGCCCCACATTCACCTGAGGCACTGCTGCATTCGCGTGGCGAGGACCCTGTCACTGAGGTGGTTGCCTGTGTGAGGATGTGTTTACCATGGTGGTGGTGACACGGCCGCCATGAGGGTGGCAGCGTTCACCCGTGCCCCGCCATCTCCGCAGCCCTTGTTGCTCCTCAGCCATGCTTTCTGGAGACTTCTGAAGAGACTTCTGACCCCTTCCCTCCAGGACCAGAGGACTTGGGCAGAGGGACTGAGCCTTTCGCTTTTCTTAGTTGCAATCTCCAGACAAGAATGTGTAAATCAGTGCAAGAAAGGTCAGAATTACCTTGGCATGATGTGGAATCTCCCATCTAACTATTAAGCAGATGTGTGTGTTAGACATCAAATTAACCTGTGCACGGGTGAGTGGCAGGCTGTGTGCCATCATGTTGGACTTGGGATGGCAGAGGTGGAGAGCATTCAGGGACCTGTGTAGTCTGCAATTGATCTGGATATTCTAGGTGTAAACTTGACTTCTTTTGAAGAGTGCAATAAAAGTTTTGACTTATTTTTATTAATAAGGATTTTATTAAATAAGGAATGTTATAGTCATTAAGAACCTACTCTCACAGGTACTCTTCCTAAGAACTTTTCATGTACTTTGTGCAGTTCTCAAAGGAACTTTCTGAATTAGGTTTTATTGTGCCTATTTATAAATAAGGAGATAGAAACTGAAAAATAGTCACTCACTCAAGACTATGCAGTTAATGAGGCTCAGTTTTTCTGAGTTCAGTCAATTTTCTGTAATGTGAACGTTTCTGTCTGTTCCATCTTGATAATGAAGAGAATAAATAATATCAATAGTGTGTTTCTTAGAACTGGGAATCAGACGACTATGAGTGCATCTATTATGATTACTGATAGTATTAATTAACATTTCCTAAGTGTTCTTTTAATTAGTTTCCACTTCATACCAAGGTTTCTGAATACACAGTGAGATTTTGTGAAGATTCCTGTCTGCAGCTATGGATGTTTTAATTATTGGTTAGATGCCTTGTGGTTATGTTTGGGTTTCTTGGAGATTGAGTTTTACACCCTTCCAATTGTTGGCAAATATTCATGCTGGAGAAAAACTACCCATCTGTTCAGCTGCTAGCCAAGATACCCCTAACAGTCACAGCAGCAAATTCAGCCCTGAATGAGTAACGAAGAGACACTGTGACAGAATAGAAGTGCCGTCTTACCACACATGTGGTGGGAGGGGCGGGTGGAGCACCTTCGATACAAAATGTGTGTGGTTCTGAAACTTTTTCAGTACTGATATGAAAATCAAAAGATTCAAATTTTGGAGCACTTTGGATTTTAAGTTTTCAGATTAAGGATGCTTAACCAGTAAAGTCTGCAAAATTTCAAAAATTGAAACATTTCTGGCCTTAAGAATTTTGGGTAACAATTTCTTAACAGGTATATTGGGAAATAAGATTCCACAGCACAAAGGCTGTGGAAACTTGTGTGTACAGATCCGTGAGAGTTGGAAGAATAAGCAGAAGTGGTGAGGGGGAATGCGGTTAGCACTGTAGCTTCAGCTGAGCCTGGGTTACAGATGAGCTCCACAACTGTGCTTGATGCTCCGGGAATGGAGGGCTACCCCAGGTGCCGGGTTGACGTTGTTTCCTTCCCACTGTGTTTTCTTGAAGCACACATTTTGCTGTGATCTTCTGAATACTACCACTGTTCCCTTTAAAAGCTTGTTTACAGCTGTAGCGCTATGATCTTTTCCTTTGGGCTGAGGTAACCATGCATATTCTTTTTTGTTTTGTGAAAATAATTGTTACCATTGAACACACAGAAGAAATTTCGCTGTAAATGTAAGTAACGCGTGACAGTGAACAGGAGCTCCTCTGGCAACCAGCTGGTCTACGAGCGCAAGGTTGCCACCTCTTTCCCTCCTTTTTCTTTCTTCCTATGGGACAATCACTTTATCCTGAGGCTTGTGTTCTATTTCCTTGGCTTTTCTTTAGTGTTTGATGCATCTATCAGAATCACTATTTGGTTTGGTTGTACAGCTTTTCAGTTTTCTCTAAATGAAGTCAGGTTGTACTTACTGTTTTTTTTGCTTTCTAATTTTGGCCCAGTGCTCTGAGATTTATCCATGAGGCTGTGTACAGCTTCTGCTTACTCGGTTCATTGCCATATGGTTTTCTATGATGTACTGTATTTGTTCTCTGTTTTTAGTCATTATATACTTCATTGCAATGAATATTCATTTACTTATCTACTATTGAGCATGTACAATTTACATAGGGTAAATAACCTGCAGTGGAAATGCTGGCTATGTGTATGCTTATCTCAGCCCCAACAGATATCTCAAATGGTTTTCCAAAGGGGCTGTAAACATTTATACTGCACTCTCCATGTATCAAGAGTTCTACTGTTCCAAATCTCCATCAGTAAATCTCTACTGACACCATTGTTTTAAGGATTATTGCCAATTTTTTTTTTTTTTTTTTGCTTATGTGGTACTGAGGAATCGAACCCAGGGCCTCAGGCATGCAAGGCAAGCGCTCTACCACTGAGCCACCTTCCCAGCCCCTATTGCCAATTTTTAAATAAACATTTGAATTACAATTTTATCTTCTGTTTCTAAAAGTTTTTGTGCTGAGATTTTTAATTTTTTAAACTTACCTTTCTAGTATTGTCCATCATTTCCTTAAATATATCAAACATATTGTTTGTAAGTTTTTGTTGTATCCAATTTAGGCTTTCTGAGTTCAGTTGTGTGGTATTCCGGCTCAATCTTGCTAGCAGGTCTATGTTTCATTGTTTTGTTTGTGACTGTACAGTGTAATCTCATACTGTTTAGAATTTCTATGAGGTCTGCATTGAAGGTGCATTTATCTAGAGTGAGTTTTACTTTTTGTTCTGAGGCCTCAATGCCTCTGGGTTTCTCTAAGCTTAATTTTTCAGATTTTTTTTTTTTTTTTTTGGTACTGAGGAATCGAACCTAGGACATTGCAGTTGCTAGGTTAGTGCATTACCACTGAGCTACATCCCAGCCCTAATTTTTATGCTGAGGTTTCTTTGACTATTAAGATCGTGTGAATTTGTGTCATAAGACTGGTGAAGTGCAAACCTGTGCTAATGAGGCTGAGGAAAAAAAAAAAACTTCCTCTGTCTACTGCTTAGATATCAATGTCTTTGTTATTCTTTCTGTAAAATAGACTTATTCTAAGGTGCAGTTTTTCTAATTCATGGGTTGTTGCAATTCACAGAGTACAGTCTTTGAGGATCTCAGATTGAGGGTATTTGGCCTTAGACTTCCCAGCCTGGATGTAGCCCAGGCCTAGTCTCCAGTGCTCTGTGCCCAGGTTCTGCTAAATATAGAGGCTACAGGTCCACAGGTTAGCTAAATGTTTCCAGGGATAAATGTTTGCTTAACATTTACCTGCCTCTGTGAATTCCTGCTTTTAATTGAGTATACTCATCTAAGATTTTTTTTCTTATTGCCTAAACCTTGAATTTTATTTAAATTTCAGTCACCTTTTAAAATAGAATTAATTTCTTAATGCCTGTTGTTTATATTTTTGTTATATAGCTTTATTCAAACACAAAGAGGAGAGAGACAGCAGTAAATATGGCGTCTAGGATAACGGTTACATTTTCTAGGTTTGCTATGTGTGTTACTGAACCATATAAAAGTCATATGTTAACTTTTGTGACACTTGACTCTGGGTGCTTTTGTGGTATTTTCTAAAAATAAATTCTCCTTTGTAACAATGCCGTATCACACCTTAGATGATCAACAAGAATTTTCTAATATTTTATCGAATACCTGGTGCATGTTCAGCATTACCCAGTTCCTAAATGTCTTTTGTGTGTTTCTCTCATATCCTACATGAATACAAACAGTGCACATGTTCTTGGGTGCTGGCGATCAAACCCAGGGCTTCAGGGTACGGCCAAGCTCTGCCCTTGAGCTCCAGCCCCAGTGTGTATTGTCAGCATGAATATTTTGCATCATTTGATTCACCATATTGTCAAATGTGGAAATATGGTTTGGCCTTTTCTCACAGGTGTGCCCTAGTCACTTGCCTGATAAGTTACTCATCAGTAGAGTTCGTAGGTGAAAAGCTTCCTTCCCTCCCTCCCCTTCCCTCCCTCCCTCCCTCTTCTCCTTCCCTCCTTCCCTTTCTCCCTTCCTCCCTCCCTCCCTCCTTCCCCTTCCCTCCCACCCTCCCTCCCTTTCTCCCTTCCTCCCACCCTCCCTCCCTCCCCTTCCCTCCCTCCCTCCCCTTCCCTCCCTCCCTCCCCTTCCCTCCCACCCTCCCTCCATCTCTCCCTCCCTCCTTCCCCTCCCCTCCCCTTTCTTCCCACCCTCCCTCTGTCTCTCCCTCCCTCCTTCCCTCCCTCCCTCCCCTTCCCTCACACCCTCCCTCCCTCTCTCCCTTCCTCTCTCCCTCCCTCCTTCCCCTCCCCTTCCTTCCCACCCTCCCTCCCTCCCTCCCCTTCCCCCTCCCTCCCTCCCTCCTTCCCCTCCCGTTCCTCCCTCCCTCCTTCCCTCCCCGTCCCTCCCTTCCTCCCTCCCTCCCTTCCTCCCTCCCTCCCTTCCTCCCTCCTTCCCTCCCTCCCTCCCTCCCTCCCTCCCTCCTTCCTTCCTTCCTTCCCTCCCTGTCTTTCTCTTTCCCTTTCTCTCTTTTGGTGCCTGTCCTTGGGCTTGTACTCAGGGCCTGGGCACTGTCCCTGACCTTTTTTGCTTAAGGCTAGTGCTCTACCACTTGAGACTCAGCTCCACTTCTACCTTTTTATTAGTTTATTGGAGATAAGAGTCTCATGGACTTTCCTGCTTGGGCTGACTAAACGTTAGGTGTTTATCACATATATGTATTAACATCACCTAGGACACTATCCTGGGGCTTCCTTTAAAAAACACAACAACACCGTAAACAGAGTAGAGCCAGGTGTTTTGGCATTTTCTTCAGCAACTGAATTCCACGATTCTCTTTTGTGTCATGTTGGACCCAGTTGTGCATTAAACTCAGGCAGCAGGATGACTGAGCATGAGCGAAGCAGCTTTATGGGAGGAAACAAATGGATCATTTTTTTTCTTAAATGTAAAGCTAACATAGTATTGCTGTTTATTACTGGCCACAGTCTTTAGGGCTTAAGATTTGGTGAATTTAATGTTGCCTAGCATATTTTTAAGATGGCTCACAATTAAAAAAATAATGCTGTTGAAAAACAATAAGAAATATGGTTTGGCTGTTGGTTTTTGATGATCCCAGTGTTATTTACGTATTTCACTATTGTGCACAAAGCAACCCTATTTGTATTTTTCCTTGTCATTGACTTCACAGCCACTCAATAGGATTTTAAATATTTATATTTTATGTTTTCCTGCACCTGCCCCATGACAATATACATAGACCATGCAAACAAAGATGTATTTAGTGAGGAGCTTGTGAAACCATTTTATTACTGTCCCAATCTCCACCGGAAATGAAACTGCTTTTTCAAATACTGTGTAGACTACTATCTGCAATCAGTAATTGTGCAGATTGTAATCAAGAGCCTCTCTTCAACATGTGTATGGCTTTTGTGTTAATAACTGGTGAATCATTGCATTTTAATTTGAGTGAATAGAAAAGAAAATTAAGCAGAAGCATTTTAAGAGAGGTAGAAGGCTAAAAGAAAGAAAATAAGGGCTATCTGTAAAGTTTAAAACTTAATAGACATTGGGAACATGACTTTGATAATGGAAGATATATGTTTTTATTGTACTGATAGATAATGTGTACATGGGCAGATAATAATGGTTCATCTAGCTAAGTCGTAAAATTGCTTTTCTTCATCCTGCTTTGTTTTTAAAATTATTATACCTCCTTATTCAGAAGGTTATGTTTCATAATCTTAAGTCTTGTTCCTAAATATCCTAGTGGCTGTGTTTACAAATATTTACCTAATACTGTCAGTGACCATTGTGGGAACTTGTAGATTAGAATAAAACTGTTTGTCTTCATGGTAAGTCGGTGATCTAAAACAGTTTCTTAGTTCTACTTTTTCTCCCCTCCCTCCCTCCCTCCCTCCCTCCCTCCCTCCCTCCCTCCCTCCCTCCCTCCCTCATTATTATTTTTGATGGTGCTTAGAATGGAAGCTTTCATGCTATACAAGCTCTCTACCAGCTCATTTTTCTCCCACTTTTCTTTCTTCCTCAGACCTCCCCCCAGTTGTACAGATCATTTCCAACATACTGTCTTGTGAGTGTCACTGTTATAGTCTATTTTCTATTTTTATTTTTTTGTTGTTCATGGGGCTTCAACTCTGGGCCTGATTTTCTCCTCCTTTGTTTTCAGGACTTCCAATTCTGTCTTTAATAAGAGTAGTGAAATTTTACATCCTTGTCTTGTTTGAATCTTTGTTTGTTTTTTTTTTTGCCGGTCATGGGGCCTGAACTCTGGGCCTGGGTGCTGTCCCTCAGCTCTTCAGCTCAAGGCTAGCGCTCTACCACTGGAGCCACAGTGCCACTTCCGGCTTTTTCTGTTTATGTGGTGCTGAGGAATCAAACCCAGGGCCTCATGCTTGCAAGGCATGCACTCTACCGCTGAGCTACCTTCCCAGCCCTTGTTTGAATCTTTAAGGAAACCCTTCAAACTTTTTCCCAATACAGAATAATGGTAGTTATTAATTTGTTTTATATGGTCTTGTATTTAAGCATATTTCTTCTGTAATTAATGTGTTTGAGGATTTTTATCAGAAAGTGATAATAAGTTTATCAAGTTTTTTTCATGTGGCTTTTCAGCTCATCTTGTTGATATGGTGATTACATTTATTATTTTATGTAAATTGAAGCGGCCTTACACTCTAGGACAAATCCATCTTGACGATAGGACTATAGTGTGCTATCTTTCTTGTTTTACTATTGGATTTGGTAGAGAATTTTTATATCTCATTCATCTGGGATATTTGTACATCTCTTCTTTTTATTATGTGTTTGTCTGTTTTGGTATCAGAGTAATACTGATTTTGTAGAATGAAGTTGGGAGAATTTCCAATTGTTTTGGAATAGTTTGACAAAAATTTATATTAAATTGTCATTAAAAGCTTGGTAGAATCCTGCAGTGAAGTCAGTATGATAGTACTTTATTTCCCCACATCCTACCTATACTGAGTGTTGTTAAAAAAATTAAAGGGTTTGGATTGTAATTTTTCTGTGTTGCAGATAAAAGCCACATTAGCTGAGATCTTTGTTGTTACTAAACAAATATTCAAGTGTTTGTGTGAGGTAAATGGTTATTATTCTGCATTTATGTGTATGGCTGTTCCCACCTCAAGATGATAGAGGGGTTATATATTACATATTCTCGTGCCAGCCAAGGGAGTTTGCAATAGTAATTGTTTAGGTATGTGAAAAAATACATATTGCACAATGTCTACCTCATTATAGACATCTATCTCTCTATAAATATGTTAAATAAACATTAACTCTTTTTATTGGGAAATGTTATGCTTTACCATTACAGAGTTTCATTCTTGTTTCTATATGAAGAACTCATAGATAAATTATGTTGTTGTACAGTATTTAAAATCAGAATTCTTATCTCTTCTACAGTGGGATTTCTTCTTACAAAATTTCTTTGTCTCCTAAAATAAATATTGGTATTCTCTGTATATTTTCATCATTGGCGTGTAGCATGTAAGTGTTTCCCATCTGAAAGAATTTTATACTGTGGCATCTGATGTAGGATCACATGATTCAGTAATGTGGGTACTGCTTAGTAATAATATCACCAAGATCTGAGCTTTCATGAAAACATGAGGTGTGTATTCAACTAGCTTCTGAAAATTGCGTCTTCTGTTTTGTGGCAGTATGTTGTGGTGCTGCATTTAGAATGATAATTCATGCTAATGGCTTTCATCTCCCTTGAGGTAGCAGAAATCAGTTCTAAAATGGCAGATTGAAAGAGTAGAGCAAATGAAGTCAATGAGCTGTCAAAAATTTTCCTTCATCAAACAGGTCCCCAAGCACCCTGTGATATATTGACCTTCCTTTGGTCATTTTTTTTTTTTTTTTACTGGATTCTTAGGCCAATTTTGTTCATTTTTCCCCCATAAAAGCAAAATTAACAAACCTGTGTGGTCAATGGAACAGAAGGTGTTTGAAAATAATACCTTGGAGCAGTGTCTCAATCTTCAGGAAAACAGTGAGGAGAAGTGCAGCATCGATTGCTGTTGCTAGGCAACGTCTTTCTGAGCAGACGTGCCTGGGACAGTGGTCTTACTACCAGCACACCACATAGGACGAAAGGTGCAGTGCCGAGTGCTTCTGAGAAGCCGAATCAGAGCCCGTGTTTCCTCCCTCCTTCTGTTTTCTGTGATCCATGTTCGAGAAGTTGAGATGATGTGGGCAAGCATTGAGACTGTGAGAAGTTTGGAGCCTTTGGGGATTTTTAGAGAGCTACAGATGGATTTACGGAGCCAATTGTAAAGATGTCAGTATTCACATTTTATTCCAGGAGTACTATTAGTTTTCCCATTCCTGCATTTATCCAGGTCCCTACCCATTCACTTACTAGCAAGCTGAATCCATTAGGCACTATTGTGGTGATCTTAAGATTCCATATCTGGTGCATTGCCAGCTGTATTGTATTACTGCTTTGTGTGTGGTGTGAGCAGTTGGAACCATTCACTGGCACAGAGCTGGTGCCATGAAGACTCTCTGGGGCCTTCAGAGGACGGTAGTTCATGAAGCCCCTGGGAACAGTCCTGGCAGGGAGCGTGTTAGACTGTTTTCAGCCCCACTCCTGGTGGTCCTGTGTTATCTGATATAATTACCTGAATTACATTAGGATTATGCATCTCAAAAAAGCCTTCTGTAACGGTGGACCACTCTTGAGAAATTATGCAGGAGATGGATGAACAGGGATTTCATCAGTGTTACTTGTCAGTTTTAAGTCATTTATAGGGAAACTACCTGCTGTGGTTCTGTGTGGTTCAGTAGGTTCCCTTCCTGAGTTGATATTTCCATGTCTTCATCATGGAATTGCATTTGATTGAATAGAATTAGATATCCATTTGGATTCCTTCTGGAATCAGGTCTCTTGAGTATTTCTTGGGGATTTTGAAGGGCATTCAGCATTTCTTATTGTGACTCACCCAGAATCAAGAAACTTCTACAGACTCCATGCCAGTGCAGCTGCGAAGATGGGCATTTCAGCTGCATTGGCTGGAAGCAAACACATAAGCAAATACCTGAGCCAGCTGGTCACCTGATTTCTTTTTCACCTCAAAGCTAACATCTCAGTAGCTTGTCAGTTGTAAATCTGGCCAATCCTTGAATAAAACCTGTGTGCTTATAAAGCATTGATAGAAAGCAGCGAGTGATTGTTGATTATGCAATCTTAAATAGATGGTTTTTAAAATTTTTCTCTAATTACATATTCGCTAAATCCCAGCTTTGGTCTTAATGCACACTGGGGTAAGATCTTGACCTAATGGCCATGTAGCAGTACAGATTAATATATAGTATTTATTACTTTGTGTAGTTCATTAACCGTTCATCTATCAAGCTAAGTGGCTTATAGAAAGTGTTTGAAAATTACGAAAGTCTGTAATTTACCATCCCAGCCACTCCTGACTTGGTTGATGTCTCAAGCAGAATGATGTTCATTGCATGTATATGACACAATAGGGAGGAAATTGAGTTTCACTTAAGGCATTGCCAGTATGATGGAGAGGTTAAAATGTTGGCCGAAATCGACGGTAAAGTTTAATTTATATACTTTATATTGGAAGTGTTTTTCATTGCATTTTATTTTCTAAATTGCTTCTGTTTTAAAATTAGTTGCCTTCATTTCAGTCTGTAGTTGACAGTAAAATAATACATTTTCTGAATCAACATTATTGTATGTGGTTTGACCTTTAGTCGAATGCAGTAGTAAAGAGCGAAATGAATTACGCTCGTGTGGGAAGGGGTTTTAATGTTGCTCTTGCCTTTTCCTCATCCCACATGCTGTTCAGTATTATTAATTCAGCTTGAATGATAATAAGCCAAAAATGACTTTAGTTGGTTTTGGCTAATATGTTCTTGGATGATGTAGAAGTGCTGTAACACCTGAATGGTTCCGCATAAATAGCAGTGCATTTTTATATTGTGTGCCAGAGAAAATGCAGTGTGACTGCCAGCGGGCGACCCAGGGAGCTTTATGGTTGTGTGTTCTCACGGGGCAAACAGGTGACTTCCATGAGTTGTAATAGGGCTGTTCATTTGTCCTAAGGAATTCAGCATTTAGAATATGACAAACGCATGAGGTCATTACTGAGTCTTGAAAATAAAATGGAAGGTATAACTGGCTTTGAGTCCTGAGGAAGTGTAATCATCCTTTTAGAAGCAAATGGTTGGTAACATGCACCTCTCATCAGTGATGTGTTGCACATTTCGATTCACTTAGGCTCCACAGGATCTGGGTTCATTTCCTCCCACATTTTTTGAAAAACAATGTTATTGTTACTATTAATAGGTTTCCAGAGGGCGTATCATTTCATAAGTCAGTATAAATGTTCATGGGTACATTTCTTTTTTGGACAGTGCTACCCCTTCCTTTATTTTCCTCTAATTTCCCCAACCCCCGTCCCTATCCATAAGTTATGTAGGTCATTTTCCACATAGTACCACCAAATAGCATGATTGCATTTGTTTAGCCCCCACATTTTATTAGTGTAAGTTAGTTGTATGAGGGGTTTTCATTTTGGCATTTCTTTAGAGAGAGACGTTCAAGTGGTTGAAAAGTCTTTATACAGAGATGTAGACAGTTACATTTAAGAATGTTTTATGACTCTTAAGACTGTAGACATCATGCATTTATATGGAAAGTCACTGTTTTTCCCCAAGGAAACACTGGAGAATTCGAGGCACTGATCTGGAGAGTAGAAAGGAGACAGTGCAGAACCATTACGAAGCAGGGTGCCGCTGACTGGGTTTAAATGAAACCATGACTTGAGCTGTGACACTGAGCAAAGAGAACCAGAACGGTTAACAGTCTCCTGTCTCAGAACATTTTCCTTGCTATGGAACTCCAATTTTCTGTTTTTAATAAAAAAAAATAGCTTGTGTGATTCAGAAAACTCAAACTTTTACTAAATGTATAAACATAATTGATAGTATCAAAACATAAATTTGAGCTTCAACAGTGACAATGTAGAAGGTAAGCACTACATTCTAGTACTAGACGCTCTGTTATTCAACAGTACTGTACGTTCTTCTTTGGTTATTAGTTATGCATAAAAGTGTAAAAATATGTAAAATATTATCTGCATTTTAACTTGTAGCAAATTCTAGAATTCTTTTCCTATACCATTCCTTTCTGTATTATATAATTGCTGTCCGTAATTGGCATATAATTTTTATGTTGCTTTTTTATCATTGTATTAAAATGATACATGCCATTAGTTTTTTATAAATATAACTTCTAATCATTAAAAATCTTACCTAGTTCTCCATTAGATTTCTCTTCCCTCATCCCATAGTCATTATTTTTTCCTGTATGGAAATACCTCACTCTCTTTTCCCTAAGGGAGTGCTGCTAAACTTTTACAGGAGCCTAGCTATAAATATTTTATAGTTCGTTGACCAGTAAGGGTTTTATGGAACTACTTATACAACAAGAGAGAAGTTATACTTCTAGAACTTTTTATTGTTACAATTCATTTTGAATTCAGTGATAGAAGTTAAATATAACTATGAAACTCAAGAACCAATTTTATTATTACATTTTTTGAAAACTAATAATTTTATTTCTTTTCATGGTTTAAAATTTTAGTCTTGTATCATATTCATGTTTTTGATACAGATTCTTGTTCAGTTTTTTTTGCTACATTTGAAGTCATTTTTTAGGCTTGATGATTTAACTGTCCTTGCCATTTGTGTTATCATACTTAACACTGCCAGTTTCCTGGTGTCTGCCCTCAAATCGGGTAGTCAGTAAGCCATTAGCAATAATAGCATTAGCTAGCATTTATTAAGGATGGTTGGCCCTGTGTTTGTGGGTTGCATATCTGCACACTGTAAATTTTTTTTTAAATTGTCTGCACACATGCAGACTGTATCTAATTAGTCCCTACACAGTACAGTATACCAGCAATTTACATAGCATTTACATTGAATTATATTCTAGAGGAACCATGAGGTTTGCTATTTGTGTGGGTTGCCAGCAGTAATTCCCACAGAGTTCAAGGAATGAGTATGTTTACACAGCACCCTCTGTAAGGTTAATCTCCACATTACTTAAGTTTGATTCCACTAATAGCTCCTCATACAAATAAAGAAATTAAGGAAGCACCAAACTAATTGGTTTGCAGTCAAAGCCTCTGGAGCCAGGCCTTAGGTAAAGTGGTCTCCCCCTAGTCTGTGCTCTGAAGCACTTCCCTCCTGATCTGCACTTCTGCGTGACGGGAGACTACAGCACTCGTCCTTAACAACTGTGTCATGCCCAGGAGCCTCTGCAGTCCTGAGCCAGAAGTTGTCAGTCAGTATGGCTTTGAGTCACATGCTCTTTATTCAGAGAAAAGTTAAGCTGTCTCTGTCATGTGTTGTTTTCTTATTTCACTCTAGTGGACCAAAAGTCCAAGGCTCTGATGTTCCTTTATTTTTGGCAATCTGTATTTCTATTTCTTCTCCCACCCAGACCTTGCCTAGATGTTTCTGTTTTCACTTCAGGGTTCAAGAATTTTGCCAGAGCTATGTCTGGGTACAAGTCAGTTTTAATTGAACCTGCCTAAACTACTGTGGTTTCCTTTGATGTCAGATTTCAGTGCTTCTTTAGATCAGAAAGGATTTCTGAGTTCAGTATTTGTTTATTACTTTCATTTCAATTACTTTGTTTCTTCTCTGAAATACTTATTTTCTTTGGTTCGCTTTCCATAGTCTAAAGACAAAGTCGAACCTTGTCTCTTTCAAAAAACAGACCCTGAACAGATACCATGGTTTTCCTTGTCTCCTTTTCCAGATACTTTTCAAACTTGATGCGCTGATGTCCCAGTGCTTTTCTGTGCTGTGTTTTGTGCCAGTATAGTGGCTTGAGCTCAGGACCTCCAGTACTCAGCCTTTTCAGCATGACTAGCACTATCATCTGAACCACACATCCTGTCAGGAACTTTGCTGCTTAGTTAGAGATAGAATCTAGCAGGCTTTTCTTTAGGTCTGGCTGTGAACCACAAGCCCCAGATCTCAGCCTTCTGAGTGGCTGGGATGACAGGTGGCGAGCATTTCATATAGCTTTGTACCATTCCCTCACCTCAGTCTCTTTATATGAGACAGAAGGAAGAGACAGATTCCCTGCACTCTTGACTTTCATTTGTTTTGAGAATTCCGGTAGTTTACATATCTGGGATAACTAAACTAAGTACATTCCCCTGCCCGCCCTGTATACCTTTCCAAGATCCTTACATGCAGCTGCTCTTACTAATGTAATTACTTTGAAAACTTGGGATTTAATACTAGGTAGAACTAAAAAGTATCTACTAACAAACAAATGAGAAAGTTTCCTTAAGTAAATCTTCCCTTACTAGACACCTGTGATTCATATTTCTCTTATTCAACTAGAATTGAAAAGTAAAAAAAACAAAAAAAAACCACAACAAAACTCTTAGTTCATATTCCATGACTACAGACTTCAGAGCTATGTAATTTTCTCTTATTTCTCTTACTGATAGTTTTTTATATTTTGGATGTCCTTCCATCTTTTTATACCAGTGTCCTAGGTAAATACGACCTAATATTTTCCCCGCTGGGTCACGTTCCTGTGGCACGGGTTTGGCCTCCGTATTACCTTCTGTTAGTGGCTCCTCATTAGGTGGCCTTGTCCACTCTTTATCCGGTGTTGCAGCTGGAAGTGAGAAGACAGATACTTTGGAGTTACATCGTGGGCTCTGAGCTGGTGAGACGCATGAAGGAGGACTGACACAGTGGTGAAGCTGAAAGGCTGGAAGAGAAGGCAACATCAGTGGAAAGGAAGAAGCATGTAGCGCGTGAGGTCTGACTGTGTAAAGATGAACCTGAGAAAGAAGTGACATACTGGTCAGGAGCTTACACCCAAGAAGGCCGAGGTTGTGGTTTCCTGGTGGCACAGCCTGTTCGTATAAGCCAGGTGTGACTTGTCACTTAGACTCCTAGTTATGTTTATAATTCATTATCTTTACAAACATAACAACATGCTATGTTTCTTTGAGGCCAGGTCAAGTTCTAAAATCTTCTTATGTATCAGGCATTCCCTGCTAGTGATAAATTGCTCAGGTGTCTCAATTTTGTTTCTTCAGCTATATTCTGAGTCTTCAGTTTTCTTTAGTTAACCACTATATTTCGGAGGGAATTGAGAAATTAGTATGGATATTACTGTGAATTTGGCATTTTATAGTTGTTAAATCAGTTGAAGTTATAAAGTTTCTTCAGCTATTAGCATTTAATGTACTTCCTCTATAGCAGCAAAGATTTTAAAGTTCTCAACATGAGCAAGTTTTATTAAAACATGTAAAGATGTAAAGTGCTTGCTTTGCCATAATATGATTAGTTATGTTTTGGTCAGATGACAGATTTACTTGTCTGAGAAGATGCTGAGTTAGGAGTTCTGTGGAGGCTGTGTCCAAATTGCATTTATGCAGTATAGTAGGTAAAAATCTAGAAATAAGATTGGTTATTGATTTTATTTATTTTGCATTTGTAGCAAGAGAAAAATAATACTTGGAATCTTTCAGGCAAAGAAATTCCATGCAGACTTTTTCTCTGTCATTTTGTGTGTCTTTTGGTGCTGCTAGGTCTTTCTGTATAATCCTGTTTATTAACCTGTGTGGTATTCAGCACAGTATTCGCTTAATATACTAGAATTTAATTTACTCACAGAATTTGTTACTTTTTGTTAAGAGATCACTTACAGATCTGTTTATCATCTCATGTTGGTTGTGATGGAATATTGATTTCAGTATAGGTTTCCCTATTTTTTTTTTTGTCAGTTGTGGGGCTTGAACTCTGGGCCTGGGCGCTGTCCCTCAGCTCTTCAGCTCAAGGCAAGTGCTCTACCACTTGAGCCACAGTGCCACTTCTGATTTTCTGGTGATTAATTGGAGATAAAAGTCTCATAGACTTTCCTGCCCTCGCTGGCTTTGAACTGTGATCCTGTCTCCTGAGTAACTAGGATTATAGGTATGAGCCACCGGCTCCGGGATTCCCTCATAGTTTGATAATTATATGTGTAATTTGGAACCTCGTCCACTTTCCCTCTCTCCCTCCCTCCCTTTCCTTATACTAGGGTTTGAACTTAGGTCCTTACGCTTGCTTGGCTGATGCTCTGCCACTTGGATCATATTGCTGTCCCCTGGCTTTTTGTTGGTTAGTTAGAGATAAGCATTTAAGGGACTTATTGCCCCAGCAGGGTTTGAACTATGATCCTCTGGTTCTCTGCCTCCTGACTAGTGCTGTAGGCATGAACTTGGCTTTTTCTTTCTGTTTTAAAAAAGTTATTGTAATTTCAAATTATGTATAGATTTTAAAAATCAAAATCTATTTTAAGACTTTTGTTTTTTCTTATGTCCACATCTAATTGAAACTTTCTTAATATTGGAGGAATATTTTTTCATGCAAGATTTTCAGTTAAAATTCAAATTCTTTCAATACTTCTTCTCTAAGATGTTAGTTCTGGTGAGAGCCTGGTTTTCTGTTGGATATTGAAGCAAAGATAGGATGGGTAATTTATCAAGCCACTGAAACTTCAGGAGTATTTTCTTAGCCTTTGTAAGTGTGATTTACTACCATGACCCACATTCTGTAAGTGAGGAAATGGAGACTTACAGAAGTGAAGGAACTTGGCTCACTACGGCTGTGGGTCTGGTCCTCCCTGCTCCTAGTCATGCGGGAAGTGTGCGGAAGCCACCGCGTGCCCTTCCCCATGCAGAGAGGTTCGGAGGCTGCGTGGACTGCCTGGGATTTTGTCATAAATACCTAAACTAGTTGTTTAGGGGGAGACAGCATGTAGAACCTGGACATGACTGGAGCAGTGGGAAATGTCCTTGAAGAACGAGAAGCACTCAAGTCTCTGAGCACATTCATAATTGTGGAACCAGCCATTTGCTGGAAGTGTCTTTCTTACATGTCACCTCATGATCCTGGTCTTTGCCTCTGTGAAATACAGAACTCTCTTTTATAGTCATCTTCACAGAGCTCAACCTTCTGGAGCATGCTGTCAATTACAAATAAGGAGCAGATGAGCGCTGGGCTAATTTAGCAACACAGCACAACAGATCAGTGATTGACAATTAGGCCCGCCTTTCAGGCTAATAGATAGGAAGGAGGTGGTGGTCAGATACATTTTCTCTCTAAATTAAGTTATATAATTAGGATTCGTTAAAAATGAAAAGGCAATAAATGTGTTACGAAGGTATGCAGGGATCACTTATGAGTGAACTCATTTACAAATGAAATTAGTGACCATTAACCATCTATGATTGAAATTGGTGAACATTAGCCATCTAATTTTACAACTCCTCCTGATATTTGTATATTTTCTAAAAGGTTAAACATGTAAGCAGCGGGCCTTGTAAATAAGAGAAAATAGGAATTCCACTTTGAAGAAAGTAATTTCAGCATTTGTAGGAAGGCAGGGATGGGGCCAAGTCCATTCCTACATGTTGCGTGTGGACATGATCTCATGGTAGGGATCTGCTGAAACATTGGGGCAGTCGGTGAGTTAAGAGCCTGGTGAATCTTCACACAGTTACTCTAGGTGAGATTTCCTGTCTTACAGTTACCACACTGCATTTGTGCTCTACAGACAAAGCTAGTTGTCCATCCAGGAACCTTTCTTTTGAGATCATGCTCTAGGCTGGACCAGTGGTAAGCCCTGGAGACATGGAGGTCATTGCTGTGGTGTCTGCCATCCAGGGGATGGAAGGGCAGCCAGTGAGATGCAGGGCCAGGGTCTGTTTTAGGGGGATGTGGGGGAAATGTGCAAAGAAGCCTGAATTCATCAAGGTAGGATGAGGGCATGGCTACAAAATGGGGAAAATGAGTGGCAGAGACCAGGAGGAGGTGGGAAAGGACACAGAGAGATTACAAAGCTATTTTATTTTGCCCATGTATATGTTTTAAAAAATGTGATTGCCGGGCTGGGAAGTTGGCTCAGTGGTAGAGCGCTTGGCTTGCATGCATGAGGCCCTGGGTTTGATTCCTCAGCACCACATAAGCAGAAAGATAAAAGCCGGAAGTGGCGCTGTGGCTCAAGTGGTAGAGTGCTAGCCTTGAGCTGAAGAGCTGAGGGACAGCGCCCAGGCCCAGAGTTCAGGCCCCACGACCGGACCCCCCCCAAAAAAATGTGATTGCCACACTAGTTAAAATTTCCACATGAATGTATTTCAGGGTTCTCTTGAAAGTGAGATCAGGGTGCCCTGGGTGGGTCCTGTTTTCACATGGCTTCAGGCAGCCAGCATCATGCCATTGCGTGTGGTTTCCGTCCTCTCTGGGGACTGGTCTGCTCCGCTTCTGTACCTGGCCCCTATGATTAGCTTGTCCTCTCTGTGTGGAGTTGGACTCCTGGCTCTGAGGATGTTCACTTCCTCCCAGTGCAGGGAAGAAGCTAGAGAAAGAGATGGGATGAGTGCAGGTTGTTGGTACTGACAGTACTGACCGAAAAGGATTGGAGGGTGTTGATGACCGAGGACAAGTGTCAGGTCTGCATGGAGGCCCCAGGGTAAGGGTCTTGTGTGCTGAATTGTGTTCTTCTAAAGTCATATGTTGAAATCTGCACCCCTACCCCACCTTCAGCCGGTACCTCAGAATGTATTTAGAGATAATCCCTTAAAGAGGACGATACCTTAATCCAGTGTTGACTGATGTCCTTATGCTCATAAAGCACAGGAGGAGACAGGGAGGGCCGTGTGGACACCTGTCCACAGCACTGCCCAGTGGCAGGAGGGTGTCTGCCAGCCACACGGAGAGGCTGCAGGAAAGCCACATCCATAGGTGTCTTGGTCTCAGAACTTCAGCCTCCAGAGGTGAGGAGGTAAGGTTCTGTGCAGCCAGAGCTGTAGGCCAGCCATTGCAAGCTAACGCAGGAGGCCCTGCGACCAAGACAGAAGGCAGTTGGTGGAGCACAGGCTGGTCTCTAGGAAGGCAGGGACCATGTTGTGACTATTGGCTAGACAGGTTTTCAGAATCAATAGATATTGAACAGATCAACAGGTTCAACAGATGTTTATTGAATTAACTTGTTAGAGGTACACATAGCCCTGGAGTTGGAACAATTTGGTAGACAGTGGAAGTAAGTTTGAGGATGTCTTAAAATTTTCTGGTCATTATGTTTTATGTCACGAAGTCCTATGTCCTTTTGTGACAAGTTCAGGTCATGTGATGAGACTGGGTTTGTTAACCTTGGTATCCTCATATTGCATCACTGGCCATGGAGATGCCAAGTTTACAGATAAGTGTTGTCCTATAGGTAACCCCTCAGCCTCAGGCTGGTCTCCTAAGGTAGCCTAAACCGTCCTGGAATTTACAGTCTCCCTTCCTCAGTCCCTGAGACAGGGGTTACAAGCGTGTGTCGCCCCACTTGTCTCCATTTTATTAGCCAATACTAGAGCAGATTCCTTGTCAAGAACTGCTGTCTCAAGGAAGAATCACACTTCTAAGACTGTTCATGGGCACAGAGCTTCACATCTTGATTAGCTTGATTGAGGAGACGTGATTTTGATGGAACTGAAGAAAGGGGAGATAGTGGGAAACACCCCCTCACAGAGAACTTGGGTAAGATATAAAATGATGTACACATAGAAGTTTCTGGGGTTTTGTTCAGTTAAAAATGCTTTAGAGCTGGGCGCTGGTGTCTCATGCCTGTAATCCTAGCTACTCAGGAGGCTGAGTTCTGAGGATCACGGTTCAAAGCCAGCCTGGGCAGAAAACTCCACTAGATGCTTATCTCCAGTTAACCACCAGAAAACTGGAAGTGGCACTGTGGCTCAAGTGGTAGAGTGCTCGCCTTTTGCTGAAGAGCTCAGGGACAGTGCCAAGGCCCTGAATTCAAGCCCCATGACTGACAAAAAAGAAAACCAAAACAACAACAACAAAAAACAACAACAAGAGAAAACCCTTCAGAGGCAAGAAGATGGCAGTATATTGTATATAAATGATAGCACATGAAGATACTATAATAAAACTCACCAAGCTGTTTGAGAAGAGGAAGGCAGTAGGTGAGATCATTTAAAGCACATTGTATGCATCTATGGAATTATCATAGAAACCTCCTTATCCTATTGATGTATGCTGAAAAAAATAATAATATGGGCTCATTATTCAAAATTAGTTTTGAATATGAAGTTATTTTGTTCACTGTTTTCTCCATTTATGGAAACTTCCATCGAAGTAATTTAGTGGATGAAATTGGCTTATTATTATTTTAATCCCAGAAATGAATGTCAGCCTTTTTTGGGCCCTTTTTATCAAGGAAGTTCCTCAATGAAACTAATTATAGAGTCTAATAAAGTTTCAATTGTTTTATGGAAAAGTTAGTTTTTGACAGTTTATATCATAAAGAAAAGGTAAAAAAGGAAAATAAATTTGTTCAATTAAAATATACTTGCATATCTAAAACATATGTCAAGTCATAAAAGCACTTTTTAGAAATCAAGAAACATAATTAAATAAAAATTATTAGTATATCTTAGGACATATTTTCAGAGTTAAGTTTATACTGGTAGACATAAGGTTAAATCGTTTTATAAACCTCAGCCCTGGAGTTGACGGTGTGACAAGTTTACGGGTAACATTCCTCGCTTTTTTGTGGGACAGGTTCGAGTAACTGGTATTTTCAGACAGACAACATTTCTGACCTCATCTGAGCATTCTCAGCCTCGTTTTCTGGCTTTGTCCTTAACCAAGGTCAGCAGGCCATCAGGATAGCTGGTGCGCCACACTTCTGATTAAGTGTTGCACATGAATACACCCACCATCTGCTTAGGCTACAGACACAGTGACCCAAACCATAAACTGAATTGCATATGTGTGCTTATGCTAGGTAGAGAGGACTGCACATTTTCTCACTGTGGAATAATGCTGAGCTTGCGTTGGTTAAAAAAAAAAAAAACGCTTCTGCTTCTGGCCCTCATCGGTAGGGCTGCTATTTCCCAGTAGGGATGAGTGGCTTTTTTTTTTGTCTATGCTACATTCTCGCCCGTGTTTCCAGCGCTGTATACATTGGGCACGCTGAGCTCATAGCGGTGGCAAGTTGCTCTTCTCTAAGAATTCTGTCTCCTTGATATTGTATTCTGAGGGTTATATAAACGTAGGTAACACTTGAGTAGAGTGATAAGAATTTTATGAAGAAATATAGGTAAAATGAGGATAGGGAAAGGCTGTTGTTCCTAGGATCTGCATTTCTGAGATTGGGCAGATTTAACATTTGCCATGACATGGTGAGAAACTTGTTTCTTTTCCTTTGGATATCGAAGCTAAGGAGGAAATCTAGGATTGATTCTGTGTGATTTCAGTTATGCAATGTACATGCCATGGATTTCAGTTTCACCTCTGATTGTTGAAGGAGATACATAGAAAACAAAAGACCTAGTGTGGCTGCTGAGGTGCGGTGTTTACCCTGGACTCCTGTGCACGTGGATGCTTGTGTTCATGTGTGCCCAGCTCCTGTGCCTCTGCTCCAGGAGTAGCGTGCTCACATTGTGTGGACATCTTGTCTTCCCTTTGTGGGTAAAGTCTTGCTGTAATTATCGGAGAAGATCCTCTAGTGAGCACGGCCCAAGCTAGCCAGCTAGAGGTGCTCTTCTGAATTTTGAGCTGTGTGGCACAATCCCACCAGTGTAGAAATGTCCTAAGAGGAAGAACTGTCCAGGCGTCTACTGCTTAGAGTCCTTCAACTACTCAGGTGTCTCAGAGGAAATGCCCCTAGCATTCTAGGCAAGTGCTGTGCCAGAGCTTTACCCTTGCCCCAAATCTGCCTTTAGCTTTTACCTTACGATAACCAGGCTGATGTGTTACTCCTACTCAGAGTTCCCACTTGATTAGAAGTAAGTAATACCACAAGCACATTCAGTTGCTGCTTGCCTCTTCCTTCTTCCATGCAGTGCTGGGGTTGGAGTGCATTCCAGTCAAGGCTAGATATCTTCTCCCTGGCTGCCCTCAGCCAGGCGACAAAGGCTCTGCTGTCCCTGCTGAGATGTGTCCAGGCCCGGTCCAACTACATCGCTGCTCACTGTGCTAATGATTAACTCTAACACAGCTAATTAAGCAACTTTAGGTTAAAAATAGCTTTAGTGCCCATTAGTTAATTATATTCTTCCTAAAGAAAAGCAAATTATGCTCAGCCTTTCCATTTGTTCAGTTATTTCATGTTTTTATTCACTCTGAGCAACAAAACAAATCCTATTGTTTTATATTAAAAAGTAAGTGATACTGTAAAATTTCTGAGTTTCTGTTCAAATTGTGACCTTTTGTTATTCACTCTGGTCGTTAATTCTCCTTTTCATGTTGCTCTTCTGGCATTCAGCTATGGGCTCAGACCTGATCATTTAGAAGCACCATTAGAAGCGGCATTGTTGTCTCAGGGTGACAAGTCTTTTATGACTGTCTTAGACTGTGAGAGCCAGGGCAGGACATGGCTTCATGAATATTCATTTGAGAAGCCTGCTTGCTGTAACTTTTGTTATGTTTGCTTTCTAAGAAATAAGTAGTACACTATAAGTTTTTATTAAAAATATCTTGAAGTTTTTTTTTTTTATCAAATTCGTTTTTGTTCACTTTTCTTGCAATAAGCTATGCTTGTGAAATGAAAATGGTCTTTCCTTGGCCTCATCTGAGTATTAGCTGTTAACAAGCAGTGTTCCGGTCAGGTGAATTCCTGATGCTCTTCACATTGACTGTACTTTGCTCCCACTGCAGGCTGCCTCTGTTCTTGGGAAATGCAACTTGTCCTAATTGGGAATGGGGGTCCAGGTTGATAAAGTCATTGCCCAGGCCATTCTGAGCAGCCCACTGGCCGGCTCACTACTAGATGTGACTACCCTGAGATGAGAAGCTTCTGGTTAATGGGGCCTGACTGGTCTTGTTTTCCCTGCTCGAGAAAGCAGGTATGACACTGGAGGCAACAAAGCCAGGATGTGATGGATATTGGCTGTAATCTGTATAATGGCAAACATGCAACTAACCAGAATGAGTGCCGTTAAGTGGAGCCTGACTCAGATTCAAGATCTTGGATCACAGCACCTGCTTTTAACAGTTGCTACCAGTGTGGCATCAAAAAGATGCTTATAAAGTGAAAACTGACAAACAGTTGTCCTTGGCTCTTGGACCTTTTTGGTGAGCATTTACTGTCTTTTAATATATGTATCTATTCATTGTTGTTATTGAGTTATTGTACAAAATGGTTACCATTTCATAAGTCAGGTAATGAGTACATTTCTTTTTTGGACATGTTACCCCTTCTTTCTCTTCCCCCCAGTTTCCTCCCCCATACCTCCCCACAAGTTACATACATCATTTTCCACATAGTATATACTGAACTGCATGATTTGCACTTGTTCATTCTTCTTCCCACTCTCTGTCCCCCTTTGTCTCTAAAAGAAAGAAACACCAAAAGCAAAAGCGAATACTACCATCAACAACAATAACATAAAAAAGCTCATGTGAACATTTGCTATAGGAGAGTATAAACTGTAATTTCTCTCAAGGAGTGTTTTTTTTGGAATAGTTAATAACTAGCACTGTACAAACATTAAGCATTTGCAACAGACTATTCAGAAATGCCTAGGAAACCCAGTCAGTTTACTCCTAGCAACCGCCACCCCGCCCCGGCCTCAGTGAGCGGGGAATAACTGTCTCATAAATAATATGAAAGTTTTTCTAGCATTGCAGCTTAGTGTCCCCTGTAAAAGGAGGTGTTTGTTTGCGGTGGTCAGTAAGGTTTACGTTCAATAGCTTTTAAGACAAGTTGTCCCATAATATGTCAGCTAGTAGGCTGAGAGCCCCCTTCCTTCTCCCAGGCAGAAAGATGCCCAGTATGCCATTGCAGATAACCGTCACAGCTCTGAATGCTTTGGGTTAAAGCTTTGCAAAAATCAAGAGTTTTTGCTGGGTACTGGTAGCTCATACCTATAACCCTAGCTACTTATAAGGCTGAGATTGAGAGGTTCACTGTTCCAGGCTAGCCCAGGCAGAAAAGTCTGAGAGACTGTGTCCAATGGAAGCTAGGTGTGGCAACACACACCTGTCATCTCAGCTGCAGCAGGAGGCTAAAATAGGTGGATTGTGATTCATGTGGTTCAAGGCAGGAAGCTTGATACTATCTCCAGAATAACCAGAGCAAAACATAGCTCAGGAGTTTCTCAGTCAGAGAGCTTCTGCCTACTAAGCAAGAAGCCCTGAGTTCAAATTCCATATCAAACAAACCTCAGAATTTTCAAGAACATTCCATCCTGGTCCTGTATTGGGCAGGGAAGACAGGGAAGACCAGTGACAGTAATCCATGCAGGTTTTACTTTCTAGCAAGGAAAATAACTGAGTACAAAGTATTCATCAGAATAGGGAAAGTCTGGCCATAGAAGGTAAAATATGAAAGAGAGGTGAGCTGTTACAATAATTTTCAGTTGTGCTTTCTTCAGCAGTATGTCATTTCCGGGCCCTTACAGCTTTGGAGGGTAGGACATGGCTGTGCTTATACAACTTGAAAGGAGGCATTGCCGTGGCCTAGAGCTCGGATGTGCCTGAGCATCTGTAGCACAGTGTGGGCAGGCTTTTAAGGCGGTCTAAGCAGAATGGTTCAGTATTGCAAGTACTGGTTTTTATGTTTGATAATGATGTTGTACTTATTAAGCACTTTTTTTGGTACTCACTTAAAACACCATTATTTATTTAGTGATTTCACAGTCAAAGGAGTCCTTTTTACTCCTGGCTCAAAGTAGAACCTCAGCATAACTGAGTTTGCTGGTTCCCTGGGAGTTGTATTCATGTGGCCAGGGAGCTTTAAGCGTCAAGTCCTATATGTGGCAAATCTGTTGCTTGTTTGATGCAAACCTTTGTAGGTAAAGTTTGGCAGTAGTAAGAGGAAAGCCTGGGGCTCTCCTAGCTGAGGGTAGTGTAGGAGATTGAGGTGGTAGAGATAGCGGGTAGTAACTCTAAAGAACTGTAATTCTCAGCCTTAAAGAATCCCCTATGTCTCATCTGTCTGTCTTCTGCCTGTCTGTCTGTCTAGTAAGCATCTATCTATCATCTACCTATCATCATAATCTATATATCTACCATCTGTATCCTATGTACCATTTACCTACCAATCTACCTACCTACCTGTCTGGTAAATTAAAAGCCTTACAATTTGTAAGTTTCTTAATTTTCCTATGAGAAAAGTTTTAAGGTTTCAGATTTCTTCCATATTAGAAATTACATGCTTATAATATATGACATTCCCGATTTGATCTACAGACTATAAAAAGTCAATACAGAAATCATTTAAAGCTTAGAGTTGAACTATTATAACAGTGGGATTTTTGTATTATATAGAACATGAGAAAGATCAGTGAGGTGTAAGTCCTGGGCGCCTGTAGGGCGTTACGGGGGCCGCTGAAAGCAGGACTTAGGCCCAAACTGCAGCTACCCTGGGACAAGGCATGCCGTGGGCTGGCGCCACGTGCGGGAATCTGTCGCAGGCTCCTGCTCTGCTTCTCCCCCAGGAAGGGCAGCGCCTGCGTGTCCTCATCGTCACTCAGCACCATGTGCCCTCACACCTGCAGCCCCGTGCTGATGTTGCAGCACTTCAGCCCAGCGCCCCCGGTCCCTTCCTGCAGGGTCCCCCACCAACCAGGCCAGGCTTCCGATTAGTCCTCCTGGCCTTGGTCTCTTTGATTCGCTAAGTTCTCTCCAGGCAGGGAGTGTAAACATGGTGGATTAGAAGAGACAAAGGTCCAGGGGCCCATTGGGGCCACATTCTCACTTAGAGGATGAACTGAATCTTCAAGCGTAAAGACATTTTAGAGTTTCAGAGCTTTCACTTTGAAGTATGTTCGTTTTGATTTTTTCAGAGTAGAGCTTTTGAAACATGTGGGCAGATTCCTCCTTCACCATGCACTACCCGAATGCTACTGGAGTGATCCTCTTGATAGTTACCAGGAAAACAGAGGCCAGTTGAGACGCTGCCTGCTGCTGCTTGTGCTGTCGGTATGCCGAGGTGCATTTACCTGGCTTTGTGTGCAGATCACTGGCTTCCTCCACCTTCTCCCTCTGCAGTGCCTTTCTCCTCACCTAAGCTGGGACTGGATCAGAGTTCATCTTTGATCGACACATCCTCTTGTCACCCCTCTCTGATTGTCTGGATAGCAGACTTTCTTCAGCTCAGTCGGGGAATAGGGTCCCTCAGCGGCATGTCCACTTACCTAGCTTCCTCCTAGCAGGCATTACTCATATTTGCACCTGAGGCTGATGACTAGTCTTTGGAAATATGGGCATAGGGGGCATTCTAGCCAAATCATAACAGAAATGAATCTCTCTCTTTCAAGATACTGAATTACCGTGAGAGGATTTGAGACTGTTTGTTCAAATATACTTCTTTTTCCTTTATAACTAAGTTAAAATAGTACTCTTTCTTTGATAATTTCAAAGAAATATGTGTTGTATTATTTTTAAGAAGTCCTCTTGTGAAATTAACAACAGTAATCCTTTCTGCCTTATAAATGGAGAAATTATGATACAGTGCAGGAAATCAGTGTTAGTGATTTTATTTCAGTAATCATTTATTTGAGATTTCTGAGATAGATTGGGAATTTTGCCTCAAGGAAATTTCAGAGGTCAAAATACAATCTTCATTTGCTACTTCTGGAGACAATATTGGGAATGAACTCATTTTTTGTAGCTATCAAAGGAAAGACTCAAATATTGATTAACGATATAGTTGGTGGGGAAAACTCTCCTAATGGAAGCAGTCTAGTTTATATCTGAGAAAGGAGTCAGAGTCAGAAGTCATGGTTTGTCAACTCCCTAAGCTTACAGAGCCCAATGAAGAACCAGTGCTCCCAACATTGGGAAGTTAGTGGCATCCCTGATAAAGTAGATGGCCTCTATGTCTTCTTGCCATCATTTCCCAATGCAGTGTGTTCTAGCTTCTTCCTCTGACTACAACTACCTGAAAATACAGAGGACAGAGGCAGAGGGGCGGGGACTGCAGGGGGGACTCTTCATAACAAGTAACTGGGCTTGGCCAACAACAAATTGCACTTAGGAGAAATAGAGCAATGCAAGATAAAGCCTATATATTACAACAATTTAAGAAATATGTCAGCATTTTCTGGATTTTGTGGGGGGGCATTTGTATTCAGGGCTTGCCAGGTAAGGACTCCACCACTGAGCCATGCCCCCATTTCTTTTGGACTAATTTTTAAAAATACTAGTTAATACACTGCCTAAATATTTGCTGTTATGAGCCAGTTATTTAAGGGATGATAACCTGACGTTGAGAAGTGAGCCATGTAGACACTGGCATGAAGCAGGGTGATGACTAGGGACTGTTTGTTTGTTTGTTTTTTATAGGAAAGCTAATAACGCAATGTGAGGTGAAAAGATATTTGAAGTAGAAGATAGTTGTTATTTTTACATGTGAGCATGTCTGAGATAATCTGTTAGGGAATTTTTTTTACCATAATTTCTGGTGAAAGTGTAATGAAATGACAATGGACGAGAAGGTGCTTTGGGGAGAATGTGGTATATTCGGCATTTTACCACTTGCTGGCTGTTAGTATTTTGAATTCATGCATGCACTTACCCATTTACTCATGCAATCATTTTTTCATTTCAGTAAATATTTGTTGAGCATTTATGATGTGGAAAACAGGAAAATACCTCCACAAAGGAAATAACTGAAACTTAGTCCATCAAACCCCTGGGTATTGTGGCTTATACTCTTTCTGCAGCATCTCTGAATTATGTGTAAATAGAGCTTTGAAAGTTAAGCCTTAAACCTTTCTGGTTGGCTCTCTCCATCTGCTTGGGTTTTGCTTTCCTCTCAATCATCAGCTCTTGAAGGTCCTGGGTATCTCCTGCTTGGATCCAGGGAGACCATCCCTGATCCCTAGCCAGTTCATCCAGTAGGTCAGAAGGACCACCTTCAGTCCTAGCCTGGTTAGGGGATCCAGGCAGATCGGAAACACCCATCCTTGAACCCTCGCCTGTTCATTTGTGGCTGCCCTTCACACACCCAGCTCCAGATTCCTGTGGGAATCCCATGGCAGAGGTTCCTCCCGTGCCATTTCACCTTCAGAGCTGTTGTTACACTCTGAAACATTTTCCAATTACTATGTCTAATTACAAGGAAGAATAAATTACCGAAGCCATTTAAATGATCTTGTGTGTCACAACAATAATTAACATTCGAATAGGAGACTGCTGCTATTTTATATACATCACTAAATGGAGGCAGGAAGCCTGGTGTAAGCAAGAGTGGTCTGGGGCAGTTACGAAGACACCGCTGTCACGGAAGAGGATCAGAATTATCACACTTGTAACTAAATTCTTACAAAAAAGCAACGTTTTCTATGTACTTGTAATCATCTGCTGTAGCATCATGATCCTACGTGGTTTTCTTATCTCTTCTCGCCTGTATTTCTCATAGGACTTTGGACAGGGATGGTCACAGGACACTGTGGACCAGGCTTTGCTTGGGAAGCACGTACGGTCTCTTCAGGTTCCACCGTCATCCCTTGTCATACAGAGTCCTCCCCTCCGCTCTTCTGTAGAGCGCTGATTCTTCTCTGTAACGCTTGTCCTGTGTGCCAGACTTGTCCTGTGTTCCTCTTGACTTGGTATACGTAGTTTTGAGATCCTCTCTGGACTGCACACACTTGCCCTCCTCAGTTCCTTTTCTTAGCCTAGCGTCATATATAGTATTTGGTCAATTTTAATGACAAGGTGGAGTTGATCAACTGAATGAATATAGGAGGAGTACTTTCAAGTATTCAGTAAAGGCCTTATGGAACAATTACTAACCATATATAACTTGTATAACTCGTATAATCCTTGTTGGGACTGGTGTATAGACTAGCCAGGTTTAAGAGGATCATGTAGAGGTCAAGGGTAGTTGGGATTATGAATTACACTTAGTTATTCAGCAGACTACCATGCCTGTAATTTGTTCTTTTAGATAATTTGCAGGTAAGCGGATGCAGCTCTGGCTTTGATAATAGTCAATTACTATTTCTGTTTTTTTTTTCTTTTTTAAATATTTATAGACAATAGGTGGAATGTGAGAGGTGGGATCTAATTTAAGAAGGAAGCAATGAAGTTGAAAATTTTGATCATAATTGACAGCTTGTCCCTTATAAAGAGCATGAATTTTTGTTGAAGAAAATAGTATATTAGCCAAGTGTTTAAAAGTATAAATGAACTTTTTCTTTTTTTTCTGGTACAAAGGTTTGAAATCAGAGCCTAGCACTGTCATTGAGCTTTTTTGCTCAAGGCTAGCACTGTACGAGCTTTTTTTTAGTGGTTAATTGGAAATAAGAGCTTCACAGACCTTGTTCCCTGGGTAGGTTTCAAAACATGATCCTCAGATCTCAGCCTCTTGAGTAGCTAGGATTACAGGCGTGAGCCCTGGTGCCTGATTAAATGAACATCTTAATATCTAGAATCCTTGACTTGGGTGTTTAAAAATATTTGAGAAGTCATGAATACCCAAGTCATGGATATAAATATGGATCTTTATACCCACAAGCCAAAAGCAAGTAATAGTATTTCCTTTATTATTAAAATAAACAGAAAATGTCAATGTTTTCCTTCCTTTTACTTTCTATTCCTTTTCATCCATCTTGATTATCACAAATTCTGTGTGTGTGTGTGTGTGTGTGTGCGTGTGCGCGCACACGTGTGCACACACATATGTGAGTGTGTTTTAACTGGAAAGCAGTCAAGCCTACCATCTCCGGGGAAGAGCCCTGCATACCGTCATTAACAGATGGTCGATGTAGGTCATTTTCTCCTTACTTTTGAAATCTTTCCATTGTTTGCTGCTGGTCTAGGTATATCAGTTCTGATACGTTAAAGAACATTTCTTTTTCTTATTCGGTTCAGATTGGTACTTGGCATTTTTAAAGACAAATTTAACTCGAAACTTTCTGTCCCTCTTTAGAGATGGAGAGTAAAGAATAGAGTAGAATGCCCTTTATCCCCTAGGGATCATCGAAGTTGTTGAAGGAGGCAAATTTTGTCAAGTGACCTCCAATTTAGGAACTCCACATAAGCATAAGGAACAAATAAGAATTATTTACAAGTCACCGGTGATGGCTGGGAGGGAGCCTGCATGAGTCAGTGAGAAGGAAAGGAAGAAACTGGAAAGAATAAAAACATCATGTCCTTTATGATTGTGTATAAATGAGCTTCAGCTGGAGGACTTGGTTTCATTATCTTGCTGGTTTTGAGTGAATAAATATTATGAAAGGCCAAGGAGGTTGTGGCAGTGTGGGTTAATACAGAGAGCATTTTGTGAAGAATGTATTGAGGATCACAGACTCCTTTGAATAAATTATATACTTTGAAGGTTTCTATGCCATGTACGGTACAGGATCGTGTATTTGGAATTCATGCTAATTTACACGTCTCATTTACAATGTGTTTTTCAGCCCTCCTTAGTGAATAGTTGGTAATTAGGTGATTGGCATATTCTCCCACTTGGCAGTCACACAGGCCTGTAAATTGCAGAAGTGTCTCCAATAAATGTTTGAAACTTTGCCTAGCAAATGTTCTGCAGCAGAAATGGTGCGAGTGGTGGGTCTGTATTCCACCACTGAGTGAGCACTTGCCCGAGAATGCCGTCTTCCCTCCTGGCCTGTGAAGTAGTCCCAGATGTGGAGGGAGTGGGGGGTAACTTCAGTAGCAGATAGTAGTACTTCAGGTGTTTTCTTCCCCAAGTAATGGAGGGATTTTAAAGTTTAGGGCAGTTTTATACTGTAGAAGTTGTTTCTATAAGCACAACTTTTTTGCTTAATAGGAAGGCAATTTGTCCTTTCCTTTGGGTGCACTGGGGTCTGAACTCGGGCTCTTGCGCTGGCCAGGGCCGTGCTCTATTGTGGATTTCTTTTTCAATGAATCTGTTCTCTGCTTTCATTCTGTCTCAAATATCAGTAAAGAAATCTTGAATTTTCTCTTTATAACTTCAAATTCTATAATAGAAATCACACAATTATGCAATACTTCTGCCTAGTATCTCATAAATGTCTCATTATTATATACAACAATGTAGTACAGCTTTGTTAATAAAATTAATGTTTGTGTGTATCACCGTATGTAAATCATCATTTTAGTTGGCCAGGTGGTTACCAGTGAAAGAATGACAGAGGAGGCAGATATGATTAATAACTAGTAATTGTTGAGACTCTTCTTTGGGCTGTGTACTCTTTTAACCCTTAAAATAAATACATCTGCTCCTAATAAACAGATATTCTCAAGCCTATGCTTGCTGACACTTGGTTGCCAAAATACTGTGATTTAAAGAAAAGCACACAGAGAGATGAGTCAGCGACATAGAACTAAAAGAAAGGAAGGATTATAATATTGGTACTAAATACATAGAACTCAATGAAGAAAGCATTAAATATGATCAACTTTACATCATTTAAATGCCTTTGTTTTCTGTTGTCTTTGAAATGTTTATCAAAAGAGATTCTTGGTTGGACATAGACAGCATTGGGTATGTGTCATCCATTGCTTGGGAATGAAGAAATTAACTATTGTATTGAACTGGAAATCAACATGTTTTAAACAATTAGAATAAGGATCCATAAAGCATGTATTAAGCAAGCAAAGGTTTTTCTCTGAATTTTGTTTTTCAGACTATGGATTAAACTCAGCACTTTGTGGTGGCTGAGTAAGTACCCTACCACTTGAGCCACACCCAGTCCTCTCACTATTTTTAGTTTGTTTTTCAGATAGGGTCTTGAACCTTTCCTCTGCTGGCCTTGGACTGCAGTCCTCTTTTCTCTGTTGCCTGAGTGGATGGGATTATGGCCATGGCCCACGAAGCCCAGCTTGTTTCTGAAATGGGCTCTCGATGCTTCCCGGGCTGATCTGAGCTTCTCCTAAGCGATTGGGACCACCACAACATCAATCTTAAAAAACTATTCTTCTGTTACAAAGCCATAGACAATAACTCAAAATGATGTGAAGGCTATTTGGAAAATACCTTGTAATTTCTATTTGTATCTAAAAATGCAGAGAAGTCTTCAAACAAAATAAGATGCTACAAAAACCACACACACAAAAAAAACAACAACAACGACAAAACCCAAATAAGTCTACAGACTATTTTCCCCCTTCTTTTCTGAGATAACATCTTGCAATTTAGCTCAGCTAGCCTTGAACTCAGTATCCATATTCCCACTGATTTCATTTCAAGTGATTTGTATTTAGGACAGAAAATTTGGAAAGGACTGGGTGTGGCTCAAGTGGTAGGGTACTTACTCAGCCAGCACAAGGTGCTGAGTTCAATCCAGTGTTGAAAACAATCCGGGACTGCGTTCCTCTGTAGAGCCCACAGGTTGCTGCCAAGTGAATTAGAAAGTCAGGGTTCATAGTGGAGGGGCTGGGGGTGGGAAACATGGAACACTAAAATTCCCCAATGACTTCATTTCTTGTTAAAGTATTGCAAGATGACAAAAAAGACAAGTAAGCAATTGTATACTGCATATTGAAAATTCGTTGGGTGAGAATTTCAGTGGGTCACATTGACCCCTTGCCCTGGAAGAATAACCACTTCCTAAGCAGGTCGGGTGCTTGCCACACCCTACTGCCCTGTGTGCAGAACGCAGTGAGTTCTGGTTATTCTTAGCATTGTGTTATGGTTGAATTTTCCAAAGCATGTTATAAACCACAGCAGCCTACGCTTTGTCCCTTTTTGTTCTCTGGAACAAGAACATAAGAGAGATTACAAGCTATGTCCTGATGTTTGTCTGTACAACAGCTCTTCCAAGGCGTGGTGCTGCCTTCTTTAGAAGAGAACAGGAATGGTGTTCATTTATGTTTAAAAGATATGTCACATTAATATTTTCTGTGGTTTCCTTCCTTAAGTTGTGATCCCTTGGCATATACTGCAACTTCCCGCTTGAAGCCGTTCTTACGTGGATGAGTTTGGTGGGGGTTCATGAGCCCCCCTCTTCTCTGTGGAAATACTTCAGGCAGTTCTACCAGGGTGCTCTCTGCAAACATTGACTGATTTTTGAAACATTTGGTAGATTTGTAATGTTGACACATTGTTGTGATTTACAGTAATCAAGTTACTCAGCCCTCAGTACACAGTCACAAAGTTTGCCATTAGTACTTGGTTTTGCAGACGAGGGTCTTGTGGCTCAGAGGGTACCTGTCACACCGCCCATAGTGACTGAGTTACAGGGTAAATGCACGTTGTCTGGCCTCCTGGCACGACTTCTCATCCACTACACAGTTGCCCCCTTGTTCTGCATCTTGTCTTCTTAAAGGGGCTGTTTACCTCGCTTAAAAATGAATGACTGACAACCCCATGGAACAAAAGGCAAAAGACTTGAGTAGGCATTGTTCCTAAGAAGCTGTCCATCTGGCTGACAGATGTTTCACCTTGTTGGTTGCTGAGGAAGTGCCAGCCAGCCATTCAGTGGGGCGCCACCGTACATGCAGGGTGCGGCCAGGAAGATGGATGCTGGCAAGGGCGGGGAGAAACTGGAACCCTGCACCCTGTGGATAGCAATGCCACGATGGAAAACATGCCCTTAAAAATTTGTCTTTAGAATTAGCATATGACACAGGAATTCCACTATGAGGTATTTACCAAAAGCATAAAATTGGTATATACATACATATATGCATATTTCACCACAACACTTTATAGTAGCCAAAAGTAAAAATAGTGCAAAGATTCTTTGATGATGGATAATACAAGAACATTACTCAGCCGTAAAAAAGAATGAGTTGTCGATGCTTGCTGTAACACAGATGAACCTTTAGTACATTATCCTCTGAAAAAGATGCAAGGTGCAGGAAGGTCACATGCTTCCATTATACAAACTATTCCAAGTAGACAGGGCAGATGGATGGTTGTGGGAACCACTGCTTAATGAGTACAAGATTCCCTCTGGAGTGCTGAAAATACGTTGAGTGGAGGTGCTAGCGGTGCTGGTCAGTCACACATGTTGTGAATGGTCTTGAATTGTTCTTTTACAAGGGATGGTGTTCTGTGGTGTGAATTTCACCTCAGTCAAAACAGAACAGGATGATTACGTGGGTATCCAGCAGTGTGTACCACCGACTGACACGGTCTACGGACACTCCGAAGTGACCACCTCCACAAACTGACAGGGTGCAGACAGAATGGGGAGTGTAGGCCTGTGTTCAAGGAGCCATCAGCCAGCTCTCAGAGGACCTAGGCTTGTGAAGCCCAGTGGCCCTGTGCCTTTTGCATGTGAGTAGCAGAAGGGTGGGTGTTCGTGGGCTTGGGAGCATGTGCAGTCAGCGTGGTGGCTCCTTGTCCAGTGCGTTGCACACGTGGGATGGTGCTTAGGGGAGACAAACACAGAAACACACACCAGGTGCTGTTGCCACAGCCATGCAGGGAGCACAGCCAGTGAGGCCTGGGTTCCCTGGGTTCCAGGGGCGCCCCAGCCCAGTGAGACTCTTGATGATTGAAGGTTGTTTTCCATGCCTTCTAGAAAGAAGCTTTTTCAGCATTTGTCCCATTTTTCTCTACAGTGTTTCTGAACGAATCATCTTTGACAAAACAAAACTTGGGAATAGAGACCAGAAATTAGTTTATGGGAGTGAGGCCCAGCAGGTACCCTGGCTGCCCTGCGTTCCCGTGCAGATCTGCAGGTGTTGGCATCGCCACACTTCATCAGTTTAAGCGTGCACTCCAGCCTTGGAGGCTCAATGCTGCTGTGTCAGCATTGTCTGCATTTCCAGGCTTCCCCTCCCACATATTGAGTGATAAGTGAAAGTATTAATTATAAAATGTACGTTGTATTATCAGGCTGATCTCCCTCCCTCCCTCCCTTCCTCTCTCCTTCCCTCTCTCCCTCCTTTCTTCCCTCCCTCCCTTCCTCCCTCCCTGCCACCTTTCCCTCTCTTCTTTGGTTTAGAGGTGGTAGGACAAAAATCAGACCCTCCTGCATGCTAGGCAGGTCCTCTACACTGAGCTACACTCCTTGCCCTGCAATTGTTACTTTATTAACTGAGTTGATCCAACTTTACACACACACACACACACACACACACACACACACACACACACACACACACACACACACACACGTTGTTTTGTAAGTAAACTTACTAATCAAACGTAAGATGCTGTCTCCCCAGTTAATATAACCCGACCTAGCCTTTCCTGTGAGTACACTCTGGAGGCCTTCCATTACTCTGTATCTTGACTGGAATGTTCCAGGCCCAAGGCCATTGGGTGGGAGCTTCTCTCCACTCTTGGGCCTCCACCCTGTGCCCCGAAATTATGGACGCCATTCCTCTTTCCATCCCACCTCACCATCCCCAGCGGCAAAGACATCTATTTTCTAATGTTTCCAGGACCTCCCTTTTCAGATCAGGTGCCTGTTTTCCAGGCCTTGCCTGTAGTCACTGTCTTTGGTCATTCCAAAGAAGGCAGGAGGGAAGGGCCACTTCTCGCCACCTCTTTCCCTGCCGCTGCGTTGTGCATTGTGCTCTCTTGCAGTTAGAGCTGAGGCTGTCTGCATTCACAATCCTCCCCTCCCTTCTTCTTCTCCCTGTCCCCCGAAGTCTGGCCTTCAGGACCACTCAATCAGAATTGTGGTAGTTGAGATCACAGTCATGGGCATGAATCCAGTGGTGCTCACCTCCTGGCATTTGGCTTTGCCCCAGCATGTGTCCTCAAGGCAAAACTCCCCCAGAAACACTTGTCATGGGTGTCCAGGCCCACCTAGGTTCCAGCCACACGTGTGGCTCCTCGCCCACCTTATTCCTCATACACTCTCTCATTGCCATGTAAGTTCTCTAGTTTCTATTTCACCATCTACATGCAACTGTTTCCCATATTTTGCCTTCATCTTAAGTCCCATCTATGCCCACAGCAGCTGGCACACACACAGAAACTTTGTTAAGTGAATGGTAGGTTGGTACATAGGCATTTTCCTCATAGGACTGTCACCTTTCCCCCAGTATTTTACCATTCGCCACCCCTCACAAGAATGCAAACTTGATATGCACAGAATGGTACTGGTCCAAGGCATCACCGTCAGCCAGGGGATGAGGGGATTACTCAGGAAGACCCTGGTGTTGGTCATCTCTGCTGTGGGCTTGGCATCCTCAGTTCCCAGCTTTCCCCTCTGTGTTTCTCACAGAAGTGGTCCAGATGCTACTCACAACCTCGGCCCTCTGACTTCCTGAACTGTCTCGCTGCTATTGTTCCTGCCTATGTCAAGGAGGAAGTTAGGCTTTTTTCTTGGAAATCTTCTATCTACCTGCCTTCCCTTTCCCTCTGTGCTCTGGTTACAGGGGGAAGAGAAAAAATGACCACACAAGAGGCCAGCTGCGGTCGTGCATGCTTGTAATCCCAACTACTTCAGGGGACATTTCCTGTGCCCCCAAGTGCAGCCTGCTCTCCCATAGCTCAGCCTTTTCAAAGGATCCATTGGAAGAAACACTCAGCATTTCTGCACTTTCAGATTTTGTGATCTGGGTGACGGGGATGGAGTGACTGGGAGAGAACTTGAACTTCCCTGCAGATACTGCCTTCTCTCTGGGATGTCCTTTCACTGAGTGTCTTCTCTGCACATCTCTGAGTATCTGGACTTTGCTCTGGGAATCTGCTTTTCCTGACTCCATCATCAAACTCTTGAGGCTGCTGGTCACCGCTAAGCCCTTTGCTCCCTGCTGTAGCATGTGGAGCTTTGCACGGGGACCCAGCACCAGCGGATCCACCTCACTGTCTGCTTCCCAATCCTCGTTTAATCGCGCTCACTTCTTTTGTGAAGTGACAAGGACAATATTTACTTATCAAGTTGCTCATATGCTTCCTTTTAAAGAGCAGCTAAATGAATAAACAGTGAACATTGAGATTGAATCTGAATTTGTGTTTTTGTTGAGAACACTCTAATTAAATGTAGGCTTAAAACAATAAACCAGACCCTGACACCTTTGCAAAATCTGATAAGTTTTCCAGCCCACCAGGTCAAGTCCCTTTTTCCTCTTTTTCCAAGTTCAGGGGCAGGGAATAGATGAAGATTAGAATGGCCTGGTGGTGAATATGCATAGGCTTGTAAAATCCATATAAATTGGTTAAAGGGCAGTAAAATGTCTTCCTATTTCATGAAGCCTTGGCAGTGTTATGAAGACATGAACATATTTTCAGATGTCAGTGACTGCAGCCCTTGATATGCTGAATTATTTTCAACGTCATTTCTTTTAACAAAATCAAGGCAAGCTAGAATATGTCAGATGGCCTACAAGTGTAGAATGGGCCCTTGTTTTCATTGTCATTTTATAGTCACATAGAGTGTGGCTTTGAGGTTCCTGGTTACAACCAGCCATTGAGCATAAGAGTCACAATGGTTTGCAATATTAGGTACGTGTGGCATCTGTTATCTAGGTAACAGGGTCCTTCCAAATGAAAGACTTGCAAATGATAATTGATGTGTCCTGGGAGTTTGAATGCGAGAGTGTCAGCTTTAGGGTAGAGATGAAGGAGGTTAACTGCGGCCGGTAATGTAGCAGACACGTTGCAGAAGGTGTTGTATTCTCAGCCTCTAGCCACATATGGGTCAAGTTAAATAGCTGACTGCACTCTACTTTTCAGCTGTAAATAATTTTTCCTTGCATTAAACAAATGCCTACTAATAGAAGTAGTGTCTTCTGAGCTGTTTATTATGCAGGTACATGGTTCTTGGCCTTTTAAAAGAGTCCTGACATACCACCAGTTTCTAAACATCGATAGTAACTCTCACATTCTCTTGTACTTGAAGGCTTGAGATAATTCTTTTTTTTTTTTTTTTTTTTTCTTTTTTGGTTGGTTGTGGGGCTTGAATTCTGGGCCCGGGTACTGTCCCTCAGCTCTTCAGCTCTGGGTGAGCACTCTAACATTTGAGCCACAGCACCACTTAGATTTTCTGGTGGTTAATTGGAGATCAGAGTCTCACAGACTTTCCTGCCTGGTCTGGCTTTGAACCCCAGTCCTCAGATCTCAGCCTCCTGAGTAGCTAGGGTGACAGGCCTGAGCCACCAGTGTCTGGCTTGAGATAATTCTAGGGATCTGACTTCAAGATGCAGATTTTAGTTGCCACTAGAAAACAGAAAGTGCTGCTTTGTAATGATACCCCAAATCTACAGGTTCATCCATGGTGGGAAATTAGGATTCAGAAGCAAGACAAACAAAAATTCCAGATCCTGATAAATAGGGGCAAGAACTTAATGGTGTGGCAGCACACAGGCCATGCTGGCAGTTTAAGTGACTGCCTTCAGTGGCTGTTGAGAACTCACATCAGCTCCTAGCTGTAGCCTACGCTCTCTTTTTTTTTTTTTTTTTTTAATTTAATTTTATTTTATTTGAGAACATACTGTACAGAGGGGTTACAATTACATGGTCAGGATAATGCATACGTTTGCCTACGCTCTCTTTAAGACAGATTGTATTTGTTACTTGCACTTGGCTTTCATAGACCTAGTCCCCAGAACTACACCCTCATCTACTTTTTGCATTAGCTTGTCTGAGTTCTAGAATGTTCTGTGACGATACTGGAGGTAGTCTTGCCCTTAGCCAGGGTGGAGAAACTTGCCTTTGATTGCTGGTGGTGTCTCCACTCTCTCACTTGGCCTGCATTGCTCCCAGGATGTAGCTGTAGCTTGTCTGTTAGTCACGCTGGCAGATTCCCCAGGGATCGAACTTCGTTTTGGCCATGTCCGCTTGGCTAGGTGTCCTTCAGCATGGCTCAGCCTCACTTACCTGGCCCAGCTCTACCAGAGGTCCTCTTCTGTCCCTTGAAGCTTCCCAGGCTCTGAGGCTTGCAGACAAGCTGCTGTCTATCTAGCTGTCTGTCTGTCTGTCTCTCTGTGATTCCTGTCTGCACCTGCTGCAGCTTGCCTGGCACACACTTCTGAAGACACCCTGCCCTAATGCATATACACTTAGACTGGCAGACTTCGTACCCTGGACCTATAGCTCAGGAACTCCATTAAACCGTTACACGCTCATAAACCCACGAGTAGACCTTTAGCAGACTTCTAGGCATGTAGATATTTGCTCACTGGTTTGACCCTACTACGGAAGGAGATGTGCCATGTTTCTTCTCTAGTCTGTCCCCAAAGGCTCAGCCACATGTTCTGGAGGCCTGGATGTGTACTCAAGGAATGAGATAATAGAGATGCACTGCAGTTAGGGTTTGTGGCGGACTGCTCTGGCTTGGTGGAGGAGAGTGCCGGGTCTGGACTGCACTGAATGCAGAGCCTGGGCTCCGGACCACGTGGCTAGGTCTGGGGAGTGTTTGGCAAAGCAGAAATGCAGAGACAGAGGCATGTGGCTCTTCAGCAATCAGCTTCACCGCTCCCTGCCTTTCTCCATCTTTATTAATGGAAGCCTTGGAAACCCAATTACCTTTCCTTCATTATACAGAGCAATTTTAACTCTTAAACATCCGCAGGCTCTGGGCCACCTTTGCAAATGCAGACGCTCATTAATGGTTCAGCAATGGAGAGCTGGCAGGAGCTCTGAAATTTCCATCCAGTGTCGTCGTCCCCCCTTCCCCTGCCCCCCCCCCCCGCGGTCCTCCCCCCCCCCCCCCCCGCCCCCGGCACAGGATCCGCTGTGAGAGGAGCAGAGTAGCTCTTTTGCTCCCACTAATAGGCATGTCCACATCGCCACTGCAGCTGCAGCTGGAGGTGCTTTCCGCTGCTATTTTACCTTCTCCTACCAGTTTGGTAAGAGGAGGTAGGTAGGAGGCCCGTGACAGCTCCTTCCAAGTGAATTTGACTGTTGGAACACACGAGGAAGAACTCCCGGTGGATTCGAGTGGACAGGACAGTGATGCTGAGCTGGAAGGGCCTGGAAGGCTCCGTCCCCAGAGGGGGGTGGTTGAAGCTGGCACATGAGGGTGGCAGAAGAGGAAGGGGCTGGATCACAGCTCCCCAGCTAGGTCACCTGGGGAGAGTTCTCGCTCTTGCTGTTACTTGCCTGTGATTGGAGGGTGGTGTGTGAGGTGTGCTCATCCACCACAGTGAGGATGACCTGGGCCGCCCTCTGGGACTTACACTCACAAGCCATGCTCTCTGCCCGTCAGATTGTGTGCTGCCCTTGCTGGCCTTGGATGCTACACACAGCTCCCCTGCTCATCCTCATAGGAAGAGTCGTGTGTGTGTGTGTGTGTGTGTGTGTGTGTGTGTGTGTGTGTGTGCACGCGCGCACGCGCGCGTGTGTGTGCACACACATGCGCATGCACACACATGCGCATGCACACACATGCACACAATTGCCTATGTCTGTACTGCGGCTTGAACTCAGGGCCTCATACTTTTGCTCAGCTTGCTTGCATAGAGGTTGGTGCTCTACTTCTTGAGCCACATTTCCATTCAGCTTTTTGTTGTTGTTGTTGTTGGTTACTTGAAGATGAAGTCTCTCAAACTTTTCTGTCCAGGCTAACTTCAATTCCTGATCATCCAAGTCTCAGTCTCCTGCGTAGCTATGATTACAGGTGGATTACAGCCGGTGCTTGGCTCCCATCCCTTGTAGATGGTTGTTTTCGTTCGATCATTTAGGACTGATGAGAATATGGCTTTCCTTGAGAGGCCTCCCGTGGTCATCTTATCTGAGGTAGCTCCACCTTTCATGCTCGTTTTTCACTGTAGTGTTGCTACCACATATGTGGTACATTACCATCTGACTTATTTACATAGATCACTCTCTGTAGAAGGAAGCACCAATCCCTGAAAACTTCCTGTGTCTTCACTGCTCCATCTATAGCGTGAGCTGTCTGATACAGAGTAGGTGCTCATAAATGTCTCTTTCTTTTGTTTCTTTTTATTTTTGTTCCTTTTTGGTGGTACTGGGATTTGAACTCAGGGCTCAGCACTTGTGAGGCATGCTTGCTCACTTGGCAATCTACAACTTGGGTCATAACTCCAACTCTTCTTTTTGCTAGTTAGTGTGGAAATGAAGTTTCAAAGAGATTTCTATCTGGGTTGGCTTTGACTCTCAATCCTCCAGATCTCTTCCTGCTTAATAGTTTACCAGTGCCTGACTTTGGTAAGTATTTCTTCAACATATAAAACAGTATTATCCATATTCACGGGATACTTTTACAGTCCATTCAGGAGGTGGTTTGGAGAGGGAAAAAAGTGCAGTTCATGGTGCTACACCGATTTGTAACAAGTGTATTTGTGTTGGTGTGCATTTCTATGCAAATGCAGTCACATGTAAATGTAATTCATAGTGACACACTGACACACATTATAGGCATCCTCTACCTTTTCTAGCTGGAGTGAGGCTCAGGGTGGTGCATATGTTTAGCACGCACAGGGCCTTGTGGTCAGTCCGGATGACAGCAGGAGAAAGAAAACCAAAAATAGAAAACCCTATACCCTAGTGGGCTTCTGTTAGGTAGTTCCAAAGAACAAAAATGTAAACCCAGGCCCCCTCCCTTTGCATATTTATTTATCTTAAAATTATTTTTTGGTGGTGGTGATGGTCATGGGACTTGAACTCAGGCCCAGGTGCTGTCCCTAGGCTCTTTTGCTCAAGGCTAGTGTTCTACCACTTCAAGCCATAGTGCCATTTCCAGTTTTCTGGTGGTTAATTGGAGATAAGAGTCTCATGGTAACTTTTCAGCTGGGGCTGGCTTCAAACCATGATCCTCAGATCTCAGCCTCCTGAGTAGTTAGGATTATAGGTTTGAGCCACTGCCTCCTGACTGTTAAAAGAATTTTTTTTTTTATAGTGGACATGGAACGTATAGTAAACTTTCAAATAGATGCATACATTTTGTTCCAGTATAGAAATGTTCTGTCATGGCTTTCATCAAAACATAAAATTTTATATTTTGCAAGTCAAAGCCATCTTTTCCTCTTGGTATATATTTCAAAGCATGGCAGTACCTAGAAGGAAATTTTCATGTCAGACATATCAATTACAGACTGCTTCATCTTTCACCAATTTTTGGGAAAGTCAGGGAGAATAATGAGTCTATTTTTACTTTAAGGTAGCAGCATTTGGGACTAGATGACTTCACTAAGAAATGAGCCCCTCCCCAATGGCAGGCCGGTACAAGCTTGAATAATTCATTCTAAAATTGTGGGTTCTGCGGCTTGCATGCCTGACTCTACTTATTTAGAGGTCTGTTTACCTCTGGTGTGCACCTGTGGCTGTCTCTTCATCTGCTGGGGACTGTGCAGTAGCTGGAATCATTTAAGCACCTCTACTTTCTGCCATCTTCAATCTGCTGGCGCCTCACTGGCAACATATAACAAAAAACATGTGTCTTTTGTCCTTGCCACAGGTCCAGGGCCTTCGTGCTGCCCCCAGAAGCTTATGGTTCTGTGTGCTTGAGAATCTGAAAGCCCTACACTAGATAGCCAGCTTTGCAGGGTCCCAGGGCAGCTGTACTGGGATTGATAAAGTTGTGTGGCTGGCTGTCCTGTGTAATTAACCAGCATAACAGAGTGGAGCAGAATACAAAAGAAGCCAGCAGACCTCAGTCCTTCGCCGTGGGTTGTGTTGGCCAGCCAGCCATGGATGTAGAGGAATCCTTGTATGAAGAAGGCCTTTGTACATAACAAAGGAACTACATAAGAAGCAACGTCTGTTAGCATTGGTTCCTTTCAGCAACATGTGGTGTCTGTCTGCGTGTCTTTGAAAAGCGTGAGTTCTGCTCACACGTAGGGCACTTTCCTTCCAAGAGGAGGCCCTGAGTTCAGGCCCTAGAATAGGGCACTTTCCTTCCAAGAGGAGGCCCTGAGTTCAGGCCCTAGAACACCCAAAAATAGAATATGAAAAAGGAAAGCATGAGATCATAAGAGGGAAAAAAAACATTTATGTTGCTTAGTAAACAATGTGGTGGTAAAGAATAGGAATGCTAGGCCAAGAGGGGTTACTTATCTCTGCCACCATTCCTTGTCAGCCGTGAGAAGCCCAAGCCCAAGCTATCCAAATTACACTTTGCAGCAAGGCCAAACCCAGGCTACACACAGGCACCTTGGTGGTGAGGAGCTGCGGGAGCGCAGGTGACAAGGACCGGTGCCCGGCCAGCGCTCTCCTCCTTCCCCGAGGAAGTCCTCACCAGCCCCGAGTAGAAAGCCTCTACTGTTCCACATGGAAGGAAGGCAGAGCTTTCAACTTCACCTCCTTGACCCCCGAGGACCCCTCTTAGTGATGGGTGCCCACACAGACTCAGTTACCTGGACCAGGCGCCGAGGCTTCATCAGCCACTGAGACCTCTTTACCACTAAGGGTTGGGGCTGCTATCCAAATGCCCGAGGCCAGAAGCATTTTAGATTATACCTGTTGAGAGCTCTAATCCTGAAGTTGCCCAGAATCTAAGACCACTTCAGATTAAGCATGTTCAGTGTACATTACTTTTCAGAACGGAGAATTTCTACTTGACCTCAGTGTCAGCTGAAATGTGTTGTCTTCAGAGGAAGCACTTGGCGACTCTTCCTTCTTTGTTCCTCAAACAGTCCTGTGATCTTGTAGACCAATCACAGCATGAGCTGCCAGTGTTGGTCTCCTCACCTAGATGGTAAACTCCTTGGAGTTTATATTTGGATTTGTTTCTATAGCACTTGACACAAACTTCACAAAAAAAAGACATTTCATGTTTTCTGTGAGACCAGGACTTGAACTTGGTATCCTATACTTGCTTTTGCTCCTTGGCTGACATTCATGACCTGAGCCATGCCTCCAACCTCTAATTTTTTTTTAAGAAACTGAAAGCATATTTTGTTGAGCTTTCCTTAGGTCATAATCATGTTATACCTTAGATGTGTAAGACTTAGAGTGGCAGCAGATAGTGTTCTCAACGTTCCTTTATTTGGAATCTAACTCTTAAAATTAATTGTGAGTGCAGTGCTTAAACTTGTAATCCTAGCTACTTAGGAGATGATAGTTCAAGGCCAGTGTAGGCATAAAAGTTCACGAGACTCTGGGCATGGTGGGGAGGGCCTGTGGTCCCAGCTATGGGAACGCACAGTTGACTGGCATAGTTGGGCATGCCGGTCATCTCCAGTGAGGCAGAGAAGTACAAGCAGAAGGATCACAGCCCAGGCTGACCCAGGCCTACAGTGAGACCCTGCCTGAGGGTCACTGATCAGCGTGCAGTGTATTCATAAACTGCTTTGTTAAGTAGCAACTCCTTTGTACAAGCTCTTCAAGGGTAATAAAAAGTGTTTGAAGATAAAGAGTAAAGAACAAAGGGATAACTAATGTTGGAAGTAATTGCACTCAAATATACCAGGGAATGTAATACACATTAGACTATTGTGTAGAAAGGATAGCTTGAATCATAAGATGCTTTTAAAATAAATACATGTATTTTACATTTTAAAGCAAGTCTGTAAAAAATATATAGCTCAAGTGTAGAGAACCTGTTTGACATCACAAGTCCTTGCGTCCAGACTCCATACTGTGGAAAAATGCCTACCTGCTAGTACATCGCTTGCTATGTGCTCAGCACCATCATTCCGGTAGACTTCTGGGGCATAGCATCTCTGATAGAAAATGTTCAGTTCACTAACTTACACTGACAAGTTAGGCCCAAGACAGGCTTTTTACTAGTAAACATATGGTAACTATGACCAATATGGAAAACTCTGAGACCTCAATATTATTATTATTATTATTATTTTTTGTTGGTCGTGAGGCCCGAACTCTGGGCCTGGGCACTGTCCTTCAGCTCTTCAGCTCAAGGCTAGAGCTCTACCACTTGAGCCACAGTGCCACTTCCAGCTTTTTCTGCTTATGTGGTGCTGAGGAATTGAATCCAGGGCCTCATGCATGCAAGGCAAGCGCTCTACCACGAAGCCACCTTCCCAGCCCCTCAACATTAATTAAAAAGAAACTGTGTCCTCAGGCTGTAGTTCAAGATAAATATGGCTCATGTAGTTTTTAGTGCTGTTCCAAGCATCTTTATGGTAGGAAGTGTAAATCGTACTGCTAGTGTTTAGCACTGTTAGGAAAATGGAGGAGAAAGGAAGGAAACAGGCTGAATTCAGTCTGCCATAGGTGAAGACTGTTGATTGAGATACAGCAGCGAGGGTCACAGCCTTTCCATGGGCTTAGAGACTGTGCCAGGGGGAGGGACGGAAGCTGGGTTTTGATGAGGTCTGAGCAAGGAGGCTGAGGTTAAGGAAAAAGCCATTAGCTCTGGGGAGCTGGGGGGCTTTTTCCTTGGGCCTACAATGGATGTTTGCAGCGAGCTCAAGTAGACTGCCCTGATGCATGGTGCAGTCTGTACCTGTCTGGTGTCTGGCCTGATGGTGAGTGCACCTGGGAAAGCAGGGGGCAGTCAGTCCTGCACATCCCATCTTTGGGCAGATAGAAAGAAGGGGCCGAGAGGGGAGAGGCGGGTCCGTCCTCAAGAGGTTGGGCCGAGAGAGGAGCAGCATGGACTCAGGAGAACAAAGCAGCTTCCATCAAGCACAATACATGAATAATCGTTTATTTGATGTTCAAACTACTTGGTATGACTATTTTTATTGTAATGTTAGTTTTTGATTATGGTAGAGCAGGAAAGCTTGATGGGCTTGGAATTTTGTATTTAATATTTATCTTTACCCCAGTGTACATAAGAATAGTCAGTGGTCTTTTCCTATTGATTACTATTTTGAAAGAAGAAAATTACGGAATTAAGGGATAAACGTTATCTTCTTTATATTGGTTGTGTCCTGAAAGAATTTTAATTTGCCTTGGGGCTAAAGCAAAAGATCAATGGCATAATGATTGCCAACATTAATAATAATATTATTATTATTCATTAGTAAATTTCTCAATTCTTCTTATTCTCTTCATCAGAGGATAAAGCCTAAATATGGCTTATGCAAGATAAGGGAATATGGGTTGGAATAAAAGTAATTCATTAATTTATTTCTTGTAGTGTAGAATACATTTGATAATGATTTCATTTACTTAAATACATTGTTATTGCAATAAATTAAATGTAAGCATAATGAACCATGAGCTTTCTTTGTTCTGGTCCTTCTTGGTGCAAAAGTTTTGAAGATTTTTACAGTTCAGAAACTCTTCCTGCATAACTGCTTTGAAAACTATAATGTGTTATTTGCTTTCCTCTTACTGTAAAGGAAAACAGAAAGCCCTGGGTCTGGGTCTGAACAGTCTTTGTTCTAGCACTCACAGGACGGTCAACAGCCCCTCTTGTGTCCTGGGCATCTTTCTGGACTGTGTGCAGGGGTAAAACGTTGAACACTTAAGCCTTGAATCATGTTCACAGTATAAGCTAACTCTCTGTCTAGACTGGCTTCGGCTCACAATCCTGATCACTGCCTCCTGAGTATCTGGAATTGCAGGTGTGTACCATTGTGCCCAGCCCCCAATTTTACCTTCTAGGAAACACTTTACATATCAGACAGACATCATTAGAGGTCACAGCAGCATGGTTGAATAGTTGGTGATATCCTAATAGGTATTTAAAAAGTTGGAAATTTGAGCTATCAAGATAATGGCAAATACTTGTTTGTTTAAGTTTCTGGGAAAACAAAGTGTCATAGTCCAGGTGAGGTTGGAGGTTTTTGCTGAGATCTGGGCTCTGGAGTCCCAGCATGGCAGTGTGGGCAGTGTTGGGTTCTGTCTTCCTCTCTATTGCTGTCTCTGCATCCCCACCTGTCTAGGCTCCTGTGGTTGGGTTGAGTGAGCCCCTCCACGGCCACACCCTTGCTTTAGGTGTCAGTTTGTCCATGTGCATCTTTTCTTTGCCTCATGGAGACAGGCATGTTAGTATTTGTAGGCTTAGAGATAGACCACTGCCATCATTTTAACCAGCACATGCAAAATGTGCTATCCTATTTTCCGAGCAGCCAGGTCCTGAGAAGAGGCTGAGATTTTCTTTTTCTGGTGAAATTAGAACAACAGTCCCAGCCAACTGCTGACAAGAAGATGCTGATGAAGGAGCTAGAAGTGAAGACCCAATAGCAGATCCCTTCACCACAGCCCAGGCGTTGCTGAGATGTTCAGATTCATATTGAGATGTGTGTTGTATTCTGTTATGGATATAGAACATTTTGTCAGGTTGGTGTTCTATATTTCCGATGAGTTTTACTGAGGTTCTGGGGGCTGAACACATTATGATCATTTCACAATAGCCAGGATCAGATTTTAAAATGATGTAGAATGAGTGGTTTTAACCACAAACCTGTAGGAAGATGAATTGAACTCTTGTCTCCAAGGTTTAATTCTAACTACTTGCTGTGTTCTTATTAAAATGAAAGCTGAACCTGAGACTGGCAACTTACATTTTCTTTGTTGTTGAATAATGTGTTCAATGTGAATGAAAATAATGCAGCGAAATGAATTTCATTGTGTCGGAGCCATGCTTGTCCTTAGTTGTTTGGGAACCAATATCTAAGCATGATGTGTTGCGATTGGGGCATGATGAGGATCATCATGACTAGGGGTGTGATGTATTTTGAGAAAGGATGAAATATAATGATACAGTTATCCTCTTTGGGATGGTATTTTTTTCCTTGGTTGTTTAAGTTCTCTGAGAAAGAAAAGGCTGCTTAGAAAACTACAAAATTCACGTCAAATTTGTGTTTATGCTATCTGTTGCCGTGGAGTTTCTTTCACTACACTCACAACCAGTTAAGTGGGTCAGAAACTGAATTTCTTTAAAGCAGCAAATGCGAAAGAACAGAGCGGTGGAGTTATCTCCCTGTGTGTATAGGTGCAAGTGGTCGGTCAAGGAAACCTTGCTTAGTCATTACTCTCTTATTTTATGGGTTAAGCAATAGAGAAATCCTTGAGATGAACTGTAGACAAAAGAGCTGTCTTCGTATATAATGAAATTTCATATCTCATAGGTGGTATTCATGAGTTAGAAATTAGAATATTGATTTCTGTTTGATGGCACTCAAGAGTTGAAGCTAATTTTAATATTCTGTGCACTTGGCATATTTTGGATTTTTGTCTGCTGTAACAGAAAATTTCCTAAACAGTAATTTTAAAACTTGATTACATTGGATTAGGGCAGTGAACATATTGCTCATCTCAGTAATGCCTCCAGCTTTTGAATTCATTAAAATAATAAAAGCTTTCTTTATCTGCCTCATTATTTTTAATGTGGTTTCCTCATTCAGTGGACTTAATCCCTTTGTTGGTGAAGCTAGTTAAACTTTCCCTTCTGAAAGGAAAAAAAAAATCATTCCTAGTTAATCTGATGCTTTTCTCTTTAGGGGCTTTTGAAATATTTTAAGGAAGCCTACAGAAAATGAAAAATGAGTGTCAGTCCTCCTGGACGGAACAGCAGCATGACTGCATGTTGCGTGTCGCGGGAGGGGCCGAGGGTGGCCGAGCCCCAGCGGGGTGGGGGTGGGGAGGGGGGTGGAGGTGGGGGTGGATGGGCTCCTGGGCGCCAACCCAGCTGCTGTGCTTCATTTCTTGTCTTGGACCAGGAGTCTACCTTATCTGCATCTGTCTCTTCATAGAGCAGATCAGCTATGATGAAGATCACCCGGGCCGCCCCGTTGTTAATTCTAAGCACTGAGTTTAAATGGCTAGCGCAGGCCGTACCTCTACGTTTAAGTCCTCCTCCCCTTCAGAACCCATGCTGCCCTCCGGCTGCTGACTCAGCTCTTTCCTTTCCTTCGCAGAAGCTTGTCTCAAGGACTCCTCGTCCCCCAGCTCACCCTATTACCTTGATTCTCCACTTGGGCTTCTTGCCAGGTCTTCAGCAGTGTTGGTCCAGCAGTGTCTTGGGGTGCCATGTGTCCTTTCTGGTTTCTGAGAAGATATCACATGCCCAGGCAGAGTGGGTGCTGTGGGGCCGGCCCGGCCTCCTCCTGGCTGCACAGCTATCAGATATTTCCTCCTCTTAATGACTAATGAAAAGGCCCATCGGGGAAGTCTCGGGGCTAGCACTGGAACTCTGCTCTTGTCAGTGGTCTCTGAATCACATTTTTTTCTGAGATGACCTATTACTGTGCCAGCCGTGGTGTTGGCTAGATAGCTAGCAGCCTCCATGTCTGCAAGCGTTTCCTTCCTCCTCTCCCCTTCTTTCTCCACTGTGCTGTTAATGTTGAAGGCCTCGAGGGAAGGCCCTTGCGTGGACCGTGGGTTGGTAGCCGTGCAGCATCTGTCTCCAATCCATTGAGCTCAGGTGCTGGCTGGCCTTTGTCTCGGCACTGGCACAGAACTTTGAACTTGGTCTTAGTAGCTCAGCGTATTGACCAAATGTAATGTCTAATTGTAAAAATAAAAGCTGCTATTTATTGAGCAGATACTCGCCACTGAACACTTTATAATTGATTTTCCTGCCCATCTTGTAAACTGAGTGTTGCCTCATGGCTTTCACTTCACAAATATCAGCCAGAAACTCGCAGAGTGAATGAACTTGAGCGCCGGAGGCAGAGCTCAGACTGAAACTCACATCTGATTTCTACACCCAAGCTCTTTCCACGGCGCCAAGGGCAGGCCGCCCAGGACTTCTGACAGTGCGTTGTACTTCCTTTGCGAAGTCATTGTACCACCAGCATCCCGGGACACAAAGCGGCCCACAGCCCCTACAGTGCTGTTGCCTGTTGCCTGTGCAATTCTGGTCTGAGTTTCTAGCCTAAGTGGTTCTTTCACTCAGATTTCTACCTGGAAAATATACTTCTGATGGGCCTGGCATTCTCTAACAGAAGTGACCCCGCCCCCCATACACACACACTCCACCCAGGCTTCCCTTACTTGAGTTCTCAAAAGCATACTTGTGTTCTCAGACCTTACTCCAAAGTATTTTCAGACCTCTGTCATGAATTCCATCCTAAGGCCATGAGAACGTTTGGTCATCACCTTATTTACCATAATGCTTGCTTTTCCCATCCTACCTAGGCTGGCCTCCAACTCTTAGGCATTAAGAAGTCTCCAACTTTAGCCTGTTGGGAGCAGCTGGGACTGGAGATGTGTTACTGCTGCTGGATTTCCCTCAGGAGTCTGTAAAGCGATTATTCCTCCTTTAGGTTTGGTGGATTAGTGAAGTAGTCTCCAGAGGTTTTTTGTGGTCTCACACACAGAATCTGCCTCTAAGGTGGTACACATTGTTACCTGGTGCTTCTGAGAAGGGCGGGGCCGGTGGACTGCTGGTACCACGGTGCCATCCGTGGCACCCTACTTCGTGTTTCTGCAGGGGAGATTCAGTGTTCCTTGCCTTCAGTAGACATAGCGGACGTAGCGACTAGGTCCAAGTGTTGTGTATCTTCCTGTCATGTATCTCCAGCAGTCCTCCAAAGATCCTGTGTGCGAAGGTTATTAGCTTTGCAAAGGAGGTCTTTATGGATAGTTGTATGAAACGATTCCAATTAACAAGAAGTGGGTAGATTGCCAGTCAGTGTCAGCTAATTAAATGATGATGTGCTCCTGTCATTAACAAGGACTCTGACTGGAGGGAAAAAAAGGATAAAAAGCAGATTCTTGAAATTTGTTGATAGAGAGGGTATATTATTCTATCCTCTATAATTAGAATAATAAAATGGTAGCCTCCCATTATGTATTGACATAGGGAAGTCTACTATTACTTTCTTCTGGGGTATAATTAATCAGTTTTAGCCACAGCATTTTAGACGTTACAGTGAAATGGAGTTTCATTAAAAATCACGGTTTAATAATAATGGGTCAATCATGCTGACACTGTGAGCTTCCAGTACCAAAACACATTGACCTGCAAGGGGCTGCGCTAGTGTTTTATGGCTGACTCTGCTTCAGAATTCTTCTGTGAAGAGAAAGAAGTTTCATTTGTGGGAGCTTGCAGTGAGTGCTAGGCTGTGGCGGCAGGGGCACTGTCTGACACCTTCTAAGCGCTCTGCCAGCTCTTCAGGGGAGCTGGGTCGGGGAGGAGGCTCTGCTGGGTTGCAGTAGCATCTTACCAGTATAGCCAGGGAATGGAAGAGAAATGTGCATCTTACTTTCCTGCAGTCCCCAGTCCTCACCAAAGCTCCTCAAGCAGCTTGCTGACCGTGCTGTGGCTCCTGAGGAATCATACCTTCATTCCCTAACGTGGACCGTTGCTCATGCAGACTCAGGTGGCTCAGCGTCCTGCTGGAATCATGTGGCTTGATGTTTCTGCAGTCAGGCAGATAAATGGGTTGATTGTTCTAGATGGGGACTGGTGTTGGGGAGGGTACAGAAACATAGGGGCCGAGGGCAGGGCCTTAGGGATATAGGGGACCCAAACCCAAATAAGAAAAATTGTGGGAGCTTACACCTAAATTCAATGTTTGTGATGATTTCTGTAGGGTAACTTTGATATCTTTCCTTTCAAAATGCATTATAAAGAGAACTTGGAATGTCATTGTACACGCTAGACTGCAAGAGACTTACAGTTTACTAAACGGCACTGGCTTTAACGCCCTTTGGGAAGATGTGGTTCACATAGTAACATATGATGTAAGAGTAATCCCTGATCCTCATGCAGACTGCCTATGGATTAAGTACGCTATAACAGTATGTCCTTTAAAAAGCACACCTGCCAGGCTAGTTTTTCTGATTGCACATTAGTGGCTCTGTTACCTTCTGCGGTCCCGGACTCACTCCCTATTATCGTCATATGTGCTGTGGCTGGGGACATGGGTCCTTTTCCAGTGCAGCATATGTGGAACTTCCTAGCCTCCTTTTTCTCCATGAAATAGCTGCCTTGTGGCAGAAGTAACGTCATATCTCTTTTTCTTTCTAGTCAGTTTTGTTTGTAGCTATCTAGAAAGAATTCAGATGCCCAAAGGAGGACTTGCTAGTGAGCATGCATGCATTTGTACTGATTAATTGCTGTCACTGAGGTGCACAGCATTGGGACACAAGGCCAGCCCTCTGAGTGGAGAGGAAGAGAACAAACATCATGGCTCAGGTTTGAGCCTGGCGGTGCATGGCTATTCTCCACTGCTTGCTTCCGAGCGTCTCATTTTATTTACAGTAATTTCTTCAGTGCAGGCTTAAGAATAAGACAGCGGAGATAAAAAAAATCTCTGAAAAAGCAGAGTTACCTGAGTGTGATTTTTCTTCTTTATGGGAAAGTTAACTTTTCACCAAAACAAGACATCATTAGAGCCAGGAACAGGTTACACATGGCAGCAAGTACTGTTTTTCTATACGGAATCTGAGAGACACACTACTAAAATTTGAGTATTTCTAGATTGCTGCATAAACTTGAATGGTTTAACAAGTTTAAAGAAGGTTTCTGTGGTGTTGTCAAGTATTGGGTAGATGGCATCGCAGCCATTTAAATTCATAGCCTGCTCTGCAGGGAGGCTGTGGCTCTGCAACGTGGCACCATCTTCCCACGCTGGACGTCCACACCCGTGGGCTCCTGTTATTTTTGTGAGTTCCCACACCATGAAAGACAGAACCTGGGAAGTGAAAGCAGAGGGAATGGCTGCAGTAGCATGCTTCCAGGCTGCCTCCCATTTGGACAACTGATACCTGCTCATAAAGTTGGTGACTTGAGGGATGGGCGAGGTTGGACAGATAGGGGGGGGGGACGGGGTGTCATCGGTCAAGATGCAATGTACTCATAAATGGAAACCCATTTGGACAATTGTTAAAGGTAATAAAAATTAATAAGGAATACAAATGCGTGAGTAAACATGAAGAGATCCCTAGTGTGAACTGAAAGTGTTTGTTTTTGAGGATGAAAACTCAAGTTCAGAGAACTACAGATTTTGTTTTTATCACAAGTGTTATAGCACTAAGTGGTTCTTAAAAATGTGTTTAATTTTAATAAAACTGAAAAGAATGAAAAAAATTGAATGTAAATGCAAACACAAGTCATCACGAAGTCAGAATTTATCCTTTTTGCTTAATGGAATCTTTGCAGCCGTGCTGGTGCCTGCAGCCTGCCCTGTGGCTGCTTCGTGGGAAGCAGAGGAGGAGCGGAGCTCGGAGCAGGGCTCCCTGCATCCCGGTGTGGTTTACAGCTCCTGTAACACACAGCTGGAAGTGATCACTTAACATTAGACAAAATCATCCAGTCGGGTGTTTTAGGTTCAGAGCAAAATCAGTTCTGATTCTGGTTTTCTGCAGGAGATTGAGCCATTCTCCCAGGTAGTGAAACATCCAGATGTTAGCCTCCTGCTTTCATTAAATGTTTCTGGAGTGGTTTTTGTGATTCTTTAGGAAAGACTTTTTATAAACCAACATAAGGTGAAGGATTGGTTTTAGGTTTATGTCTATAACAAATGAAATTTCCTCTGCGCAGCTTCCTGGGAGGCTTGCTCAGATACTGTCGTGACACCAGGCCAGTTCTCTGAAGCCTGTTGAGGACTCTGCCACTACTCCGGGAAGGGCACAGACTTTTGCAACTCAGGAAGCATTTGGAAGATTCCTTTCCCACAGGGCATTCCAGCCTTGTGAGGAAAGAAGTTGCACCCTCTTAGTCTATTAAATGGCTGCAACTGACAGAAAAGGCCGCAGCTCCCCATCTCCTCAGCAACCCTGTGGCCAGGGCCAACTCCGTATTCATCGTAGGTTTACTGGGAAGAGATGCAAAGAGGATTGAACCATGTCCAGCACACTTGAAGGGCTGAATGCTTTATCAGGTGGTTTTCACATAACTGGAGATGAGTTCAAAGGAATGTAGATAGTGTAGGAAACATTTAAACATAAAATAGATTTTTGGGGGACAGTTGATACAAGAAGTGACTTGATTAAAAAAATAGGTCTATTTTTGATTCCAGAAGCTAACTGTTATGAATACAGTTGTTCAGTAGCTGAGTGGACACATGTAAGAAGTGCTAGGCTCTGGGTGCCACAGCGGGGCCCCACTGGGAAGGGAGAGATGAGGGCTCAGCATGGGCTGGTGGTAAATTGAGTCTCTTTGGCACTGTTTACAGGATGGGAAAAAGAAAGACTCACATGTTATTTTTGTAGAGCTAGACTTCATTGCTCTGAAGAATATCTTTAAAGAACTAGATATTTTACATTTGAAATAATTAATCAGAAGACAGTGTATATGGGTATTTGGTGGGAACATATTCAGTGCCTAACAAGATTTCTTTAAATAGTCTCTGAGTGGAGTTTGGAGATTTGCTTATTTTAAAATGTGCTGCCACAAACCACAGAGGTATCCCCCAAGCCAATAATGGATTATAGGTAAAATTTAATGGAAGTGCCTTCCTAGTTTACTTTAGAGTGGAAAAAATAATCAACTAAATATAAAACTCACTACTTTTATCTAGGGACTTGGAGAGAAACTTACATGCATTCCTAGAGAGAGATCAGCTTCGCTCTGCAGCTTAGAAGAAAAATCAATTACGATCTAAGGCTGTGGGAGCCAACGTGGGTGATTACTTGTGCCCCATCCACTTACACCATCCTCTGAGCTGATGCTACATTCAGAGAAGAGAAACAGCTTGAACTTTTGCAGTTGGGAAGCCAAGTGAAACTTTCCAACTCTTCACAACCTTGAAAATTGCATGTCACTGAGTCAAGTAAAAATTCAGCCTCAGTAGGTAGACAGGGAGACTGGCTTCTGTGGCCCATCCCAGAGGTGGCAGTAGGTCTTTAGCAGATCATTGTTCATGTCTGCTGAGTGTTTGCTGCTGTCTGTATTCTCTTTGGAGAAATAGACAAAAAAGACAAATGCAGATTATGATTGAAGTATGCCTAACTCACACACTGAAGGAGGCCAGTGGGACTGCTAGTGGCTTAGTGTTTCTTTTTGGAGTGACAAAAACGACTTGCATAAGTAAAAGCCATCAAACAGGGTACTGTAGAACTTGAATATTGTGACGTATGAATTATATCTCCATTTTTCCAAAGCTCATCAATTCCAAAATTGTAGTCACTACAGGTGACATAGCAGATGTAGTCCAAGATCTTGTGTTGTCCAAGAAGTAGCTTAGCTTGTGGATCTTGTACCTGTTATTAGGCTTCTGTTTCCCTGTTTTTCCTTCTCCTTCCTAACTAGTCTTCCTCGGTCACTTCTTCTGTAGTGAACTCTCACTGGTTTTATGCAGGGTGCAGTTAGTCAGAATGTGCCCTGTACAACTCTTAGAGATGTTACTGCTCATCTGACATTTAGGAGCAGCTTCATTTTAGTCCCAGTCTCCCATTCACTAACCTCATCCATTTAGAAGGTCACTCATTCACCTATGTATTCATTTATTTTGTGTTCATTGGTTCCTTGCTTGGGGTATTCACTGGTTTTCTCATTAATTCAGTACACTATATTTTTTACCTTAAAATGATTTGCTGGTGTGTTTGTTGTGCCTGATCTGTAGAACCCATGAACCCCAGCCTTCTTCCCATGTTTCTCCAACTCCTAGGTGTTCTCACCTCCCCTGTGACTGGCTGTTTTCTCTCTGTGTAAGTGCCAGTATGAGCAGAAGCTTGTCTCAGCAGGAGTGGGGCGGGACGCCATGCTGTCTGCCGCTCTGGCTCCTCTGCAGGATGTCCCAGGTGGTGGGCCAGAGCTTCCCGGTGTCAATGGCTAGCTCACTGAGCAGTAGGGCTCCTCACCTCCATGGCTGGTTTTTATGTTATTGCAGGGTAGTGATTGTGACTAATACACACATTTAACACAATTGCTTCAAATTGTGCTGTGTATGACTGTGCCTGCAGAACCTGGCCGTGTGTTGAAATGGTGACTTGGGAGCATCGTCTCTGGTGTCCTATCTGAGAAGATGGTAAGCCGGATGACAAGCACTGCCAGAGCCCCAGTTGCACAGTCCCATGAGCCCTCGCCCCTCCTCTCCCTTGTTTGACATAAGCGAACAAAAAAATGGTGTTGGAAAGCCTCCCACTTAATCATGTTCCATAGTCCTTAAGGCCCTTTAAAATCAGTAAAGGACTGTGAGAGGTCAGATTAGAGTTAGAAGTTGATTCCTCGCAGGAGTTTTGCTCACTGATCTATGCTTCCTTTTGCTTGAACTTTCATTTTTATTTGTACAGTGCGGTTTCTGTTTCTCTCTTCCTGCATTTTTTGATGACCTTCATATTCTCTTTAATTAAGAAGCTTTACAATGATTGATGTTGGGATGGCTGCATTTTAAGCAAATGTATGTTTTTCACCTGGTGACCTCTGTGTTCAGTAGAGTGGACTTGTATGGGATGACTAGAGGAATGTCATTAGAGCGCTGGTTCTCTGGGGGAATGTGACACATATCCCTAAGATGGCTTATTTATGACCCTCTATCAGTCTGGAGCATACTTAAGTTATGCAAATTAGGATGGATTCCAAAAGTTCACATTATAAAATTTAATTAGGCCATATCATATTAATTAATCAAAAGCACCTTCATTGCCTTGTGTTACCAGCTACTCTGCTGACACAAGATACAGGGTGAATGACACAGAATCCCACAGCTTTCGGGTCGTTGACTGAGCCACTGCAGCACTTCAGCATATCATAGTAGAAGAAAGAGCTACTTCTTGAATTTTTATGAGCGTGTCAGAGTTTTAAATGATAGTAATTTCCCTGCCCTGAAATATTAATGTGGTTATAAGTCAGAGAAGGTCTTCGTATTTGCAGCTCTTGCTCCTTGCCTCAGCCCTAGCTGAGGGAGCCGATGGCAGCCACCCACGTGTGCACCAAATGCCCTTGGTGTTGGCTAAGCTGGGCACTATAGTTTTAGGCTGTATAATATGCAAACAAGCATCCTTTACACGTAGCTATTAGTGCTTGAGAGGAAAGGGAATGGGAGAAAAAGGAAAATGTGGTAAGCCAAACTGTGGTTGCATGTAGATACAGAGTCAGTGGAAAGATTAAAAAGTCCATTGAAAGTCTAAGGGCCCATGTTTTCTCTTCAAAAGTGCTGCTTCCAGGGAAATACAGGATGCTCCCCAAAGAGATACTAGTAGTTCTTTTTTCTTTAATTTTTTTGTGCCTGTCCTGAGGCTTGAACTTACAACAAAAATATATTCCCCTTGAGGTATCGTCCTTTTTTGTCTCTTTCTTCTCTCTTTTTTCCTTTTCCTTTCCTTTCTCTTTTTTTGGCACTAGTAATAGGACTTGAACTCAGAGCCTCAAACTCTTTTTTTTCCACACTCAAGGCTGGTGATCTACCACTTGAATCAGCTTCACTTCCCCTTGAAGTTCTTTGAGCATATAGATAGCACTGGTTTAATTATAAAGTTTTGTTTTGTTTTGGGTGGTACTCTCTGGTTGGCTTTTTATTTCTCATTGAGATTTTTGAGGGTCTTAGCAGGAGTTGTCTCTTGGGCATTTAGGCTTCTGTTGGTCTAATATATTGATACCTTCAGGTAGTGTCATGTACATGAATTATCTTTTTGTAGCTTAGTTAATTTTAAAAAGATAGGAATTCAGGCGAGAGCTTGGGAAGGAGTGACTTATGTAACTGTACCCCCTCTGTATATTACCTCTATAATAATAATAATAATCAAAAAAGAAGAACTATGAATTAAAAACTGGAATAAATTCAGAATTCAGATTTCATATTGATGAATGTAATATTATATGCTTAAACCTATCTTCTAATCTAGGGACTTGCTTGAAAAGCTATTTCCAAATTATAAATCCAGTGTATTCATTGTTTCTCTCACTCTTGTATCAGCTCTAAATCCCTTCCAAGATCAGCTAAGTTGTGGATGGATATGTTTTATAGGATTTTTGCCGATCTCAGAACATAAAGCAGTCCTTCAGAAATGGTGCTAAAAATTGAATGAAGACATCATCTGTCAGCGCACATTGCAGACAGAGCAAATATCTTTCCCCTCTGGTTCTTTATTTTTCTCTGAGCTATATCAACTGTCTTGGTTAACTTCCATAACCTTCTTCTGACCTTCAGCTTTTGACTTTTTAAAAGGGGAAATTACGTAGTTGCATTTGAGGTATTTTATAAAATAATTTGTCTGCAACTGGCTTTCTTCATGTTTAATAACCATTTCTAGATTTGGGAAGAGATTTATGTGAGATTTAGTCACTGTCCTCACAAAAATCATGAAACTGTAGTTCAAACGAACTTTCTATAAGAAATTTCTTTTTTGGGGTGGGGGTTGGTCATGGGGCCTGAACTCTGGGCCTGGGCGCTGTCCCTCAGCTCTTTAGCTCAAGGCGAGCGCTCTACCACTTGAGCCACACTGTCACTTCTGGCTTTTTCTGCTTATGAAGTGCTGAGGAATCGAACCCAGGGCCTCAGGCATGCAAGGCAAGCGCTCTACCACTGAGCCACCTTCCCAGCCCTATAATAAATAAATTCTGTGGTTAAGGCCCTCCACTAGTTTATTTTTCCTCCACTCTACCTCTATTTGTCCTTCCTTTCTTTTTTGAGACAGTGTCTTACTAGGCAGCCCAAGCTAAGATCCTTCTTCCTCATATATACACCTCTTTGCCTGCCAGATTCTATAATTTAGAAAGGAATATTTTGATCTAAAATAATCAGCAAGAATTATAGCCAGAATACATTTTTGGGTCCCAGTGGGACTATGGGAATGTGGTACATACTTGGACACTTCTGACTGAAATAGTTCAAGTGTGAATTTGCCATTATGTTGAGCAGGAGTGTGAAGGACACAGGCGCAGGAGAGCAGCTGACCGTGGCCTGGTTTTAAGTGGGAGCCTCTCCTTCATGACAGGGGAATCATGTGTGCCCTGCACAGCCGGCACTTGGGCCGGCTCTCGACCCAGAGGAAACCCCTGGGTAGCTGGGGGGTGTGAGGCAGGCGGGGAAGGTCAGTGCCGGCGGGTTGGATGAGCGTCTGACAGTGCTTCCAGGCAGCAGTGTCTCTCCAAGTGTGCTCTGCCCCTCCACAGGAGCACTGGCTGCACAAGAAGCAGTGCTGCCCTCCATAGGACCTGGACAACAGTGCTGCCCTCCACAGGACCTGGACAGCAGTGCTGCCCCTCCACAGGACCTGGACAGCAGTGCTGCCCCTCCACAGGACCTGGACAGCAGTGCTGCCCTCCACAGGACCTGGACAGCGGTGCTGCCCCTCCACAGGACCTGGACAGCAGTGCTGCCCCTCCCCACGGTGCTTTCCTGGCGGTGACCACGCTCCTGCATGCCCAGCCGTCCAGGGAGCAGCAGATGTGGCCCGCAGGGGAAGCAGTTCTGCTTTAGAGAACTAGTTTGTAACGGTTCCCAGGGGCCCTCTGGAGACCCCATCTGAATGTTCTGGTCTCCCCCTTGACGTGGCAGAGTCTTGGGAGCATAAAGGGGTTTCAGACTGGTGATGGTGAGTGCGTTTCCCCACAATCATTCTTTCAGCATATATCCTCTGGGCTCCGGCCGTGCCCAGAGCGCTTTGTGAGATTCTGGTCCTGCGTTTAGCAGGACAGCATCTTTGACTGAGGCAAGACAAGTCAGCACCTGCAGTATGAGATGACAAGGTCACTATCCTCATGCAGGTCAAACCTTTGTGCAGCGGGAGCGCATGGGAAGGACCGTGACAATAGCAGATGTATCAGGACAAAGCCGAGACAGACAAGGAGACACTGAGGAAGCCCGGTGAATAAAATCCCAAGGCTGCTCTAGAAACTTAGTCCTCTGGTCCTTGGCCCAGGGGTGCTGCGCTGGGTCATGCTGTAAGGGACAGCAGAGGTAAAGCAGGCTTGGTTGTGAGCTTTCTTGAATTCACGGGCAGAAAGTTTAGACTTTAGCTGGGCACCAGTGGCTCACGCCTATAATCCTAGCTATCCAGGAGGCTGAGTTCCTGGTTCCAAGCCAGCCCACACAGGAAAGCCCATGAGACTCTTATCTCCAATTAACTAGAAAACTAGAAGTGGAGCTGTGGCTCAAAGTGGTAGAGCACTCACCTTGAGTGAAAAAGTGCAGGGACAGGGGCGAAGTCCTGAGTTCAAGCCCCATGACTGACCAAAAAAAGAAAGAAAGTTCGGAATTCATTCTGTAGTAACCCAGAACTGCCTTTATGTTTCCAGGCAGTGGGATAAAATGATTGTGATGATGTAGAAAGATAATTCAGTCAATAATGTGAAGGATTAGTGAGTTCTAGAACGGAGGAGAGGAGGCTGACTGAACCATGTCAGCACCGCATGGCATTTAAGTTAGCAGCAGCACACCCGTGCAGTGTGAGTCCCGGATGTTCCATTTGTGCAGACACTATGCATGTATACACACTTACCCCTGTTTCCTCCCCCAATACACAATCCAAACTTGTCCATTACAAACCGGACCAGATACCTGATGGCCTCATAATGTATTCTGGATTAGTCGCAGAAAACTTTTACACACACAAGTGCATTTAAGTTATTTTTTATTTTTCTTTATGTTACAGTGATAGCATTAATTTTAAAATTATGTACAGTTACTTACATTATCTACTGCATTTCACTTCAGAAATATATGGGGGATTCTAAAATCTATTATGAAAAGGAAAGTGCTTCTGAAAGGGCTCAGAACCCCACCCCACCCCCAAATAGACCTCTCCTCCCCTAATCAAAATCTGGCGCTAGTCTTCAAAAAGAAGCCATCCCTGCTCGAGGCAGTGGGCTGGGAAGAGTCACCGACGGCCACACTGGGCCGCTTTTCTTCTCTGGGGGACGCTCTGTCACTCAAAGCCGCAGTGCACTCCCTGCGCGCACCCCAGGCCTAGTGCAGGGCCGCAGCCTGCCTGAACACCCGACTGACAACCCCAAGCAGAATGAGCTCAAGCGTTCTTGTAAGTTCTGGTGCTTTCCTGAGCTGAGACTGCACTGGAAAGAGGCAGAGCTGACAAAAGGCCATTGGGAAATCCTCAATCTGCAGAAGAATTTGGTATTCAATTTTATTCTGATTTTAAAGTACTATTTTTTAGATGAATCTAATCGCTAAACTCACTGCAGTGAGACAGAGTGAAACATGAAAGGGAGAAGACAGGTAGTTAAAAAGGTGCACCTGTAGTTTATTGTCATTTCTATCACAGTATTAAATATTTAATCGTATCAAATACTTATCGCCATCATTACCATCATCATCAAGTTTCACTGTATATGGTAAGGGCAGAAATCGTGCATGAAACAGAGTTCCATTTGAAGTAGAAACCTTCAAATCACTGTCATAGAGCTGCTCCAAAAACTCAAAGCTGCTCCAAGCTGCCCATGTCCTGGCCTTGTCTCCTGGCCTTCATTAGGATATTGCCCCAAAGCAGTATGAATTCCCAGTAGTCGACATAGTTAACTTACTATGCTACTGCTGCTTCTCATCCCCATCCATGGTCTCCACAGGGGACAAGTGTCACCTGCTGTTTCCTGTACAACCCAGCATCCCAGAGTGCCTGCAACACAGTACCATGCATGCACAGTACCACCAACACAATACCATGCATGCACAGTACCACCAACACAGTAGGCACGCATGGTGCCACCAACACAGTACCATGCATGCACAGTACCACCAACACAGTAGGCATGCACAGTACCACCAACACAGTAGGCACGCATGGTGCCACCAACACAGTAGCATGCATGCACAGTACCACCAACACAGTAGGCATGCACATTACCACCAACACAGTAGGCATGCACAGTACCACCAACACAGTAGGCATATGCAGTACCACCTACTACTCATGGACACTTTGTTGGGCATTTGGCCGCTCCCTCACATAGAGAAAATTATCTAGTGTGTACTATCAGAGCCTGCAAGTTAGACACCCTGGACACAAAGATGAAGAGTGTCTGGTACAGCAGTTAGTGAGCGGTGCATCTGACTCGAAGCCCCGGCAGTCTGGACCCTCAGTACAGAGCTGCTTCATCTTTCTCCCCTCAGGAATGAGATTAACTAGCCCTATTACTGATCCACTTCCCTACTTACACTTTAACAAACAAGATGAAAAATAATGTACATCTGTCTTCCTGTTTTATTGTGAACCTGACTACTCTTTTAAACAAGAAAATGTAGTCTTTAAGACAATGTCTTCACAGGCCTATATTTCTCAAAACTGAAATTGTTGACTTTCTGCCCTCCGACAAGCACCCAAGAATTTTGGGGTTGGGAGTATAAGGTGGTTTCACATGTGTTAATCAGTCAGAGTGAACTAAGAAAATGTTGCTAATGCTGTTAATGGCAAATAGGGTTGCCTGGGGAGGTTTGAAGTTCAGATGAGTATTTTCATCATAATTTTGTCTGTCTATGAACCGTCAGAGCTTCACTCTTGAATTATAGCCTCTCTGAGTGGTGCCCTCTGTTCATTCGTGACTGGGGAAAGGAAAGCCTGTGGCTGAGAAAACTGAAAGGTGCACAAGTCACTGGCTAGACTTGCTGGCATCCCCGCGTGAGGCCCGCCCCAGGCTCGCTCTGGGAAGCGTTTTGCACGCCTGGAATCTCTTCGTGTGCTTAGCTTCCTTTCCTCTCTGCCTTTGACTATAAGTAGACCTCGCTGTAATTTTTATTCGGTGAGACAGAACTTTTAAAAACGCTGCATGAAGGGCATGGTGAAGTGTTTCCTGCTGTGGGTCCTGATTCTTGCTTTGTGTACAACTCCATTTAGTGCACAGCTAAAATGTTCTAGCAGGTTCTGTGGCACTGTCTTCATATAATGTCTTTTAAAAAGGGAGGAAAAAAATGCATTCAAAGCTCTTTTGTCCTGATGGAGCGATTTTTTACCCTTGGAGCAGAGAGAATCCTCTCTGCGGCCTCTGATAGAGCCTTGAGTGAGCTCCTTGGCATAGTGTCCTCTCCCAGGGCCACAGCACTTGGTTCCGGTTTGATTAAACAGCAGAATCATGCTGCCGGCTACTCAGTTCCCTGCGTCCACTCTCAGCAGTCAGTGCGCAGCAGAAGATGCTGCGTGAATGTCACACGGTGAGGTCCTCAAAGACAGTTAAGTTACTAAGAGACCAGAACGGAGCATCGCTCATGAGCCGAGACCAGCCCTGTCCTGCTTCGTTCTGAAGTCTTCACTTTGACTGCATCTGGTGAATGTGCTTCGTTTTCTCCCGTGGAATTCTTTACGATGGTCTCTGACTATGTGCTACACTCGGCTGAAGCAGGCTTTCCTCCTCACCCGCCAGTCTATCGTGTCCTCAGATGCAGCTTCTAAATTGTTGTTAGATAACATCTTTAGCACCGAATCCCTGGATGTTAAACAAAACAAAACGTGTCTACCCATATCAGCACCACAAGGTGTCTGAAAAGACCAAGTTTCTAACAAGCCTAGTTTCTCCGGTTATCACTTTCACCACCTGTGTCCCATGGTTCATCTTGTCATCAACATCTTTATCAACTAGAATAAATCTCATAATCCGGGAAACGCTTGACATGTTTAGGGGTCACAGTTGGGGCAGGCTGGCTCAGGTCTCTGTGAACCTCATTGTACGTGCCAGATGATGGGTGTGTCCCACCTGACCCCATTACCCAGATGTTACGTGTACAGTTACGTTCTTTGTGTCTTTCTGGTTCTCACATCATCTGCCTTACATCTTAGTTGGACGTTGGCTTGTGCAGCTGTTCCTTCAGGCTGACCATGGTCACACACATTTAGTGCAGCTGCATCGCCCAGAGCAGTGTTTTACCATAGATGGGTGACCAGCATGTGCAAGGAAATGGGCTGTCATCAAACCTGACCTTCTTACTATGGGACTGGATCTTTGGAAGTTGTGCAACTTCACTAATTATCTTCAAAGACTTTTCTATCACTGGCACATTTGATAGAATCTGTTTTCTTCTTAACCACAGAATTTGAGCCTGCTAGTGATGATAGGAATGTGTTTGGGTGTCACATTACTGCATTAGAGACAATCCCAGGGAGGTTAAGTGACTTGCCCAGGATCAGCAGCCAACTTCCCACTCTGCTAGGCTGGAATATAGGCTGAGGTGGTTTTCACAGACATCGCTCACCACTGTTCAAAACAGTTGCTTCATGATGATGGCGATAGAAGCATTTGTCATCAATTTATTGAGATTTGTTATCTGCAGAGTATAGTAAGTATTGGTAGGGAAGCATAGGTACAAATTAAATTGTGTAAGTGGAGAGATTTAAACATAGAGAAAATGCTAAGCTCACTGGTGGGTGGGACAGGCTGGTGACGGGTGGAGAGAGGGCCTGCGCGGTGAGCTGACGGAAGAAAGGCTGCCCGCAGGAGTGGACTGAGCTACCGGCCTGTGCTGCCAGGATGCCGCTGCTTTGCTCATCCTTACATCAGATGGCGCATTACTGAAAACCTGGAAACGTTGCCCCATTCCTTTGAATGATTTAACTGCTTCTTTTGGACCTGGTATGCTACTGCCTATACAATAATGAAATACTGTATTTGAGTAGCTGTAATGTAATGAGAAGAAAACAGAGTTGCAGTTTGACCCTGGCACCGCCAGGGTGGAGCTGCAGGTGCGTCCTTCCTGTTCCTTCCTGTTGTGCTGTACACACCTGCTATGTAGATGGCCCGCTCTGTGCTGTCAGCCGTCTATAGCATGCAGTTCTCCTTGCAGGGCTCCGAGCAGGTTTGGCTGCACTTACTGATGGTGTCGTGGCTCAGGACTTGAGATTTCCATGGTTTCTGAACCCTGTAGTTGACTCAAGTTACTCAGTTTTCAGGAAAAGACCAGGGTAAGGTGTGAGGAGAATACTTCTTAATGTTCATTTGCTTTTATCCCCTCTGTTTTTCGCATTTATTTATTTGTTTGTTTGTTTATTTGGTTGTGGGGCCTGAACTTTGGGCCTGGGCGCTGTCCCTCAGCTCTTCAGCTCCAGGCTAGCAATCTACCACTTGAGCCATAGCGCCACTTCTGGCTTTTTCCTGTGTATGTGGTACTGAGGAATCAAACCCAGGGCCTCATGCATGCAAGGCAAGCTCTCTACCACTGAGCCACCTTCCCAACCCAGTTTTTGCCTTTAAACTTCACTGGAGATTGTGTTTTTGTAGAAATTAACCCTCCCACCCCCACAGCCAAGCATGTTTTCTCCTGTTGGAAACGTCATGAGAAGAAATTCCATGATCCACATATTTAAAATGGGGCCTGCCATAGCAGCCCTGGTGCGTGATTGAGGTTCACGATGGCTGCTCTCCTCAGTGGACACTTTGAGTGAAAAGAGCCCTGGGGAATGGAGGTGGGGGTGGTCGATGGTGGGTGTCTGGGTGTCTCTTGGCTGGGACACCATCGGGGCTTGGCCTGGTCATCAGATACACTGCCATCTTGCATTGGGTTATGGAGCTCCAGTCAGAGTAACTAGTCAAAGTTTGGTGGAAGGATTCAGTTAAGAGCTAACTAAAACCAGTCCCTTAGTCAAGCCTGTGATGTGCTCTTTAATCCATGCGTACATTTTTGAAAATTACTTTGCAACTGAAGCTATTTCATTAATGTGTAACAGGATTAATATTCAGTGAGTTGTTTTTGAGGATACATGGGAGATTCTTGGATCCTTAGTAATTTATCACTTAGCTGCCATTGGTCATTTTCAGAACTCTCAGTACCATTTACTAGCAAGCACCTTGAGCAGGGTGTGTGTGCGTGTGCGTGCGTGCATGTGGGATGGCTGTGCATGCATTCTTGGACCTTTGTTACTGGAATCAAGACAATATTAGAAATCTTTGTCTTTATTCTGTATTCCCTTCCTGGGAGTCAACTCTTCCCATTCAGTCTACAAAGCATGATTAGCTTAGAATTTTGAGAGACTGATTTCTTGCAAGTGGAAGTATTTTCCAGTAGTGCTGTAGCTCATTGGAGGTGCTGTGCATTGTTATGAAGGAGGATCATAGGCATTGTAGTAACTGGGGTTTTCTTATGAACACAGCAGGGGGTCTTGTTTGGATAGCAGTGCTTTAGCAATCTCTGTGCTGTGTATTATGCTCTGTCCCAGATGCCATCACGACCTGCGTGCTCTATTCCTGCAGGGCATTGTGCGTTACTCCCTTTATGATTGATTGCCAGAACATGTAGTGCCTATGACAGCCAGTGTGAAGTTGCTGTACTGTAGGGAAGCCTTCTGCGAGAAGGTTTGGGATACTCAGCCCTTGATTTCAGGACCTGATAGAAAAGTATTTCCCAGCGTCACTTGTCTGGGACTACACTGGAGAAGAAATCCAGTGTTCCCAAGTCAACCCCTTCTCCTTTTCACAGAAATAGATGAGTTTGGGTTATACTAATATGAGGAATAATGAGGAAACAGTTTTCCTTGGTAAGTTGGGAGTCCTTTCAAAGTTCATAGCCATGATGAGCAGTTCAAACTTACCCTCCCCCAACCAAATAACAGGAAACTCCAAAGGAAGAAACACTGCACTAATTTACTTTCTCCCCACAATACCCAAAAGAAAGGTCATGTTAAGATAATGATCTAGTGAAAGATTGCTTTTCTTTCATATTACAAAAGTTGAAAGACCACTGCAGGGATTATGAAATGGAAGGTAATGTCTTAAAAGATGCCCTGTTTCTAGTTGTTACTAAACTGCCGTCTTTTCAAGGCAAGGACTGCTTCCCATTCCTTTTGCACGTTCATTGCAGCAGTGTGTAATGAGCCTAAGGTGAAAGAAAAGTCAGTTCTGGTCAGCGCTGCGGAAATGGTGGTTGATTGAGCAGGTGCTGGGAGCCTGGCACTGGGCTCCGAGGTAGAAGCGCTGATTGACTCATAGAATAGGTGGTCCAGCCCTGCGTGGCAGCTGAGGCAGATGTGTGAACACTGCTCATGCTCACCACGGTGTTCTGGAAGCACACGGGACGTATGTGTTGGGTTGGAGATTGTGACTTCACAGAATAAATCCCATCCCCCTTTGCTGGCCAGTGATGCATTATTTATAGATCAAGTCAGTGCCCAGCTAGCCAAGGTCACTCTGAGCCAGGAGCGGTGGCAGGAGTGCAGGATGTGGAGATGAACATTACTTGCTCCTTGAAGGAGAACCCCTTGTTTCTGGAAGGCTGCCAGGTTCCTCGCAGCTTATTACCATCCAAGCCCTCCCCGTTGTCCAGTCACAGTTCCTGTGGCGGCCCCTCTTCACAGCTACGCATGAAAGTACAGTTTCCCCATGTCTTCATTTCTGAAGGCTCCCATGTCAACGAAGACTAGTGTTGCATAGACTGGAGTGCTTCTCTTTTGTTGGTCTGTCTTTGTTATTGGGAGTCTCAGCTGTGAGCCTAGTGCTAGGTGAGAATAGATTGTGTTCCTCTCCCACACAGAGAATGCGTTCTTGGGAAAAATCATGTAGCGTGTACGTGAGACAAAATGGAAAAGGCCATAGGCCTTGGAGCTCCTGCTGGGTGATGGAGAATGATTGGGAATCTCACTCTGGAGAGAGAGTGTATTTACTTAGCTGTAAGAACAGAGCCTCAGCCAGTGTGACCTCAACATATCAGAGTTTTTCCTCTCATATCGAGGTCCTGGAGGGACCTTTCAATTGTACTTAGAGATAGAGGCTCTCCTCCTGTCTTTGCTCTACTGAACTATCACTTCCAAGGTTCTACAGATTCCAAGTGTACCTGAAAGCCTTAGAGTTCCAGCCATGAAAAGACAGGTCATACAGCCAGAGTGCACACCTTGTCCTTGTGAGTACGTTCCCCTGAACTCTCTCTCACACAGTGTTTATATTTACAACATGCTAAAAATAATTTTAAACCTGGTGCCATTGTAGCAAGCCAAGAGGCTGAGTTCTGAGGACTGTGGTTCAAAGTCAGCCTGGGCAGAAAAGTCCATGAATCTCTGATCTCCAATCAACTACCAAAAAGCTGGAAGTAGAATTGTGACTTAAGTGGTATAGTGCTAGCCTTGAGCAAAAAAGCTCAGGGTCAGCACCCAGGCCCTGAGTTCAAAGCCCAGGGCACACACATGCACACACAGTGAAGGTCGAGCAAGAAGGAAGAGTTGATTATTGGACCTAACGGTTGTTCCAGCACTGACTCAGCTCCGTCGGCATTTTCTTGGAGGAGCATGGAGGATTTGGGGATTAGGCATCAGCATCCGTGAACAGAAAAGGAACCTCCACGTGGTTTATGGGGATGCTGGAGATGGAACTCAGCCAGTGTGCTAGCCCTGAGCCATCTGCTGGCACAGCTTCTGTGGCTGCTCCCTCGGTGGTGGCTGCAGCCTGCTTCGTCTTGGTTGTCTGGCTGTCTCATTATGTCTTCAGTGCTGGTGAGGTGAAGGGGCGTTGTGTCTGTCCTATTTCCAGCCGTTTGTGGCCAGACCTTCTACCTGGCAAGAACTTTCTGAACAGCCCTCAGGCAACCCTTGTGATGTCTTCTGCTTCTGACATTTTACCCTTTTGTTGTTTAATGTTTGAGATTTAGAAGAATGTATTTTAAGACAGAATTGGATTCAGCCGATTCCTTCCCCTTATGCTTTCTTGTATTTTATATTTAAATTTTAAAAAATTAGTAGTGTTTCATGTTTATATACTTGGCTATGGAGACTATACAGTCATTCTCAGAATCCTTCATTGTTCATTAACTTCTTGTCCTTTCTTTTTTTTTTTTGTCGGTCGTGGGGCTTGAACTCTGGGCCTGGACGCTGTCCCTGTGCTCTTCACCTCAAGGCAAGTGCTCTACCTCTTGTGCCACAATGCCACTTACGGTTTTCTGAGTGGTTTATTGGAGATAAGAGTCTCATGGACTTTCTAGCCCAGGCTGGCTTTGAACCTAGATCCTCAGATCTCATTCTCCTGAGTAGCTAGGATTACAGGTGTGAGCCACCGGCACCCAGCCTTTCTTTGATTATCAATTGTTGTGGTGATAGTAATGGAAACCAGGGCTGTGCCTGTGGTAGGCAAGCATGGTACCACCAAGACAGCGACAATCCTTGTTTTTGAGCATCTATTATAAAAATTTATTATAAAAAATCATACAATTATTGGTATTTTCTCCTGGGAACAATGCTGTTTCTACTGTGGACAGTGATATTGAGACCCATAGCTAGATCAATAATCTCAACACTGTAACTCTTTCCTCCAATGTTACTGGCAGAGAGAAACTATCCAGGAAGGATTAGTGATGAGAAATCATGTTATTCACATTGTTCTTCAAGAATAAAGGGACACAGTTTTTAAAGAATTAGCATTTATTTTTCATATTTTTTGAATGTTTATTCAAGTAGGCTAATACATAAAAACAACATTTTTATATATTCCTGGAGTACCACATGGTGTTTTCAGGTAGATTTTTAATGTGGTTTTTCCAGCTGTGGCACTATCTACTTGCCCCTGCTATGCAGTGTAACATAAGCTGATTTTGCATTGCTATTCTTATGTTGAAAGACTGTGTACATGACAAAATGTGTGTGTGTGTGTGTACATGCATGCATGTATCCCATCATTGGCAGAGGGGTGCATTTGCTTGTCCTCACTGAGCTTGAACAGCCTGACACATGGGTTCAGATTTCAGAATGTACATGAAATTCTTTCTGATGCAAAGTGAAAAGCCTTCGTAAGATGAGATCAACAAGCTCCCATGGCCCGTCTGGCTTTCCCTTCCCTTCACGCTGGCTCCGGGTTGCCTAGCGGGCAGCTGCCGTCCACACGCTGCGTGAGCACAAGAACACGGCAGAGAAGTCAGCTGGAACCGCCTTCCCACCCTGCTTCTGTCCAGTGGAAGCTACTGATTGTTTTTGTCTCAACCTAAAAAGTGCCCAGAAAAAAGATTAAAATAACATAATTCCTATCTGTTAGTTTTGACTCTGTTATATGGATTTTACCAAGTGAATATAACATTCATGGACGTTTTGTTGTTTGTTTGTTTGTTTTGTTGAGACAGGGTCTCACTGCGTAGCTTAGGCTGCCTTCAAAGTTGTTGGATCTTCCTACCTAAGCCTCCCGAGTGCTGGATTAGAGGCATGCACTTTCACACCTGGTTGTATTCATGGGATTTGATGTTGTTTGCAGATCTGACAACTGTAGGGTGGAGTGTTGTGTGTAGTAAATTCGCTGGGGCTTGTCACTGGACACACTATATTTACAGGAAAGCAGATGATTCAGTGGGTTTTTCCAGTGTGTACCTACTGCAGTTAGAGTTTAAGGAAAATCAGCTCATCACTTGTTAAAACAAGACTGGATTTTGGTTTGGGAATCAGTGGTCTACTTTTTCTTTTTTTTAATACTGCCTTTTATATACATTGCCTTTTTGTATTTGTTGAAAGGAACAAGGTCTAAGCTGATCCACAGACTTCATACCCCTGACCGTTGAGAATGAGGCACTTAGTTAATGGAAGCAATACTGGTTTTGAGTTTGGACAACTGGACTTGCATTCTCGGGCCTCACTAGTTGTGTTTACTATATCTGAAAGCTATTCTGTTCTTTGTAATACTTTTCTTTGTGTGATTAAGGCAGTAAAGCAGCATAGCTGAGGAGCAGTGTATTTGGGGGCCCTCTGAGAGCCAGTATTTTCTGGGTTAGGATAAGAGGCTCCAGTGCCTGTGGAGGACCCTGTGACGCGAATATCCCTCTGGCTGTACACAGCCTCTCTGCAGGCTGCAGTAGGCTGAACACTTGCACCCACTTGCGTCTAATTAGGAGTACTCGTCTTGTTTTTGGTAGTTTCATGGGGAAGGGAAGTTGGTGATGCGCCTGTCTAGATTCCTAGCACCGTTCCCCGTCAGAGCCCGCTCGCGCTTAGTGTTCTCCTCCCCTCAGCACAGAGTTAGGTAAGTATTGTACATGCAGCTTGTGTGCTGGACCTGAGGAATTACCCAACACCCACAGGAAATGCCATCAGTATGCTCCCTGGGGGACGTCATTTCCTCTTGCGGCTTGCTTGCGAAGGGGCTAGTGGAGGGCCTCAGGATGGCTACCAAGTGTGTGTTGATGGTGACTCAGCCAGTGGCCGTCGGTGCAGGAACAGAAAGAGATGTTCACTTCTGAGCAAATACGTTTATTCCCACCTGTACTTTTTCCAAAAGAAAATTTAGGCCTAAGATTTTAAGATCCTTGGCTTTTGAAGTCTGCCTGTGGCCAGGCACCATATCTAGGATGGAGGAGTGGGAATAGGGTGCCCCTCCCCCAGGATGCTCACTGTCCTTGGAAGAACCAAATCTGCACGTGGAAACAGAGTCAAGTAGGAAAGTGCAGCTTCCCGAGCTGAGGGTGTCACTTGCTCCTTGTTTGCAAAGCCCTGCACTTGCTCCTCAGCACTTCCAAAGAAAACCAAAACCAAACCACAGAAACATTGTGGATTTTCTTAGAACAATTTCAAGGAGCAAGAAACATTCATTGTGATTCATTGTACTATTTCAAATAAAGCAGGACAATACCAGCATGGTACTTCTTAGTGAATATAAAGCTCTATTTTATCTAACAGCAAACTATGATCAAAAACAAAGCAGCTGGGCATGGCAGCTCATATCTGTAATCCCAGATATGTGGAAAAACATAAATAGGAGGATCATAGCCCAGGCTGGCCCCAGGCAAAGTGTGAGGCTGTATACAGAGAGAGGGAGAAGAGAAGAGAGAAAAGAGAGAAGGGGAGAGAGGAAGAGAAAAGAAGGGAGAGAGAAGAGAGAGAGAGAGGGAGGGAAAAGAGAGGAAGAGGAGGAAAGAGAAAAGAAGAGGAGAGAAGGAAAGAGAGGAGAAAGAATGAATAATGCATAAACATTCCCACTGAATTGACGATCCCCATGAAATACTTTTTAATAATTTATTTCATTTCTAGCTACCTAACTCGACTTTGCTATTTATATACTTTTCAGGTTTCTCATGATTGATATGTTTCTTTTATTTTAACAAGTAGAAAGCAATTCCAAGTCTTAATCCGTAAAATATGTATACCCTTAAATTCATATTCTGATTTGAGTGGAAATAATAGGATTATCTCTTTTTATTGAATTTATTCTGTTTTTTACCCGACATCCCTGGGAAGTTTAGTTTTCAGCCGTACTTTTACTGGTGCTTTTGGAAGCTGAATCATTTCCGCCAAGGTTTATCACTGAAGCATTACTGTTCTTAAAATGGTGCTCATGAACAGCTTCTCTTCTTTCCCAAGTATTTTTTTTAAAGGATGTTAGTATTCTCTGATTTTTATTTTCTTTGTCTGATCTTGAGCTAAGCAAGCAAACAAATAAAACCTTACTTCGCTAAGTGTAGGTTCTCAAAATGCACATGATTCACTGTGTATGATTTCCATGTGTCTCTACCGCTGTGGCTGCTCACACCTGACCCCTTTCCCGCAGCAGTCTGTGCGGCCTGAGCCTGTGTACTAAGAGATTCCTTTTTATGAAACCTGAATCGTTAACCTGATTTAGGAGAATTTAGTAAGGAACTGATTTGAAGGAAAGCAAACAAAACCCAGTAATTACAGAAATTATAAAAAAAAAATGAACAGAGAATTATATAAGAATATCTGGTCACTGTTAACTTTTTTCCCAAATTGATGAATGCTGATTTTCATTTCATAAAACTCCGTGGAATTCCTGAAAAACACAACTCATATTTGGCAGCTCCCGGAAAATGGAAGCTGGTTCCTCTGTGTGGCAATTTGTGTTACCCTGAGAAGAATTCTAAATATTGATTTCATACCGTGCTGTCTGACTCGGTAGAAGTAGCTGGGTCATTCTCAGACATCGAGTACACAGCAGGACGTCACTTTGGGGCTGAGAGGATTGTGTATTGTATATGCATTCTCTTTCCCAGCATGGTGGCCCAGGGGAAGCGTTCACGGTGCATTTAGCCATGTATGGACTGGGCACAGCCCATTCTGTCTAGGGGACACCTGTGTCACAGACAAAAATAGCACTTTCTGAGGTTAAGCACAATGCAATGCCAGTAGTATTTTTCCAATGCAATCTCTGAATTCACCTGAACTAAGAGCTCTAGAAGGTCAGTAGCAGACAAAGTCTGTTAGCAGTAGAGGAAGCCGACATACTGCCACCTATCCTAACTGCCATATGGCAGAGTGCTCTAGGAAAAGCCCTTGGTCAGCCCCATGGAGGGTGATGGCTGTGCTTGTGGAGTTGCATATGGGGTCTGCCACTTGGTGTGTGTCAGGCTCTTGACTATCTCTCGTGGAGAGAGGCCTGGAAGAGCATTCGTGGCCCAGCCGTTGGTTGTGAGGCTACGTTACCGTTCATTTGTGTGTCGTGCGGGAGTGCTAAGACACAAGGATGGAATGGCGCTGGAGTAGACTTCTTTTCAAGCGAGGTGCCTGACAGTGTTACTGTGGCAGGTGCTGGTGTGTGTGCTCAGGTCTAGTGGACAGGACCACTGTTCATTCGATGTGTCTTGCTCAGCCAAAAACACAGATCCAAGCGGGTAGCCATCGAGACCCTGAGGCAGTAGAGGACATTAAATTTAGCAGACCTCAGATTAGGTTAGCACCAGTCAGACAGGTTACTGTGGTTAGGACCTCATAGAAAATGCCCACAGTGAAAGCACTCTGGTTCCCTTAACCAAGAGAAATACGAGCCATGATTGTCTTCTTGTCTCAGAGGACTTCTTAATGAGCTGTTCAGGAGGCCAGGAGAGCACATTTCCATCAGACAGTGTCTGTTATGTAGGTATCAGGTCGGGGTCGGAATTCCGTGCTAAGGCTTAATTTTGATTTCTGGTGAGTTTTACACTTGTTTCCTTGAGAATGAGGATTCAGAGATTTATCTCAGGAAAGTGAAAGAGAAGCCTAAGGGAGAGTTTCCTCACCAATTTGTAATGTCTAAAATCCTAGTTTACCTTCAGACTCACAGAACGCTCACATGACATTATCCTAGTCGGGAGTCAGAAGAGGAATAGCTCATGTGACTTGGTTGACTTGAGGCTCACACATAGTTGATGGGCAGGAGGTTAGCTGAACTGTCCCAGACCATACATGCAATAGCACTTGAGCCAAGACAGACTTCTCTCTAGACTCTTCTGAAGCCATATATTCAGTGTCCACTCGCTGACATGTCTGTTCCTCCTGAGTGTTAGCCTGTGGTAGAGCCGGTGTGTGTGTGTGTGTGTGTGTGTGTGTGTGTGTGTGTGTGTGTGTGTGTGTGTCTGTCTGTCTGTCTGTGTCTGTGTGTGTCTGTGTCTGTGTGTCTGTGGAGACGTGAACTGCTGTGGCCTCACGGAGGTGAAGAGTTGCAACCAGTCTCACTGCTTCTCTCTCCCCTTGCCCTGCACGACTGCCTCGCCGTAGGACGGGGAGGACCCTGATCACCTCAGGTCCCAGCCCTCTCCCAGGCCTGGTGTTCCCTCCTTGCTCCTAGATAGCTTGCTGACATCCACACTGCCTCAGGAGTCATTGGTTTTAGTGCTGCAAACATGGGACCAGGTGAGCTGTACTCCTGTGGGGTAGTGCCGGGTAAGAAGCAGGGCAGATGGGGCTTCTCGGAGCTTTTGGTGAGAGGTGGATATATGAGACTCTTAATGGAACCGCAGTCTCTGTGTGCAGGTGCCGGGCCTTGCTGGAAGCAGGCCAGCAGTGCAGATTTTCTTGTGGTAGATTTCACGGCAGAGGAGGACGCTTTTTAAATCCTTCAGAGTCTCCTGATACATTGTGTTAAGCTTGTCAAATACCAATCCAACCTTGTTCTCCCTTGAGCTGGCTCTGAACCTCAAATGAGCAGTGAACTGGGAAGCCAGTGCTCTAGGGCCCCCCTCCACAGGGCAGACGGAATTGAATGGCAAGCAGGCCATGTATGTAAAGCATGCAAGCTGGTTCTAAAACTAGAACATGCTTTTCTTGATCAGGTCTAGTATAACCTTCTCTTTGTAGTAAAATACACAGCCAGCCTGGTAAGTAGTAAGCGCCTTTCTTAGACGTGCAGTGGGAATGGACTAGTCATTCCCTCAGTTCATTCGTCAGATATTTATCAGATATGTTCTTTGGGTCAGGCATTGTAATTAAGAAATGGTCCTTAAACTGCAGACACCCATGGTCTTGGAAGAATAGAAGACCCACTTTCCCCAGTGAAATGAGGGGTTCACAGCCCAGGCTGGTGCAGAGCAGAGCAGCGCAGGTCTGAGCTGCCCACACATCAGTGCAGAAGAAGGGAAGAGCGGCCATGGCGGAAGCAGGGGAGTGGCGAGGAAGAGGGCTGTGAGCCCCGCGGGCCTGCGGGAGGACCACCGAGGTCTGTCAACACCGAGTTCCTCCAGGCCCTCCTGTGGTGCCCCGGGGAATAAAGCCAGTGCTCCCGCGGGGACTGGATTGAGCTCCACCAAGTAGCTGGCTCCACATCCTGTGCTCAGTGGGAGCTACTTGAGGCTTTTCAGAAAGAGGGAATGGCTTCAGTGTTTGGAGAAATGGCAAATTATGCTGTGAGGAGATCAAAGGCTGTGACCACGGGAACTGACTGGGGAGTTTGTAAGAAGGTGAACGTGATACAAGCGCGTGATGCCAGCATCCGTCTGTATGATTTCTGCGTGGTCGATGTGATTGTAGAGATGGGGCCGGGAGCCTTGGCCGTGGAAACGCAGGGCCTTCACTGACTTTGTGGGATACCTGCATTCAGAGCACAGCCCACACTACTCCCGTTGTCATGGCGTTTACTCCTCTGCATTATGACTGTCAGCCTGACCCTGACCTCCCAGCTGTCCTGGTGGTGGTGGTTCCACAGCACCGGTCATGGGGTTTGGGGACATAGTAGGCTCATTTGGGTCGATGCATCAGCCATTTATGTAAGGAACTCTGTGGCTGAATTCCTCCTTTGCACAAAGAAAATTTTAATTTCTTGTCAGAAACAAGACTGGAAGCTGGGTACTGGTAGCTCAAGCCTATAATCCTAGCTGCTCAGGAGGTTGAGATCTGAGGATTGCAGTTAGAAGCCAGACTGGGCAGAAAAGTCCCCATGAGACTCTTATCTCCAATTAATCACTCAGGAAGTGGACATGGTGCTGTGGCTCAAGTAGTAGAGTCCTAGCCTTGAGCACAAAGAGGTTCAGGGATAGCACCCGGGCCCTGAGTTCAACCCCACAACTGACCAAAACAAAAACAAAAACAAGACTAGCTTTAAAGCCACATACGATCTTATCATATGAATAAGTTTCTTTGGACTTCTCTTTTCCAGAAACTACCCAGGCTTAGACTTGACTGTTCATTTGGAGCCAAATTACTCATGTTGTTATTGCTCAGGGATTACATGATGAAGTGTATGTATACACACAAGCATGTCTTTCTTCTTTAACTTTGGCTATTTAAACCTATCACTCTCTGATCTAAACAGCATTTCCTTTCTAGATTTATTTATTTGGAAGATGTAAAAATAGTCTGTGTTTCTGGCATTGAGTTAAATGCACTTAAACCTGCCCTGGCGTTCCCAAGGGTGTCACCACGGCCGGAGGTCTTGGTGTAAATGGCATTGGAAGAATGATTTCCTTGCCAAGTATTAGCAATCTTTGTATTGTTTCCTTCTGCTTTTTGTCTAAAGAGACAAGTGTTGAGCTTTTATTTAATGGATTTGGTTTGAGTGAGCTGATTCAGCTAGAGCAGGATTGTAAGAGCGAACCCAGGGCATGTGCTGTGAAGGTTTCCTTTGTGCTTCTCTTGTTGGTGCTGCAAGGATTTCTGGTGTGCCACTGGTGTGAGGGACAGTCGCTCCAGTAGCAGCTGCCCTGGGTATCCGAGCTTTTGGGTCATTACGTTATGAAAGGCTTCTTTGTGGACTTGCTTGGCATCCATATTGGAAGTGTGATCTGCAGTGAGATGTTGGCTCAATTTTCTGTCTGTTTCCTGTAGGGAAAGGTAGAAATATAACATTTCATTTCAAAAGTGGCTGTGGAGTGCCTGGCGTGGCTTCACGCATTCCCCGTGCACACCATGCCCTCAGGTGCTGCTGGGAACCTTCTTTCAAGGGCTGGGTGTAGCTTGGTGATGGGGCCTCGCACTGAGCTTGCCTGGCTTCAGCCCCTACCACTACAGCAGAACAAAACAAAATACCTGATCTTTCTAGTGTTTCATCTGTCGTGTCCTTCAGCTTTTTAATCTATAAATTTTCCTTAGTGGTTATTAGTGGAGGTTGCTCCAAGCCCAGGCGGAAGGAGCTTTGCCTTCTCCTCTACTGCCCCACTGGACCGCACAGGGGACAGGTTTCCAGATGGCAGCAAAGGGGCAGGGCGGGGCGGGGCGTCACTCCTTGACAACTCCGGAAAGCACACAGGAATAGGGGCTCAGTATGTTGAGACTTCTCCTTAGGCGCTTCCGGTTAGCCTATGCTAGGAGCTCCTGCTGGCTGACTCCCGCCAGGGTCATTGATCTCGCCTGACTTCCTGTTTAAGGCCCAGGCTGTGTGCTGTGAAGGATGAAGGAAGCATTGATCTCACCTGACTTCCTGTTTAAAGCCACTCCCAGGGTCCTTGATCTCACCTGACTTCCTGTTTAAGGCCCAGGCTGTGTGCTGTGAAGGAAGCATTCCAAGACCAGTGTAAGGAATGTTCATGTTAAAGCAGAGCTGCCTTAGCTTTAGATCATAGTGATCTTAAATGAGATGCTTAGCTGCCTGCCTATCACCTAGAGATTTTGCTACAGTTTACTCATTTACTGCTGCTCCCTTTGCACAAGATATTTACAACGTGAAGAACATAGGTGTATTGGGAGTGTTTCTGAGTGCATAGGCCAATCCGAGGTTTATTAGTTTTCTGGACGTGGACTAGCACTGCTCCATGAGTAGGCACAAAGCCAGGGGAACAGGATTAGGATGGTTTCCAGGGGCTCTAAACTCCTGTCAAGCAAAACTACCATGCTAGGCAGCCAAGTCCACTGAGTAGGGAAAGCACTTGGAAATTGCTTTATCTCACTGCATAATGTTTGTAAATTTTATTCAATTAATTTACAGCTGCAGGGCTCATGGGGCTGAAATTAAAGTTTGGTAAAGTTTCGATAGGAAAGCCGCCAAACAAGTTTGATTAGCTCTGGCTGCTTTAGAACTGATTGGCAGCAGTGTAAGAATGGGAGGGTTGGATTTCAGGCACGTTGTTTACATGGTGCCCATTTGACTAGCCATGGGAAGCCAGGACTTGTGACCTGGCACTTGGGCATTTCCGCTGTCTCCTGATCTTCTCCAAGCCATCCTCCAACATCCAAGTTAGCATCTTATCAGCCGAGTGTTCTAAAAAGTCTGTCCTAGAAGTAGAATTCAGTTTCCCAGGCTGTCTGGGCTCTGTACCCTTGCAGCTATGCTCTTTTGGTTTTGCTCTGGGATTTGAACTCAGCACCTCATACTTCCTAGGTAGGCGCTCTATCACTTGAACAACTCTATCTTCAAATTTTGCTTGGGTTGTTTTCAATAGAGAGTCTTACTTTAATGCCCAAGCAGAACTGGGGTTGTGATCTTCCTATTTGTGCAGAAATGGGAGGTACATACAACTGTACTCAGCGATGAGTTTGAGATGAAGGCTTATGTAATTTTGCTCAGGCTGGCCTGGCCTGAGTAGCTGTGATTATAGGCTTGAGCCAAAGCACTCAGTGCCTTTTAATTTTGCTTTGAAAGGAGAATGAGATTTTTTAAAACAAGATTTAGTACTAACAGTGATTGTGGTGTGTGTGTGTGGGGGGGGGGTGTTGTCAGTTCTGGGGCTTTATTTAACTCATGTCCTGGCACTGTTCCTGAACTTTTGTTTGCTCAAGGCTAGAGCTGTACTACTTGAGTCATTGCTCCACTTCTGGCTCTGTGGTAGTTAATTGGAGATAAGAATCTTACACTTTCCTGCCTGGGATGGCTTTGAACTGTGATCCTCAGATCTCAGCCTCCTGAGTAGCTAGGGTTACAGACATGAATTACCACGTCTGACCTAACCATGGCCTAACAATTATTCTTTTTTTTTTTTTTTTTTATTGTAAAGCTACTATACAGAGGGTTACAGTTACATGAGTGAGGTTATGAGTACACTTCCTCTTGAACATTGTTACCCCCTCCATTGTTTTCCCCCTACCATCCCCTCCCTCCCTCCCTTCCCCGAGGTTCTTTTTTTTTTTTTTTTTTTTGATTGTGATTAAATGATTACATAATTTCAAAGTCACAAGTTCATTCTAACTTCCCTGGAGCAAATTGTCTACCACAGTCTGTAATATATAACAGTGTTCACATGTTATATACCATATTTGTGATCAGCAGCATGAGGATATTTAGTAGTGGTTCAACCAGATGAGCGGGAGTTCTTTGTTTCTTAAGTCCTGTTAGTTTTGTCGTATCACCTAACCTTTTGGATTTAGCATCCACTTATGAGGGAGACCATGTACCGTTTGTCTCTTCGTTCTTTATTTTTTTTTAAAAAATTGTTATTGTAAAGATGATGTACAGAGGGGTTACAGTTACATAAGTCAGGTAATGAATACATTTCTTTTTGGACGATGTCACCTTTTTCCTCATTATCTCCCCGTTTTTCCTTCCCAAACCCCCTCCCCACAAGTTGTATAGTTCATTTCCAACATAGTGTCATTCCTTGGAGATTTTGGGATGCTTATAATTACTACACTTTTTAAGACAGCTTAATTCCACAGCCATTTTTGAGCACTTGTTTTGCTGTTAGCTTTATCTTAGGCAGTACATATCCAAGAATAAATTATTTATTCTTTCTGAGTCAGAGTAGAGTATGTCCAGTGTTTTGTGTTCCATACCAGGTAAATAAACTATGTGCTGGCTTACATCTACAAACTGAGCTTCCTTGCTGTCCAGGTCCCCCTCGGCTCCAGTGAGTCTCCAGCCTCTGTCTCTTGAAGGCAGGCATATACCACTGCACACGCTCTGATCCAGGGGTTTCCTCGCAGTTATAGGCTGATCTGGTGAGTCCTGAGATGACTGAAGACAAGGGCCGAGTCTGTGGATGGAGAATGGCAGACTTAAGGAGCCCAGCGCTGTGCCAGGCACTGGTGCTGGAAGATCTGATGAGTGGAAGCATTTATGGAGGATTTTTTGTTTGTTTGTTTTTTGGTTCCAGTACTGGGGTCTCAAATCGGGCCCTGAACTCTTGAGAGGCTTTTTGTTGGTTTATTGGTGTTAAGAGTCTCTTGGATTTGTCTGCTCTTGTTGCCTCTGAACTGTGATCCTCTGATCCTAGGCTCCTGAGTAACTAGGATTACAGGTGTGAGCCAGCAGTGATACCCCATTTTCAGTATACCATTGATAAAATCATGACAGTATGTGTTTGTTGACAACACTGTAAGACATAAGCCTGACCTTCATTACAGTTATCTTTGTTCTTCAAATAGTGCAGTTGGCTGCCATTGATTGCTAGTATATCTGTGAAGAGAATTACACTGGTCTCTCAGGAAGTCAAGGGCAGAATGTCATGTTATACAGTTCTGATCCAGAAAGTCACCAGCATCTTCTGAGTGGTATGGATATGGAAAGGGGTATTGTTTGTTTAACAGGTTCCTGCTTTTGTGTAGCCTTTGTAGGAGATAATAAAAGTTCAAGGACATTGACTGTGTCAGAGCATTTACAGCTCAGCGTGTCCTCCCTTCTGGAATGGGCACTGACACCTTGAACTTGGAAGGGAGCCCCAGCCTCTGGGGCAGGGGCGGCCAGGTCCCTGGGGTGGGAGGCAGCCTGGGGCAGCCTGGCAGAAAGGGAAGCAAAGGTTGTAAGTGGTGCTGAGGAGTCAGTGATCCTGGGCGGGACAGATAACATGGTGTGGTGCCTGTCCTGGTGGCCACCTGTCTGTAGGAGAGTCCCCAGATCACAGACCTTCACCTCCTGAGCCAGGGGATCTAAGTGTCACACTGGCTGTGGTGGCAGCCACAGTGCCATGCTCTGCTTTCTTCGGTCCCTCTCGGACCTTTCCACATAAACCAGTGCTGAGGCTGTGTGAGGAGGTTATGCCAGTTCTTATTAACCCCAGACAAACAATTAGGACTGTAAATGTGTTTGGTAAAGGGACCCGGTGTATCTCAGAGTTGAGTAGAATTTGTTTTTATTTTTAATTACCTGCTGAGTTGTCCTTGTCTCTCAGTGTGAGCTGCCTATCTGTGCCGGACTGACCCAACTCCTTAGCGGCATTGTGCACTCAAGGGTTAGTTAATAATCCAATCTGGAGGGCTGGCTTTGGATTTCTGATGAGGTAACGAGAATTGGCATTTCACAAGTTAATTGGAATTGGCAAGAGCTATTAAAAGGCCATGAGAAGGTCTTTCATGGAGCCCTTGAATATGCTTCAGTTTGAGGATCTTATGAAATTATGCTAAGGGTGTATTTTCCTCTCACTTTAAATCACCCGTAGGGTCGTCTAATCAGCCTGACTGTTGCTGCAGATGAAATTATTATTAGCATCACAGTGTTAGCGTTTTTATTTTCTCCTCTTCAATTGTCGCCAGCTCAGAGTTGAACAGAGAGTGTTTTTCTCAGCCTCATGGGGACCCAACCAGAAGTGAATAGGTCTTAAGTTTCTTCACACAGTTATGGGTTGAAACAGTGTTACCGTGGACACAGGTCCGGTGGCATCCGCAGCTGTGCGCTGTCTCTCTCCTGTGAGCAGGTTCCTGAGCCCCTTGGGAATCAGTTTCCTGTCACAGAAGTGGATGGGAGTGGCTGGGTGCCATTGTCCCTCCGAAGAACTTGGAGAACTGTGTGTTCACAGCTGCTCTTCAGGCACAGCAAAGTTTCGCGAAATAAATGCTGGTTTGAGTACGATGCTTAGAAAAGAGTCTGCCTCCGAGACCCAGGGTTGACTGCCACCCTTTCCTCTCCAGTGATCAGTGCACAAAACCAAGCAGATTCAACACATCAGTTGAAAACCTGCTGTTGATCCCTAGGATTATTTAAAAATGAAGACTGATTAGAAGACACCAGCAAAATAACAGAATATTAAGAAACATTTCTTCCTCGCAGATCTTTTTTTAGAGGGAGCGGTAGAGTTTGCACTCGGTGCCTTCACTCTTCACTTGGCAGGCAGATTCTCTCTCATTCCTTCTACACCCCGGCCCTTTCCTGCTGTAGTTATTTTTCAGATAGGGTCCTATGTTTTTGTGTCCTGCCGACCTCAGCCCCGCCTCTGCCCCAGGGCATGGGGAGGAGAGCCGAGGCAGCAGCCTGTCTCCTTCCGTGATTAGCCCACCTACTTGCAGCTGGTCCACTAAAATCTGTTAGAGATTCCATCTCGGTCTCAAGACCAGAGTACCTTTTTTAAAGCAAGTGTGCTTGTGTGGTGCAGCCATAGCAGAGTGCTCCAAGGAAGTGAGGCAGGCTGCTCATCATCGTGTTGGCGTGGGTGATGTACCCCGGACAGAAGCCAGCAGATTGGAACCCGTGGGGATCGTCACCATGGGGTGTGCTGGATTCTTTCTCTACTCACACACAGGCAGGGGGAGTTTAACACTGTTCTTAGCCACATGCATATCATTTCACTCAGGAAAAATCATTTCTGTCATCTGTAGTGCAAAGTAACATGTGCTCTACAGTTTATGAGAAACAAAAGTATTGGGAACCTTTTGTAGGACAGGGAGGAAAAATCTGTTCATGTTGGGTTCGTGGCTGGGCTTCTACCATAAAAGACACATGAATAAGAGAGAAACATCCAGATCTGTTTATGTGTTCCAAGAGCCTTCATAAGGAAATGAAGACCTGAAGGAACAATTAAGCTTGAGTATTTTTACAGCAGGTTTGATGGAGTAGAGAGTTCAGGAAAACCATAGTGAGAGAGGTATGCTTCTTTTCTGTGCCCTCGCTGGTTTCTGAGTACGGGAGGGCCCCTGTCACAGAAGAGCGTTTTGAGCTGCTTCAGGGGAAGGTCATTCAATCCTTCCTCCATTTTATGACCTATTTAAGGGAAAAATAGTAGGGAGAAAGGTCAGAGTGGCCTTCCTGCTTCTAAAGCAGGGCTTGTCTCGGACTCCTTCAGCTTAAAGTGTGATGTGCTACAGCGCCATATGTTGAGCAGTGTGTCCTGAGCCTGGCGTAGAGCTACCGCTGGCCTGGGGCACGTCATTAGAGCGTGCCAGATGAAAAATAACTGTCCCCGGAGTCATTCCTCACTAGGATTCTTGAGATGTCATTAGAGCTTGAGTAGAAGTTAACTGAAATCCATAGAAAGCACACTGCAAATACTGTGCATATTGATGTATTTAAAATACATGACAGGCCGTGTGACAGTGTCCTTGGTGGAGATGAACAGCTTTTTTTTTTTTTTTTTAAGAGAAGAGGCATTATTCTCTGGGATACACAGATTCAAAGCTGTGTTAAGAAGAATGCAGGTAGATGTAGCATTTAGTAGCCGTCTGTGCTCTTCTCTCTGATGTATTCTTGTGGACACTCTGATCATAAAATATAAATGTGCCTCTCCAGGCTTAAATAGTGGGTTTTAAGGATCTGCAGAGCTGCTATCGTTTGTATTTACTAGTTTGTTTTTTTTTTAACTAAATAATTCAGTGGTGGCACTAATGGATCAATACTCAGCCGGCTGAAGCAGGAGTGATAGATCGAATTACATTGCTTCTGCTGCAGTGAGAAGTTTGCCTTTCCTAAGATTATACCAAAACTTTAAAGTATGGAAGAAAGTGCAGTTTTCAAGTGAGTAAAATATGATTTCATGCAACTTAGGAAACACATCATTATTTTTCCCAATGGATGAAGAAATAAAATTAGTCTTTTGGCTTGTTTGTACATTTTTTCATACTTTTCACTAAAGATGATTTGGGGAATTTTGTTTTGTTTTCTTGAGACAGGGTCTTACTATGTGGTCTGAGCTGGCCTTAATTCTAAATCCTCTTACCTCAGCTTTCTGAATGCTGAGATTAGAGGTGTGAGCTACAGTGCCGGGATCAGTTTTTTGTTTGATTTGGCCTTGTTTTATGTTAGGTGATAATATTCTTAAGCAAATACCAAATTGTATATACATTGTGTTTTGTTTCTATGTTAATGTGTTTGGACGCAATAAAAGAAATCCTCCCGGTGGCTCATGCCCGTAATCCTATCAGGAGGCTGAGATCTGAGGATCTCGGCTCAAAGCCAGCCCGGGCAGGAAAGACCGGGCAGGAAAGACCGTGAGACTCCTATCTCCAATAAACCACTAGAAAACTGGAAGTGGTGCTGTGGCTCAAGTGGTAGAGCACTAGCCTTGAGCTGAAGAGCTGAGGTACAGCGCCCAGGCCCAAAGTTCAAGTCCCACGACCGACAAAAAAGAAAAAGAAAAAAGAAATCCTCATAGTTTTGACCTGTCTGTAACCAGCTGGGCTTTGCTCTGCAACTTTGGTTGCGACTGAATAGAGCCCCAACTTTACTGCTCATTTTGTCTCTTAGAGTCCCCAGAGAGTAATGCGTCTGTTCTAAATTCTTTCTAGCAATTGGAAATATGGGTTCAATTCTGATCTGGCCACTAGTAATTTTTTTAAAAATTGCAACTAGGTCAGAAAGCAACTGTTGTTTTAAATCTCAAAGTGAAAATGCCTACTAAAGTACAGAGACGTCTTTCAGGTGTTTGGTTTAGCTTGTGACTTCACTGTGGAGATCAACCACCTTGGTCTAAGGAGAAAACAACCAACACTGTATAGATGGCATTTCTCTTCCATCAAAGCCAAGGTCAGAGGCATTAAAACGGCCTGTGTATTCCTTAGCGGGCTGCATTGTTTGATAGTATGCACTAATCAGGTGGGTAACTTATTTGCATTGGTGATGGACTTTCTTCAGAGTTTTGCTTCTGATTGATGCACACTAATTATCCTTTCAGAAGTAGACATGCAGTTCCAAAAATAGACTCTGCAGGTTTCTAAGCCTTGATTGTTGCATCCATTCTGTGTAGCTTGTGGGACAGCCAGATAGTATCCTGAGCTGATAAAGTTCTGATGCCATTGGAGAGGTAGACAGGTAAATACAGGTTGAGCTTTTCCATGCTTCATGCTGCACAGGAGTGCACCAAACTTGGACAGCAGATCTAAGTAAGATATCTTAACGATTTACCCTCCACATGGAAAAAAGAGTCCTTGGTAATCTTTATGTACAATAGTAACAAGTTTTTTTCTTTGTTTTTTTTTTTCTCCTGCTTGCTTGTTTCCTTCCCTCCTCCTTCCCCTCCCCTCCCTCTTCTCCCTCCCCTCCCTCTTCTCCCTCCCTCCTTTCCTTTTCCTTCCCTCCCTCTCTTTTTTCTTTTTCTTCTTTCTTTCTCTTTTTTCTTTCCTTCCCTCCCTCCTTCCTTCTCCCTTCCCCTCCCCCTCCCCCTCCCCCTCCCCCTCCCCCTCCCCTCCCCCTCCCCTCCCCCTTCCCCTTCCCCTTCCCCTTCCCCTTCCCCTTCCCCCTCCCTTTCCTCTTTAGTTTGGCCCTGGGGCATGAACTCAGGGTCTGGGCACTGCCTCTGAGCTTCTTTTTGCTCAAGGCTAGCACTCTACCATTTGAACCACAGCTCCACTGCTAGTTTTTTTTTTTTTTTTTTCTTTAGTAGTTTATTAGAGGAAAGAGTCTCAAGGATTTTCCTGCCTGGGCTGGCTTTGAACCACTGCCCTCAGATCTCAGCCTCCTAAGTAGCTAGGATTATGGATGTGAGCCACCAGCACCCGGCTCCAGTGTTCTTCTTGTATTTGCATTTATTACTTGCACAGGGATTTCGTTGAGTTATTTCTATACCCGTATAGAATGACTTCCGATCAGATTCACCCTGTCTCTCTCCCTTATCAGTCCTCTCCCTCCTTGAAACATTTTCAAAAGTTCTATTTTTAAACAGTTCATATTTTCATGAATATAAACTATTTCATATTTACCCTCCTTTGTCTCGTTTCCCTTCGCTCCCCCATTGTTACCTGTCCCCCAACAGAACCCGTTTCAGATTCTTTTCACTCGTTTGTTTGAGTGTATACTAATTGTATCCATTCATTATGCTTTCATCACACCAACCCCGTCTATTACCCATGTCCCCCAACCCTCTCTTTCTTCAAGGATGGTTTGGTTTTTTTTTTTGTTTTGTTTTGGGGTCAGTCGTGGGGCCTGAACTCTGGGCCTGGGCGCTGTCCCTCAGCTCTTCAGCCCTAGGCTAGCACTCTACCACTTGAGCCACAGCGCCACTTCCGGCTTTTTTCTTTTTTTGCTTATGTGGTGCTGAGGAATCGTACCCAGGGCCTCAGGCATGCAAGGCAAGTGCTCTACCACCTTCCCAGCCCTTCAAGGATGTTTTCTACAAAGATAAGATTCCCCTGGAACATTCGCTGGAGTTGATGAAGAAAGTTAAGAGGTACATTGAGGGATTTATTTACATAAATAAATTTATCTACATAGAAATTCATTTATGTATGTAAATGACTTATGATACATGCAGCTGGTTTCTGTGAGCAGCACTGCTATTCCAGGTTGCCTCAGGAATTCAGAAACGGATTTTTTGTGCTTGGTCTTTCCTTCCCAAACCTCTCTCTCCCATCGTTTTGTCATGTGCTGTGGCACCGTGCCTGGCGAGCCATTAGAGATTACTTTCTATGATGGACAGATCACGTAAAGTTAATATCAGCACTTGTGATTTGGGGTGCAATATCTAAAAAAATTCTACCTTCTCATTAGACTTTATTTCCTTGTTCTATTGCTGCCATTCCCTACCACATTTTTGATTGTGGGCATTGTGTTTGTTTTTGCTTTGGAAGCTTGTTTTTGCAATAAGGTTATATATCAAGTTTCTGTGGCTGGTTCCTACTCAGCCTGAACTTACTCTGCACTCTGTTGCTGGAACTCTGCTGTTCCCCAGGGGCGGTGAAGACATGGAGATGAAGCTGTTGTCTGCTAGACATCCAAACATACTTGGGACCTTATACTATTTTCCTTCTTACTGGGGTCAAACAAGTAGGAAAAAAGAACAAAACATACAGTGGAATCTACATGGAGAGTTGGAGTAGAAAATGAATTGACTTTTAAATGTATCACATAATATGAAAATATACAGTCAAAATTCCCTTGAAATTTTCATAACTAATCCAAGAAGTGCAAACAGTATTTTACTGCTTTGTAAGAAATTAGAAGAAACCTTCAAACCTCTGACATTCTTTTACCGTGAACAGCCTGATTTACTTAAACATTTAGTATAAAACTAAAATACTCCTTGACTCTCTCAATCCCTCTTTCTTCTCCCTCTTGTCCCTGCTCCTGCCTACAGATAAATACTGCTAGCATTTTGGTATGTGACCTTCAAGATTCCACACATACAAATGAGCGTACACACACACAAATAAAAAGTGGTTTTGATAAGTGACATCTTCTGCATACATCCCTGCGGCATCCTGGGTTTTACTTACTAATGTATCTTAAATATGGCTCCGTGTTTGTTACATCCAGATCTATAATATTTGATATTCTGTACTCGTGTTTCTGCTGATAGACTTAATTTATTCTATTGCTGTCTCCTTAGAAAATCCTTCAACTATGATCCTAATTGAACCAGTAAAGCATCATTGTTTTGGAGTCTACTTATTTGGAATTTGTGATAATTAGGCTGAAAATAGAATTGAAATTTATGGTTGCCAATTAATGTCTTTAAAGAGTATTTTTTCCTAATTAAGAGATAAATAGCTTTTTAACCGCTGGTTTAAATTGTACCAATCACACATAAATTCTTATCATTGTTTCATTATTGAACAAAGTAGTAGCTTGTTCTGCTCACTGTAAGCATCTGCAAGCTGTAAAAGGTACATGCTATTAAAGTAATTCTCCCATCAGATTTTCACTAATTACGACTGCTTATGTGCGTTTAGACACACCATTCCCTTCCCACTTAATCCCATCTTTCTCCTTGGTTCTCTTGTCTTCCAGTTAGGATTGCACAGAACCCTGAGTGTCTCCACTTCCTGTGAGGTTTCCCCTGGGTGGATGGCTTCACTTCTTCTGTAGAGCCACCTTGGCCCTCCTCTCAGGGGAGGCTTTGCTGCTCTCAATGGTGGGAGTGGACTTCGCTTCCCTGGAGGAGATTAGCCCTTGGCAGTCTTCTCTGGGTACTTTAGGGGAGGGAATCCAGGGGCATTCCCTTTGGTGTTTCATTTGCTTCAAGTTTGCTACCATTTTGGATGTCACTTTTTGAAAGGGTGTATTGGAGAACTAATAATTAAAGCCTGTTGTTTCGAGATGGAGGCACTTCTAGTCTCTTACTGATGTTGGCTACAAAAATGCCCGGATACATTTCTGGCTAAACACCACGGAGTAAAATTGGACCAGATTAATGTTAGGTAGTACTTTCTTCTCATCTTATCTTTTCTCATGTCCCATAATGAAGTTAGCCCTCAGCAGGGTTGGGAAGGGAAAGGAAAACAGGAAGACTAAGGCTGTGGGTTTGGAACTCACTGGCTCCCTGTCAGGGTCTCCTGGGTAGTTTTTATGGCTCTCCAAGTCCCTTTTTTCTCAGCCTTGAGGAGGGTGGAGGGATGGGGTGGTCCGAGGTTCAGGCTCGCCTGCCCGCCGTGGCCTTCCTGAGAAGCAGTGGAACACTAAGCACCAGCACTCACTCCAGGAGATTCAGCTCCACACATGGCCAGGGTAGTGCCAGGTGCTGCCACCTTGCTGCAGGACTGGAGCCCAGAGAAGTGCAGGATTCTCCAGAAGAGGCCTCTCAGGGTTTGGATGGGGATGGGCTGGAAAGCAGCTTTGGGGTGCGTGTAGGCCTGGCATGCTGGGGACCCCCCCTGCTACCTCCCTCCCCCTGACTACAGAGCAAAACACCACACCCATCCTTCACTTTCATATAGACTTCATTTCCTGGTTTGGGATTGTATTTCTTAGTTTATCTTATTAATACTAAGTAATTAGGAAAGATTTATTTAGAAACTTGTCTGTGTTTAATTTCTGGTCATCTTTGGCCTTAGGTTCGATGTGCATTAGTGCAGGTGGGTCACCACTGAGTCTTACTTAGTGCCTTTAGTGGTATAACAACTATGATAGGATTCTTTTGTTTTACATGAAATATGTTGGATATTAAGACTTGGTTAAACCAGGTACTGGTGGCTCATGCCTGTAATTCTAGCTACTCTAGAGACTGCTTTCTGAGGATCACAGTTTGAAGTCAGTGTGGGCAATCAAGTTCTTGAAACTGTTTTCTCCAATTAACTAGCAAAAAAAAGCTGGAAGTGGAGGTGAGGCTCAAGTGGTAGAGTGCCAGCCTTGAGTGAAAAAGCCAAGCAAGATCATTGTGTCCTGAGCTGCAGCTCTCGGGTTGCATGTGCATGCTTTCAGAGTTAAGGAATGTGGCATGAAGCTCCAGTTTACACACAACATCTTTATATTTTTGGCACATCCTCAGCTTGTTTTCTTCTGTCACAAAAGATAACTGATTTAGACTTTGCTGCTTCAAAGCGTTCCTTTCATCCCAGCAGCGGTGAGTCAGCCCGCTCATGAGAATACAGAGCCCAGACTGTGTGCCGCCATTGCGGATCTGGAGAATGGAGCCGCGACCCCAGGCGGTGTTCCAGATAGTTGCTTGTGTTTTAATCTTCTGTGTAGACTGAGCCTGCGCAGTGATTCCTCTGTTGTGTGGCTCTCTGTGACTTCGTTTTTGAAGGGGCATCTTTGCACTCACTCTCCTGACTGACGTGCTGGGGCAGGGGAACTCTGCCTTCCCATGCTGTATGTAGCGCATGTATCATCTGTACCTAGAACTCTGCAAGTGCATGGCTGTGGTGCCTGCAAAGCTAGGCCTCAGCCAAAGCCCCAATCCACTTGAAGGGCATCTGGTTAGTTGCTAACGAGGGGGGCCCTGTTCCCCCAGTGGACCCCAGGGCATTGGGTATGTAAGACTTGTGCTTTACCACTGAGCTCACCCCAGCCTTGGTGTGCCTTTTGTTAGTGCAGTGGTAGCAAAGTCTTAGGAAGGTCAAATGTTTGTCAGCAGTTGCTGTTGGCAGTATTCACGCTGCTGTACTTCTGTGAGGGGAAGAGCTGGCTGGGGGTCTGACCGCCAGCTTGTGTCTGAGTACATGGCCTCTGGCTTCAGCACACGCTTGAACTGCTGGTACGGCTTTGCTGGCTTCACCCCAGCCACCTCTTCCCCCCCCCCCCCCCCCCCCCCCCCCCCCCCCGCTTTCTTTGATCAGAAGATGTATTGAGCTGAAACACTTAGTTTTGTATTGTGGCTGATTTTATCATGAGAAGTTTTGTTCTGAAGGAAATGTAAAATATTGTGCTTGGTTAATAAAGGCAACTGTGAAATGGTGGCTTTTCCTGCTTGGGTGTTCTTTTCCGTGGCCTGTAGCTTTATTTCCAGTGTCTAGACTTACTAATCTGAATTTAAACATAAGACATACAATCATCTGGAATCAATTTTTCCACACTCAGCACTTCCGTTCCTAGTCTCCAGGTTTCTCCAATGAAAATCACTTTGTTAGGCCGGAAAGATTCAACCCATCCTAACTGCCTTTCCCTCGTCCTGGGCTCACGGAGGCCGGAAGCGAGAGGCACGCTGTGAACCGCAGATCCCTGCCTGGAGACCCTCTGTAGCTTCTTGTCTCAGCCGAACAGGGTGCAACTTCTCCCCTGTGCTCCCTGGCCTGGCTGGTGCTGGAGTGTGTGGGCTTGCCACAGTCCAGGATTTTTCTGCGGGTCTGCTTTTCTGTGTGGCCCAGCCAGACCTCTCCTGGGCAGAGTGCACAGACAGCAGGGCGGGGATCGGAGCTCCAGCCTCTCCTCCAGACTGCTGCTCTGCTGTCATCACATGGAAACAGGACAGGAGGTTTAATGAAGTTGTGCCTAATGCACTGGGTTCTTGCTACATTTGTGTCCAGGAGTGATGGTCCTTGCTGCTGAGCTCTGCTTGTCTTAGCCCAAGGCCAGCGGCTGTGGGAGGCGGTGGTGGGTGGAGCATTCTTACTTGTACCAGGAGGCACAAGTCTGTAGCACTTTAGGACTCCGAGTTGGAAGAAACTGCAAATCCTCAGGTGATAAGACCCAGATGTACTGCCCGCCGGTGGTGTTCCCAGACCGCATCCTGTGACTAAACTTTTGGGAGGAAGGGTAACAGAAGGGTGAGTGATAGGGGAGTCTGGGCGGGTCAGGGAATGCTGGGCTTACCTGCCAACCAGATAATTCCAGCTCAGATCAACGTTCTAATTAAGAACAAAACCAAACCTTTTACCTCACTGGTGCTTTGTATGTCCAGATACATAAACACTAGTGTCGATGTATTTTATCAATGCCTGGGTTATCCCTGCGGGTAATTGTGACCCCTGTGATGGCACAAGCCCCCCTGCTCTGCCTGTGCTCACTGACCGGTGTCTGGCCCGGGGCTTCTTGGAGGACGCTTATGTTCTAATTCACTGGAACTTGTCCTGAGTCCAGAAGTTTGCTAGTCCAACGAAAGTCCATCCATACTGAAATAAAGTACTAAATCCTGCCACTCTCTTCCCATCCCAGACTCTAGTGATAAAACCACATCAGGCCAGATAATGAACCCGAAGTATTTTACCTTTTCTCCCAGCAGATACAGCATGACATAAAGCAGCATGCAATTATTCTGGAAGATTTAACTGCTCCCAATGCCAGAAGCTCTGCTCCAGCGTGGGTAGGCAGATGAGCAAGGGTGGGCAGCGGGGGGGGGGGGGGGGGGGGCAGCAGCAGTGCGGGTCCATCAGGCCTCAGGTCACGGTAGGCGTCTGCTCCTCAGTGTGGAATTCAGCTCAGCGTTGACTGAGCAGCTCACACAGCAGCGTCTGCTGCTCCTCTACGTCACAGCTCACTGTCAAAGTAAGACCATTTTATTGAAGAGGGGTCAGGCCACAAAAAGTTAACTAGGCACTGGTGGCTCATACCTGGAATCACACCTGAAGATGGCCATTTGAAGCCAGCCCAGAGAAGAAGATTGTGAGACTCTTCTTCAGTTAACCACCAAAAAGCCAGAAGTGCTGTAGCTCAAATGGTAGAGTGCTAGCTTTGAACAAAAAAGCTCAAGAACAGCACCCAGACCCAGAGTTTATTACCCAAGACTGGTTACCCCCTCCCTGCCAAAAAAACCCCAAAACTAAAAAATACACAAAATATTGATTATGTAAAAAGCATGAAGAGACTTTTTTTTATCGGAAGAACCAGTTTTCAGGTGCTTTCTAAATATCTTGTTTATAGTTAAATTGTTGAAAAGGGAATGATTATTAAATTTTCAGTTTGTTAAAATTAAACCTCTAAGAATGTCCAAAAGCCTCATTTTTTATTTTTAGAAGTTTCGGTATTCTTGTAGTGCTGGAGAGCACAGGCCACCCTTTAATCTCCCAGCTTGAATGACTGCTTATACTTGCAAACCACGGGAAGCTCCAATGAATAGTGAATTCAGAGGCATTACAAAGTGAGAGACTCAAAGGAGTAGGCTTATTATTAAGTGTAACGTGCATATAGAGAGATTTACATCTAATGTCTGACATCATTAGCTACTCCTGCCCCGGGGTGCTGGGGAAGGAACCCAGGACTTTGGTAAGTGCTCTACATCTCCCCGAGCCACATCCTCTGACGTTCTCGCAATAAAGGGAGGAAAAGAGGAAAGGAGCAAGGAGATTTTTCTGGAAGCTGTAAGTTCTGTGGGGATCAAGAACTTTGCCTTGATTATGGAGAGCACTTTAGCACCTTGGGGAGAGGCTGTGAGGCTGGTGGGTTGAGGAGGGGGGGCTGCGGGGATGCGAGAACATTCTCACCTCTCAAGTGCTAATAATTTGTGGTGCGAGTTCGTTGATAACAGTGTTTCCATGTTTAATAGTAATCTGATGTCTCTGGCTGGTTATGTACTTGCGTTTAGAGACGGTGAAAGCAATGAAGAAGGTATGTTTATGTACATTTTTAAATTGCCTCTACCCATCAACATTGGGTTCTAAAGCAGGTAAATTGGAGGACAATTGCCCCCTTCACCCTAAAAGCACTTCATTGGTTTTCCATTGGTTTTCCATGGCGTTTCTTCAAATACTGAGGATCGCTAGTATGTAAAATTCCCTGTGAGCAGCTCATTTACAGCTTTTTGTTCATTTATTTAAAACCTGTTCCTAAGTTCCATGAGGAAGATTGGACATACCTCATTCTTTTATTCAGCAGCTTAATTGCACAAAAGTGAGTTGAGGAACCAGAAGGTGAAAACTCAGCCAGGGCTGAGAAGCAGAGAACAGAGGTGGGTGTGGATCTCTCTAGACATTATATCTTGTCTTGGCCCAGTGAAAGCTACTGTTTTCTTTTCTTTTTTTTTTTGTCTCATCGTGGGGCCTGGGCGCTGTCCCTGAGCCCTTCGGTTCAAGGCTAGCACTCTACCACTTGAGCCACAGCACCACTTCCAGCTTTTTCTGTTTATGTGGTGCTGAGGAATGGAACCCAGGGCCTCATGCATGCAAGGCAAGTGCTCCACCACGGAGCCACCTTCCCAGCCCCCCAGTGAAAGTGTAAGGTTTGGAAAAACACCATCCCCAGCCCCACACCAGGCCGGCCAGTGGAGAGTCAGTAGTGGGTAGTACAAAGTGCAGGCCGCTCAGGCCCTGGAGAAGAACCAGCGTGAGAAACTCAGGCAAGATACAGGGAAAATGATCAGGAATGTTTATTAGGAAAGGAATACGCTTTCATTAGACTGAAAGCTGGTCATCTCTGTGGAGAATGACAGTGGTTTTCCTCAGCACAGTTTCTCATTGAAGTGTGAGGTGTTTAGAAGTTAAGTCCCTCCCTGGTCCCTTCTTGGGGCAGAGGCTCTGTCCCAAGCTTGAGGGAGGTTTACTAAATTTATCTCACCGCTAACGAGCCAGTCCACAGAGAGCCGGAGCAACTCACACCCCAGGCATGTTCCTCCCCCTGGGCCAGGCTGGACCCCTGACAAAATGGTGGCCCTCAAGCGGAGGACATATTTTGGAGAAGTTTGTCAGTTACCACACCCGGTGCTGGGGACACTGCCGTTTGCAGGGGGCAGCTGGCAGGCTGCGGAGCCGTGGGAGGTGTGAGCACAAGGTGCTGAGACCCCAGTGCAGACCGGGGCGGGGGGGCACTGCTGGGGATGGTTTGAGCAACTGCTCAGCTGCGTTCTAGAAGACACATACTCGCTGCACACAGAGGTAGACAGCACTCCAGAAGAGAGGGCCAGTTCCAAGTGGCAGATGTCAATGGCAGAAGGGCAGTGACTTCTGGGGGACAGAGTCCAACGTGAGAAAGTGCTGGGAATGATGATCTTGCGTTCACATTTAATTTATTTATTGGCTGGATGTTGCCGAAAGATTTACCCGAAAGATTATTCAACATACTTTGACTTGCTAATCCATTCAGCAAATATTTGTAGAAATTTGCTTGACCATTTGGAATTGATGGAAACTTTAAAGACTATAATGATAGTTAGAAATATGGGTTAAGAGTTCAAAGGAGTCATGCTCTGAGAAGACAGAGACTCACCTTATGCAAAACGCATGTACTTCAAGTGTGGACTCTTTCTTATGTAGTCTTTTTTGTTACGGAGGAATGGCCTGATGTGTTTGTGTGTTAGTTAATGGCTAACATGATTGCATGTAATTAAAAAAATCATACTTCAAAATGGCCACATAGCACATGAGGCCAGTCATTACTTGGGCAGTCTGTTGTCTTCTGATGTGACAAGGCGTTTGAAGCCTAGACGCACAGCTTCCCCCTATTTAGACGCTGCATTCTATGGCAGTCACTTTGGCCAGCTGCCCTAAACCCAGCACATTTTCAAGCTTCTCCCAATGAGTCTTTTCTGGCGGAAAGGGCAGATACCTCTCAGATAGCTGACCCAGATAGGGACATGGATTCATGGAGGCCTCTGTTCTGCCTCTGGGAAGTGGTCCTGGGTGTTTTCCCACGTGCACACGATGAGGAAGCGTCTTCGCTGTGTAAGTTGGTGGCCAAGTCTTGGCAAGGTGAACCGTGGTCTCTTGGAACTCGCAGGTAACTGAAAAGTGAGACTGCTGGGATTGTAAGATAAGTCTGGTTATTGTGTTGCGGTGATATCAACTCGCATTCCTCAATGAGGGTTTTAGATTCTAACAGCAGAACCTGCTTTCCTCCATTAGGAAGGTTCAGAGCTCCGGTTAAGTGCTCTGAACAGCAGAAGCGCGTGTCCTTGCGCTTGAGCCACTTACTTGGTTCATGACATGATTCGAAGGGCATCGCATGCCGTGATGTCTGAATTTGTGTTTGTATTTTATTAAACTTAACATTTTAACAACCTTATTATTATTTCTTCTTCCTTCCTTCCTTCCCCTTTCATCCTCTTTCATCGTGTGTGTGTGTGTGTGTGTGTGTGTGTGTGTGTGTGTGTGTGTGTGTGTGTGTGTGTGTGTGTGTGTGTGTGTGTGTGTGTGTGTGTGTGTTGGTACTGGGATGTGAACTCAGGGCCTGGGTGCTGTCTCTGAGCTTTTCCGCTTAAGGCTCTACCACTTGAGCCATAGCACCACTTCTGGCTTTTTGGTGGCTAATTGGAGATAAGAATCTCATGGGCTTTCCTGTCCCCGCTGGCTTTGAATTACAATCTTCAGGTCTCAGTCTCCTGCAGAGGTGCAGGGACGAGTTTATTTCTTAACTGCCTTCATTTTCTTTATTTTCAAATAGGATGAAAGATGCTCTGCTACTTTGAGAATACTGTGCCATTTTTATCATTTAGTAAACCCTATTAAAATAGGGTTAAACTTTATGAAAAATTCTCTCATGAAAATGTACAGACTCTTAAATCAGCTTTCAAAATGAGATATTTATAATTAGCATATTTTATCAAATATTGTGTAGTTTAACAAAACAGCTTTTCTTAAAATTTGAAGCACTATGCTTAGTGATCTCTGGAGTCTGTTAACACTGCCAGATTTGAATCCTGACAAGTAGTTTTTACTGTCTCCTCTATTTTAATTTTCTTATTAATGTTTAACTGCCTTCTGTTCCAAAATGAATGGATTTTGCTTAACAAATACTGCTAGTAATTAGGCTTTTACCAGTTCAAGCTGGCTTCTGCAATCATACAACATATTTCTTCTCCATTAGTTCTCTTTGTTGAGTTTCAGAAAGAGAAATATTATTGTGCCATAGGATAATTGCATCTTATTTATCTCTTTCTTGACACTCTTCAGAAAAGCTGCAACCTTTTAAAAGGAGAATAACCATGCCACCTTATGATATGATAAAAGCTGGCTCTGCTAACTTGTCATAAATTGAAAGTTTCTCATGCCGGGGGAGGGGTGAGCCAGAGAGGAAATGATGGCATGCCTTCTGCCAGTCAGACCAGGTGCCGTTGTAGGAACCGTGAATTTAACTCCTCCTCAGTTTAAGTTCTCCCATTGGTGTAGAGTATTTCCAGCTCTCTGAACCTTCTAGTTGGAGAACCTGGCAGAAGCTGCCCCCTAGGCTTGGATGACCTCCCCCACCCCACCCCACCCCTGTGTGCCTGTCACCCCCCCCTCACCCCTCCACTCCTGAGACTTCTGACTGTGACTAGGTGAACAGAATGCAAGAAACATTACCTGTACCTTAAAAAATACACTTCAAAGTCATTTTGTAGTCTATATAGTGTAGAAAACTTCCCACAGTTTTAATTGTCTCCTTAATAATGCCGAGTTGCTTTCCTGCACTCCTGTAATTCAAGAACAGCCGCGTGCTGGCTGGCGCGCTTGGCCGTTAGGTCTTCCTGGCGCTCCCGCCCCTGGCTGCTCCAGGGTGGAGGCCGAGGGTTTGAGAGTGCAAAATTCCATTTCCCTAGGCAGGGAAAGGCAGGAAAAAGGCGTACTTGTTCCAGAGACAAGTGAGTGCAGTGCAGTCGGTACCATGATGCGCTGCGTCCAGCAGTCTGGCGGGCGGTGCTTCTGGCATGTGCTTTCAAAGACGGCTTTACTGGAGAGGGCAACGTTGAGAGAAGGTGTGAGGCCTGCGCGGCATCTCCCCTGCCCGAGCCGACTGGCCTCCCGCAGGCCAGCACGCCGTCCCAGAAAGGCCCATGCGTTCCACTGATGAACCTGCCTTGACCTGTCCTATCGCCACGCAGTCTAGTTCTCACCAGGAGTCGCCCTGATGCCGACATGCCGTGGTTGGATGGGTGTATATTGACAGCATCATGTGGAGGGGGGCTAACGTGGAAGGCCCCTGTGCCCGCCTAGATCCTCCTCCTCTCCTGTAAGACCCCTGTGCCTGCCTAGATCCTCCCCCTCCCCTGTACTCCCTGCAGCCACCCCTCTTTCCCTGTCATTGGAATCACGTGGTGAGCCTTTCCATGCTGGCCTCCTTCCTAATACCAGGTAAGGTTGCCACGACTTCTCCTCAGTGCAAAGCAGTCCTACCTTGTCGGGATGTACCATGATTTGTCTTCCCATCCACTGACTGAAGGATATTGTGACTGCTTCCACATTTTGGCACTTAGCTGCTTTAAACATTTGGATGCAGAATTTTGTGTAGAAATTAGCTTTCAACCTGATTATTTAGGTAAATATCCCAAGTAAGATGCCAAATGGCGTGGTGAGAGCACGTGCCATTGTGTAGTTGCAGGCCGCCTTGCAAAGTGATGGCCACATTGCACACTCCCACCAGCAGTGGGAGAGAGCTCCTTTTGTGCCAAGTCCTTGCCAGCATTTGGTGATGTTGGCATCTGAATTCTGGCTGCTCAGCTAGGTGTGCAGTGGAATCTCATTGTGTTTCTACTTTGCCGATGGCATAGGATCAGCTTTTCACATGCTTAATGCCATCTGTGCCCATTATATATGTCAGTGCAGAGGGAGAAAAAGCAGAGAGAAGAAGAGGGAGGGGGAGGGAGAGGAGGGAGCAAGTAGAAGACAGGCAGGCAGGAACGAAGGAAGGAAGGAAGGAAGGAAGGAAGGAAGGAAGGAAGGAAGGAAGGAAGATATCAGTAAGCACAAACCACCACCTAAGAAAATAGTTTTTTTGTTTCATTTTTTACCTGTTATTCTGTACTTCTGCCCCTGGATGAATAGGTGAAGTGCGTGGAAGAAGGAAGGTACTGTTTGAGAATTTCTTGCACCCTGACGCTGTTATGTGCTTTACCTCCACTGTTTGACAAAAGCCCTCTGAGACGGATGCAGTTATAGTGTCTAATTAGCAGCTGAGAACACGGTAACAAGAGTCACACCACACAGGCCCCCGCTAGCACTACAGCCCCAGCCCCAGCCCCGACGAGCCACTGCCTCTTGGCTCCAGTCCCCGAGCCTAACTGTGGATGAAGTAAGGAGAAACCACTCGAGACATAAGTTGTGGCAGCACTACGAGAGGTCCTCAGCATGTGTGGAGCTATCTGTTTTCCACCCACAGTTCTCAAAGCTTGCCCTGTGTTTGTGCCTGGTGAAGTCACACTGTGGGAAGTTCTAATAGCACCTGTGTGGAGAGTTCAGCCCAGGCAGTGGCTCCATTGAGCCACCAGCTAAACGTGTTCCACACGCCAGGCCTGGGGTTCTCAGCCATAAACCTCAACACTCAGCACCACTGGAGTAGTGCGGGACTCCAGTGGTCCAGTGAGTGGGTTTTTCTCCTGCCTCCCACGGAACAGAAAGTTACTGTGGCAGGATGAAATGGGCAAAGGCAGGAGGCATAAATTATATTCTTGCTAATTTGCTGGTGTCTTTTTTCCCCCTCATCAACGTTATTGAGCAATAATTTTATATAATTGCATGAATCTACTTAATTGGATGAGTTTTGACAGTTTTATACCCCCGTGAAACTATCATCACAATCACGATTCAGAGCGCTTCCATTACTCTCAAGACTTCCTGTGCCACTCCTTTCTTGATACTCCAGTTCCATTCTGGACAGACTAGGGTGAAACTTGAAGTCTTTTAAGCTCGGACTTGAATATATTTCATCCCAGCTACAGCTGACTCTCACTGGGGCCATAGCTGTGGCATTTCTGCAGCCCCACCTGACATTATGAAAGCCCACCCTTCCCACGCGTGCATGGCATGCCCTTGGATGGGCATGGTGAGGTGGTCTGCTGGGTTCTCCACACCGGGAGCCCACGTCACTACAAGAACCAGACATCTGTGCTCTTGACTCCCTTGCCGATGGCTGGTAGGACTAATTGTCCAGCCTGTCTTGGAGCAGGAGTGGTGTGATACTCACCTCAGCAGGCCCATGCATCCCACGGATTCCTTTTCTGCAAAGAGCACTGTGTATTATTAAGGTAGCACCAGGGTTTGACCTCAGGTCCTTGTGCCACTTGGACAATGCTTCTGGTCATTTTGCTTTTGCTATTTTCAAATAAGGTCTTGCTTTTTTTTTTGCCTGGGCTAGCCTGGATCACTGGCATCCTGGTCTCGGCCATTCCTGTGGCTGGGCTGACAGACATGACCTGGCTTTTCTTTCTGTATTTTTGAAAGGACACAGGTAGACTTGATACAGAAGTGCTCCTCCAAGCCATTGTGGTAGCCATCATCCATGTCGCTGTTGAGCACTGTTGAAGCAATGCTGCTTCAGCAGCTCCTGGATGGCCAAAGTGACCCTGATTACTACACGGCACCCTTCCCCGTGCAGCTCCCAGTGACATCGTCTGCGGTTTGGAGCCCCTAGTGGACAGCTGTCAGACTTAGCTACTGTGAAACACTACACAGTCCCCTATCTGCTGGCCACACTTCAGCGCTGTTGGGGATGGATGGAGTGCAGCAGCGCACTGCAGTCTTTGCTTTGTGGTGGGCAGCTTCCACGTTTTGGTAGAGACCATAGTTGAGCCGCAAACCAAGTCATGCAAATTCACTGAGACTTCTTCAGGTGGCCCCAGCTATAATAGTGATTTCTCCAGCTCTGTCGCAGTAGTAACAGACTTGCCGCTGGGTGCTCCGGCCTCTCCATCTTGCTGGCCTTTGATTCAAAGCCCACTTTGAATCTTAATATTGGATCTCTTGATCTGGGAATCTGGTGTGTGTCTTCATTTATTATTTATTAGAGATTTTATTTAATTCTCTCAAATACACGTATCCCTTTATTGTGATGAAATTACTGAACATCTACTCTAGGCCAAGAACGTCCAAATGCTTTGTGCTCAATCCCTATCATAGACCCCGGGGAACGCTGTGTATGAGATCACCCAACACAGGGAACCTGGGTTTCGCCTGGAGCTTTAGTTGTGCCTGAAGCTTCTTCTTCCTTGGGAAGACCCTGCACTGCTGCGAGCTTGGGCAGAATGGTGTGTTTGGTGCATGGGCTGGGCTCTCTGTCTCTCAGTCATGATCCTACATTTGGGGATTCTGTGGATATTTATTTGAACTTAGTAGTCATTGTTGCACGCACATTTCTAACACCCTGTACAAGTTCAGCATATTAGCTAGCCAGATGGATAGGCATATCTGCCGGGGGAAGATGTTGACCTTTGGATTCCCTCCTCACACTCGCAGTGGAAATGCTAAGCATTAGGAAATGGTGTTAGTATAATCCCTGAAATACATTTTACTTAGCCAGCTTTGAGGTTTTTCTCTCCTGCATGTCTCGTCCGGATCCCATCGAGAGCTCTATGCCATCAGCCAGGTAGGAAAACGTTAGAATTCCCTGAAGCTGTGTGATCTTGCCATCCTACATTCATGCTGGTCTCTTGACTCTGTCACGGGACCCTGTGTGTGAGGTCTCTACACAGACTTGGGTTTCACTTAGTAAAAGTTGTCGGGAGCTTTCATTATACTTGATGGTTCTTCTTTTCTTCTTTTAAAAGACCAGAAAAACGAATGGGCTGTTTTATAACTCCTTTTCAATCCTCTGATCTTCAGAGGCAAATGTTAAGAGGCCTGGTGCGGCTGGTTTATGTTGCAGTTTATAATCTAATTAAATGTATTTTATCCACATCGTTATGGACTTCATTAAGGCTGGACTTTTATAAAAATGATGATGAACTAGATTTATGCAGAATCATCTGGGTCTTTTCCATCTTGTGATGGTGCCAGTAATGTCTGGGGAAGGACCTTTGCGTTGCTTCTCTGATTTAGTCAGCCATTTTTTTTTTGAAAAGTTCTTGTTTCAGTAGTTTGCTTTTTTTTTTTTTATTTTTTGGTGAGCATACAGAGCTCAGAATGATTAATAGGAGAAGTTTGTTGGAAATCACACATGGTCTTTGAGGCCTATGCACCACTTGAACGTTCTGATCCAGGGGGGAAAATGAAGCATTCAGAGTAATTGCCTCAATGTAGGTCAGAGAGAGAGAGAAAATTGCATTTCCTTTGCTGTGTGTTTTGCACTGAAGAAGAAATCAGTTTTATGGGCTTCAGTTTAATTGCTAGACTTTTTCAGTGTCGGGGAAAGGTATCCATGCTGGGAACTGAGTTGAGAAGGGAACGTGGTTCATGCTAGTCTTAGTTACACAGCTTGAATGTAAAGATTGGGTAGTGTTTTTACTGTTTGAGGGGTTGATCAACTTCTTTGTAACTCCCTCACCCATCCTATTAAAGAAGAAATTAATATTAGCTGTGCTTCACAAAAATCTTCTCCTAAAGCCTTATGCTTGGAATGTCTTCGTCTTCATAGTTTCATTTTTCTGCTTTTGCCTGTGACCTTGAGTTTCCCATCCTTGCAGTTTTTGGTCACAGTTACAATGTATCCCTACTTCACCAATTTATTGTCCCTTTAACTGTAGATCCCTAGAGATTCTGAATTGTTATTTCAATATGAACCATATTACCATATAATTTGAAAGCTGGAGCATTGGTTTTGCTCAACTCCTTTAAGATATGGAAAAAACCTGCCTCTCTTGATACCTGTTGTTTATATGCATGTTTGCACTTGTTTGATCTCTCTTACACACAGACATCTAGTCTACATGATGTGTGCATTTGCATAGTTACACATACCTTGTGTATATGTACATGTGTAGCTGCATCTCACACATGTTTTTGTTTATATGCGCACATACACTTGAATAGTCACACACACACACCTGCAACTTACATGCCGTGCCAAGAGCTCTGCAGCAGTCTCTCAATGTTCACAGTTTTAGCTCTAACCAGATTTAAAGCACCCTGTTTGATGTTGCATGCCCTTTCCTACTGATCTTCATCATGTCCTGCCTGGGAATCCCTGTGGCTTTTCATGACACTGTGTACATGGAGGCTCCCATAACTCCTTTTTTTTTTTTTTTGGCCAGTCCTGGGTCTTGAACTCACACTGGGTACTGTCCCTGAGCTGCTTTTGCTCAAGGACAGCACCCTGCCATTTGAGCCATGGTGCCACTTGTAGCTTTTTCTATTTATGAATCAAACCCAGGGCTTCATGCATGCTAGGCAAGCACTCTACCACTCAGCCCCATTCCTAGCCCCTCCCAAAACTTCTTATTCACATGCCTTTGCTTTTTCCTTCAGTCCTTCTAAAGTAATAGCTACCCAACCTGGTCTGGCTTCCAGGCCCTCCTTTTTGTCCACCCTCCTTTTCATTTATCTGGTAGCTGTGTCTTAATAAATATATATTAAGCATCTTTTAAATCACTTTGCTAAAATTATCTGTTTGACGTTTGTGTGTGTGTGGGGGGGAGGGGTGTCTGTGTCTTGGGGCTTGAACTCAGCCTGGGTGCTGTCCTTGAGCTTTTTTGCTCAAGCCTAGTGCTTTGCCACTTGAGCCACAGCTTTTTTGGTGGAGATAAGAGTTTCACAGACCTTTCCTGCCTTGGTTGGCTTTGGGTCATGATCCACAGATCTCCATGGAAGCTAGGATGGTGGAGAGCCTTCTTATGTACTTACTGAGTCTTATCTGTTGAAAATGGTGCGAACTACTCCTTGGTTTATTTTTAGAGTTTTTTGGTCTGTTCCTTGTCATTTTGTAGGTACCATTTGGGATATAACTTTGTTCAACATTTTACAGACATCTTCACATTTCATTTGTCTTTTAGCCTTCATTATTAAAATAATCATATTTTACATTAAAATCTAGTTTTTTTTCTTTCAATGGAATAGGGGTTTCCCATGTTGGGAATCACAGCTGGTATTAAAGTTACTGAAATAGGGTTTCCCCCCCCTAATTATTTTTATAGTTGGAGTCTTCAGTAGATCTAGAAATTACTTTATATGTGGTTTGAGGTAATGTAATCTTGCTTTCTATTTCGCAGGCAAGAGGTGTACTATGTCACTAGCTCTTTATTATACGTCGTTATTTTCCTACTCAGTTGAAAAACTATCTTTGAAATACATTGAGTTTTGACATACACTGGGCTTCCTTCCCATAGTCTCTGGCTAATTCATTGTTCTACTATTTCATTCCCATGTACAGTCAGCCACATTTCATTTCTTCCTGTGTGGTTGATGGTAAGTTCGATGTCTTGGAAAACAGTCCCACTCTCGTGATTTTTCATTTGCATAGGTATCTTAGCTGTTCTTCGGTATGAGAATTGTTGGCAAATGAACTTTCAAATGACTTCACCAAAATAAATATGTAAATAAATAAATAAATAAAATGACCAAGTTAAAGGAAAAAACACTCCATTATGTTCCCATTGGAAGTATAATGTACTTAAATCTATACATTAACCTCAGAAAACTAGACTTGAAGAGATTAGCCTTGGGCCTGGGAAGGTGGCTCAGTGGTAGAGTGCTTGCCTTGCATGCATGAGGCCCTGGGTTCAATTCCTCAGCACCACATCAGCAGAAAAAGCTGGAAGTGTGCTGTGGCTCAGGTGATAGAGGGCTAGCCTTGAGCTGAAGAGCTGAGGGACAGCGCCCAGGCCCAGAGTTCAGGCTGACGACTAACAAAAAAAAGAGAGAGAGAGAGATTAGCCTTTTTAGGAATGTATTTTTCTTGTTCATGTATTTTTATGTTCGTATTTTCTCCTTTTTCATATCATAGTTACATAGTTTTCATATTTTATTCTACATGATACGGCATGCTGCTTTTTATAAAATAGTTTTCATCTGAATTTTTAGCAGCTTATCTCTGGCATAGGGAAAAGATAATGTTTTTCTAGCATAATTTTGCATCTGCATCTATGTAAATTCTTAACAGTTTTAGGACTTTTGTGGGTTGGATTTTCAGAGTTTCTGTTCTATACTAAAGATACTTTCTTCACATGTATTTTACCACTGTGTAGATCTTAAATACCTCGCTCTTATATGAGGTGCATCGTTCAAAGCCATATCGTAAAAGAGCTGACAGTAATTTTTGTCAAGTTCCTCATTTTAATAAAAATTGCTTTAGCAGTTCATTGCTTAGCATTATACTTTTATCATATTCTGCTTAGTTGTCTTTATCTGCCTTTCCCGCGGAAGTGTCTCTGTGATTCAGTGACTTTGTTGGTTGTGTGTGGGCTCACAGGAGCTCTCATTACCCCTCTTCCACAGCCGTGGCTATCAGACAGCTTTTCATAAGACTGCACTGGCGAGGAGTACTCAAAATTAACTTCAACGTGTTTTCTTCTCTCTGCCTAGCATGAGACCAAGATGAACTCCTTTTGAAACGAGTCTGTCACTCTGTGCCTAACACTTGGCCCCATGCCACCTGCTTACCTGAAGTTCTTTATAGAAAGGTCATCCTGAAGTGTTTTGTGTGTGTATCTTGGAAGGTAAATAAGCGGTTTCTGTTTTATGTGGAGGCAGGCCAGTGCATTTGTCTAGCACATGTCAGTTGGCGTGCATGGCTGCAGACTTGCTGACGTCAGCGCCTAGGGGCTGATCGTGAGTCATTATCATTTGTGCTGAGAACTAAATCTAAGTAATGATTTTTTTTTTGCACAATGAATTCCCTTAATTAGGAAAATATACCATGAATCAATTTAAATTAGGTCTCTTTAATTATTTATGAACTATTAAGATAGAAGAAAATTGGAATCCATACTATTTTGTGGAATGATTTCTTTTTTCCATTTTGAAGGTTGACGTTGGGGAGCACAGAGTGTGGGAGAGCAGCGTCCGAGGCTGGGAGGACAGAAAGCCGTTCCTGCGCACCAGGGCCGCGCAGGGCTTTGCCACTGCTGCTTCCTGATGGACACGGCGGGCAATCTGGCTTTGCTTCTCGGGGGTCCTGGGAGTTTTGAGTGGGGTTGTTCTGCAGTCCACGCGGCAGTGGGGCGTGTGCCTGTGGCACAGCCCTAAGGGCGGTGCCCCCAGAGAGGAAAGCATGTAGTCATGGCTCTGAGCGAGCGCCAGAGACCCCCCCCCACACACATGTCACTGTCCATTGTCCCTCACAGTGTGTCATTAGTCATGACTTTCCAAGTGTGTTCACTGGAAGTGCGGCTCCACCCCATTGTGAAGGTAAACGGTATTTATCAAGTTTTCACCTAGTCTCTTGTACACACAAGCCTGTGCCCTGCAGGAGAACACACGTGTTTATGTTTGTCCCATCCTCTGCCTGACGCCGAGAGCCGCGGAGTGCTTCTCCACCCCCCATAGTAAAGTAATCATCGGCTTGTGGTTCTTTCGTTCCTGGAAACAGCACTAGTGTGCCACTAGCCTTTTCTTTTCTGGGCCTCTCTGGTTGTCTGCAGGGGTATTCAGGTGCTCGGTGTTTAGGATGTAGTGCCTTAGATCTGGTTTACTTTATGTTTAGGATGGAGTGTTTTAACTGCTCTGAATACCTTACACAGTAGTGTGTGCTTGGGGCATTTCTGCTTAACTGAGCTGTAGACTGTGGGATTCTGTGGACTCTAAGAGATGATTCATTTGTCATTCCAATTGCCTACTTTTATTCATCGGTTTCATAGAATGGTGTGTGTGTGCATGTGTGAACATTAGTGTGTGTGTTGGCATGTGTGTTTAATTGTATGTGGTTAAAGGTGAGGATAGTAGTGAGAATAGGTGGGAAAGAGAGACAGAATAGTTTCCTACTGTGCTTTACAAATTGAGTCATTACATCATTCAGGCGGGCTACATGGTTTTTTCATTATATATTTTCTGTTTTTAATTCTATCAGTTATATGAGGGAGGATTTCATTGTTCCTTCTCCACAGGTTTGTACTCTATTGCAGTCAATCTCTCCTCTATCATATCCCCTGCCCCCTTTCCTCCCGAAAGTATATTTACTTTGCATCTACCGTACTAACAGAGCAGACAGTGTTCTGAGTTCCAGAACTAGCCCTAAAGAACTGGTATAGGGCCAAGACTTTGATAAAGGCAAACGTAGAGCTCCTGGAGATGGGAGGAACGGCGGCCAGAACGGAGCTCAGGAAGGCTTGTGGGAGCTGACTCATTTGTTGGAAGAGGTAGGGAAGGGTTTCTGTGGGAAGGGCAGCATACACACATGGTTAATGAACATGGCTTGCCTTCTTGGGCACAGGGAAGAGACAGACAGTACTTACAATGTCATGTGAAGTGGCTGTTTCAGAATCTGCTCATTAACAATGTTAAGTCCCTCCATATGAGTAGATAATTGAACACTGCCCACGCAAAGCCTGTCTCAGTGACTGTTGCCTGTGTTACGGGGCACTGTGTGCATCCCTTGTAACTGCTGCACACCGCACCGCGTAGATCACCACATCACGTAGACCACCGCAGTGCTTAGTTTGCATCTAAAAATTATAGAATACCTGAGAACATGGAGGTTTCCATTTACACTGAACTTATTTAAGTGATGTATAAGAGCAGAAAGATGATTCCTGTTTAATAGGAGATAGTGTTGGGTTTCAATACATACTTGCATTGTATAATATTTGAATGAAGTTAACATGATTTGTTTCCCCAAACATTTATCATTTCCTGTGGTGAAGCTTTCAGTGTACTTTCCAGGAGCGTTCTGAAATGTAGACTCTTCATTAGTTTACTTATGCTCACCTTCGTGTGTAGTGGTGGCACGGCCTGTCTGCTGCTCCGGTCCTCACCATCACCGTCGCTGAGACGTGGCACTCTTCGTGACTCTGCAAGGCAGCCTTGTCCCGAGGCGTTCCCTTCCTCTCTGGCATTCCAGCTTTGAGTATGTGCTGTGAAATGAGCACAGTACATGCCTTTTTTGTTTCTGTTTTGTTGTTTTTGTGTGACTGTCTTGGTATGTGGCCCAAGTTATCCTCAGATTTTTGGTTCTTCTGCCTCAGCTTTTAGCATTCAGGGATTACAAGTGATTACCACTCTTCCTACCTTGTATTTTGCTCTTGAAATACAATTATATTCTGCTGGGTTTCTTGTAGATGTCCTGCCTCCATTTCTTTACATTAATTTGTTTCTAATCTTTGTTGATTCTTAAATATTTACTTCATATCTGTGTGCTCACAGGAGCATCTTATATCACTGGCACTGCAGGAGATCAGAACTGCAAAAGCTGATGTGCGCGAGGATGGTGTTTGGAGAGAAATGACTGACTTGCTTTTTATAGTTGGAGGACACAGGCATTGGAATCTGGTGACCTCTGATCACATCCTCAAAATGTCACTGATTAGTTATAAATCTGGGACAGAGTCTTGTAGGTTTTGGCCCTCCGCTTTCCTCCACTGTGAAGCTGGCTGGGAGGGGTGTGAGGGAAGCGTGGCCGCAGGAACTTTGCAAGGCTTGGGGAACAGTGTCGGCATGTGAATTAGGGCTGAGCCACATATATTTGGTCATATCTTTCTTGTTTCTGATAGATTCCTATCTTCTAGATTGAGGTTAGTTCATACTTGCAATCCTGGCTACTCAGAAGTCAGATCTGAGAATCACAGTTTGAAGCCAGCCTGAGCATCTCATCTCTAGTTAGCCACCAAAAAGCTGTTAGTGTACCTGTGTCCAAGCATAGTGTGCTAGCTGTGAGCAAAAATAACTCAGGGACAGCACCCAGGCCCTGAGTTCAAGCCCCACAGCCGACAGCAAAAAAAGAAAACAAGAAAGCAAGAAAGGAAAGAAAGAGGGAAGCAAGGACAGAAGGGGAAGGGAGGAAGGGAGGGAGGGAGGAAGGAAGGAAGGGAGGGAGGGAGGGAGGGAGGGAGGAAGGAAGGGAGGGAAGGAAGACGTAGGGAAGGAAGGAAGGGAGGGAGGAGGGACACAGGGAATGAAGGAAGGAAGGGAAGGAAAGAAAGAAAGGAGAAAAGAAAAGCATATCGGGAAGGAATATGTGAGGAGCACCCAGCCTTTGCACTCCCTGGAAACTCTTAAGAGTTCACCCCCACCCCCCACAGTGATGGGTATGTGTGTTGGTATTTTGCAGAGTTCGACAGTTAAACATCAGAGACAGAAAGAACTCCCTATCTTTAGTTATTTGCTGTGTATGCAGTATTTTACATGGTTTCCAAACAGAATTCTAAGCAGCAAATACTGATACAGTAGTAGCAGTGAATGTACACTACAAGATTTTAGAGTTGTATAGGAACTTAGAGATCCAAGAGTACATGCAGTTTCAAGATATAATAATACCAACCTCCTTAAAAAAAACCAAAACAATTAAAGAAGATACTAGAGCCTCGTGGGCTGCTTTGGCACAGGCCCACTGATGTTTCCTGGGTGTTATGCATGCGTTTCCCCCCGCCCTCGCGCGCGGCCCTCCCCCTCCCCTCCCCCCCATCTCCCACTCCAGCCTTTGGACCTGCTGGAGCCATAGGGAGCAGTTTGTACCTATTGGATTCATTCAGGTTCTGGCCGAGAGCGTCTTTCAGGCTGGATTTGGGATAAAGCTAGCAAACTCACATCAGAAAGCAGAGCTCGGAGCGCGTGTCCGCTCTGCGGGGCTCTTCTGTGTGGCAGCAGCACAGCAGTGGGAAGGTGTTCTTCCAAACCACGCAGTGCTGGTGTGGGGAGCTGATGGGGTCAGCGACCTCCTGCACGGCCACCAAGGACGAGGAGCCCACTGCCAGTGAGCAGTGACGGGAGAAAAGCTCGCATCCTTCCTTTCTCCACCACATAAAGAGGTATGAGGAGGAAAAAGCCAGAGCGGAGGCAGAGTTTATTTGAAAGTGAGAGTAAGTGAGGCGCAGAAGCAAGTGCCAGCCAGCCTCTTGGTGACTGGAGGGCCGGCAGAAGCCCTCACTCCCCAGACGGAATCCCGCCGGCAGCGCGGCCTTGCGCCCTGAGCTTCTGTCCGCCTCAGCTGTTGTGGGTCTTGTTGGATTGCTGTCCACCTCACCCACGGGGAGGGGTGCCCGCCCCTGCCCACCTCTGCTCCAGGGTCCTCGGGGAGGAGGAGGGGACATGCTACTCTCTTGTCCTGTCTGCCTGCTCTTTCTCTGACTCTCCTTCAACAGGATGCTCATTCCAGGGTGCTCTATCCCTATTTCTTTACATCCGCTTAGTGAAGCAATTACATCCTTTGATTGAATAAATCCATTTTAATCTCTGCATGTGAATAATATTCTGATTTGTTTGTGATACAGCAAGCATCCTGAAGATCCCCAAATGAATTAATTTTAAACCAAACATCAGAATATACTTGAAAAGTGAACTTTAAAAAAATAGTATAAGAACTTTAAGGGTGACTGAATAAACTCAGTTTAGTAGTACTCTGCAAAAATGTCTACCTGATTTTCATGGTTACAGATCAAGCTGATCCTTAACTGCTGCTTACACAATGGTAATGATCCACACTGAGTAATAGTAAGTTACTTGTTAGTATTCTGGCTGTATTTGAGCTAAGCGACTTCCAGTGGCTCTTTTGGCTGGTAGTAACAGAGAGAGCTCTCAGACCTGCCTTTGAAATGTAATAAGAGCAATTGGCGAGGAGCGATTTCATGAACCTGTGACCTTGCCCTCTGTACAGCGTGACCCAATCAGTAGACACAATGTCTATCTGGAGTGTCTTTTTCCCTGCTTTTCTGTTTACCACCATGTAACTGACATTTGTAATCTTGTGACTCAGCTGTACTGTCAGTTATTCCTCTTTTAATTCTACATTGTTCTCTTTCATATTAGGTGTGTATAAAATATACTGGTCCATTTAATAAATGGAGATCTGAAGTCTCTGAGATCAGTCTGAGGTTAGCAAGTACAGCAGTAATAAAGCCCATTTCACAGGTTGGCATAGATGTTATTACTGAGCTGTGTCTTTCCTTTTTCTCAAAGCCTGTATTCACCTTTATCCCTTTGATTTCATCTGTGGCTTCGATAAACATTTTCTGATATGATTTTGTAGGCAACACATTGGGGTAGGTTTCTGTGTGCTCATGCCCATGTTCACAGCTGGGCAGGCAGACAGGAACTTACATGTGCATATGCACACGGTGGCGGGGAGGTAGATAGGAACTTACATGTGCATGTGCACACGGTGGCGGGGAGACAGGAACTTACATGTGCATGTGCACACGGTGGTGGGGCAGGCACCATCTACTATCCCATCCTAAGGATGCTTTTACTACTCAAGTGAGAAGTTCCAAAGTTCTATTACCTCTATTGCTACCTGAATTCTTCAGGACGAGAACCATGCAGAAATACCACATTTACAGTCTGTGTTGTATTTCTTCAGCTGTAGCAGTGTGTACTTCTCTATGGCAGTTAGAAGTATGTAAAGCTCATATGACTTCAAACTATTAAAAACCTCAAGGGTCTTGAATGTCCATTTTTTTCTAAGTGAAAATCTTCTTCTAGGTTGTTGAACATAACAGGCATTTTTTTTTTGGTCGGTGGTGGGGCTTGAACTCAGGGCCTGGGCACTATCCCTGAGCTCCTTTGCTCAAGACTAGCAATCTACACTTTGAGCCATAGCTCCTTCTGGTTTTAGAGTGATTAATTCAGGATAGTTGTTTCGTGGGGACTTTGCTGTCCAGGCTGGCTTCAAACTGCAATCCTCAGATCTCAGCCTCATCAAACTGCAATCCTCAGATCTCAGCCTCCTGAGATGACAGGTGTCAGCCACCAGGACCTAGCAGAAACAGGTATTTATGTTGGTAATATTTTACGTTCTGTTTCCATGTGCAGGCTTTCCACAGAGATACTTGTTTTTAATTTACAGAAGTCAAGCACTAACTTCATTATGAACTCAGGCTGTGAGAGGCTTTAGACCTGAAGTAAAGTCTCATGGGACTCAAAGTGAGGATCAGAAATGAAATCACTGAGCCACCCCTCACTGAGAGCTGCCGCCATGTCCCCTTGCCCCGATGTGCCACGGCTGTTGAGGATAAACGAGGCCTCATAGGTGGAAAGATCTTGGATTTTTGCAAGGATATGAGTTAGAGAATTTTTTCCCAATGTCCCAAGTTCGTAGTTCTTACGTAGAGAGGTGTTGTTAAGGTGTGGAATTGGGGGCCTGGGTTCCAGGATAGCAGGCGCTCTGCTCGCTTTCCTGCAGCCCAGCCTTCCATGGGGGACCGGAGAGGACGTCCCATTGAGTCTTAGACAATACTTCCACTAAGCCATTCACCTTTTCTCCCGAGTTTCTCATGGTTTTACTCTCGTGTAAATGTAACATGAACACCAGAATTCATAAATTGCGCAATGCATTGCACTGTGTTAAAATGACAGTTCTAAAGACTTCGTCTGAGAACCACTACAGGAATTGTTAAAAACTAATCTGGGAGAAAAAGGTTTGCCACTCCCTCAGCAGAGGAGTCCCTGATGCAGAGGTCGGCAGCCGGAGTGCGCAGCCCGGTGCAGAGCCACACGCGCGGTGCCTCTGCATCTGTGGCTGCTTTCGTCCTCGGTGGCAGCATCGAGTGGTTGCACCCGAGACCGTCTTCCCGCTCAGAAGGCCAGAAATAGTTCCTACCTATCCTTGAGGGGCCAAACAGAAAAGTTTACCAACTCTTGCTCTAATAAACAGTGAATTCCTATGACTGTAAATCAATGAAAAGGTGAAAAATGCAATAGAAAAATAGGCATGATACAGGATAGTTTAATCTCAGCAAAGCCAAATCACAGTCAACATTGTCCCCAAAATGTGGAAATACAGAAATGTGAAGGAAGAGGCAGTCTGCAGGAGCTGGGCTGGGTTTGCGGAAGAGGGAAGGCTGGGTGATACTCAGACCGTCAAGGAAGCCGTTACAGTTACCAGGATTGAGCACAGAGAGCAGAAGTGGGGTCTTGTCCGCCTGGAGCTAGGGCCGGGCGCAGGGGACTGTCATCACAGACCACAGAGGCTGCCAGTGGTCAGAAGTGGAAAAGAAACACGTCACCTCCTGCCTGGTGTCTGCAGTTCTCCTGCTGGTACCTTCCAGAAGCTCCAGGCAAGAGGCCCAGGTGAATCCAGCTCCCGGGTCAGCCTCCTGGGACACAGACCATGGAGCCCTCAGCTCAGTCCATGCTAAAAGCGATGCAGATGAAAACTGACTGAAATGTCACTTTGTTACTGGTTGGCTTGGCAAAGAGAAGCGTATTTGCTAGCATTGAATGTTAGCAAGAGTTCAGGGAAACAGGTCCTGTCTAGATAGGGGGGGTGGGGGAGGAAGGCAGCTCTCAGCAGTAGGCGCTGCTCAACTTGGCTCTCACACTTAGAGGAATGTCTCTTACTGATCTTTGAGCATACACATGAAGTGGTCTATGGGTAAGACTGGTTCCTGCTGGGGGGAAGAATGGAGATGGCCTTCAGTGCCCACCGATGGCTGTGTTATACCCACTCAGGAGGATACTGTAGAGCCGTACCAAACTATGAGCACACTCTTTACGTGCACTCAGGAGAGTGACAGCAAGCTGTAGTGTTAGGATCACAGGAAAACAAACATGTGCAGCACACAGCTATGTATGAAAAGAGGAAAGAGAGAATGCATAAATACAGTGTATCATAGATGTAGAAAATAAAAACCAAAGAAATAATAAAATTGGTTATCTCCGGAGAAAGATCACTAGGAGTCACCTTTTTATTTTTTTAAATTTGAATGAAAGAACATAGTAAGGGTTGTAGTCACCAGCTGGTTATAGCCTCCGGGAACTTTCACCTACCTTGAGAGGGATCTCAACACTCTAGTTCCTGACTCATGGCCTTTAGTGATTTTTTTTTTTTTTTTTTGTCAGTTGTGGGGCCTGAACTCTGGGCCTGGGCGCTGTCCTTCAGCTCTTCAGCTTAAGGCAATTGCTCTACCACTTGAACCACAGCGCCACTTCCAGTTTTCTAGTGGTTTATTGGAGATAAGAGTCTCATGGACATTCTTGCCTGGGCTGGCTTTGAACCACGATCCTCAGATCTCAGTCTCCTGAGTAGCTAGGATTACAGGCGTGAGCCACTGGTGCCCTCTGGCCTTTAGTAATTTCTTAATTCAGAGTGGCCATCTGCTGGCTTCACCCGGCCTTTCGCCAGCTTGCCTTTGCCTATCTCCTAGTCTTGCTGCGTCCATCCCAGGCACTGTTTTTAAATCTGTGTTCCCCAACATGCCTGGACCTCATCACACTGTCTGTCTATTCAAATCTCTGTCACCATGCATTCAACAAACTCAGGCTGTTCCTATCTTATGGATCTGATATATTGAAACTTTTACTTCTCCCAAAATAAATATATGATCTAGTTTTTTGGAGCTGTGTCTTCTGAATCTTTATTTTGATATGGAGCAAGTTGTATATTGTCAACAAGCAAACATTTGGACAGTCAGAGGATCAGGATATATAGGAACAAATGCACATTTTCAGATCTGTCTCTTTTTATTTTTATTTTTCCTGGGCAAGCTTTGCCTGGAGTGGAAAGAACTGAATATGGATGAATGCATGCTGCAGACTGATTTTCAGCCATAATTGCTTGCAGTAGGAAAATAGGCAAAGAAAGTAGATTGGGAATATTGGCAATCAGAGATGGGATTCCTACACCTGCCAGATACCAGTGTAGCACACAGGCATTCGCAGAGAAATTGAATTGCTGCTATCTGGTGACAAGAGCTTCCAATTACCATGGTTCGGATGCGTCTGTCTGCCAGGCGTCACTTCATGAAGCGACAGTCCCGTCCCATTGGAGTCGGTGATGGGGCTCATTTCACAGTGGCACCGGAGGCGGCCTGGGGCCGTGCTGGGTGGCGGGGCCCTCCGTCCTTCTGCTGGCAGCAGACACCCTCAGCAGATGGTGCATAACAAGATAGCCTTGGATGGTCTGTACCGCTCCTCAGGCATATGTTTCTGGACCCACGGCTGTGGGACAGGAGCGCAACAGAGCACACTGCCAGGTTTTGATCGCTGAAACAAGGGTGCACTCACCCTGTTACTTTTCACGTGGGAAAGATTTGGACAATGGTATGTGACCTCCTCCAGGCCCTGATTCAGGACTGAAGAGTTGAACCCAGGCTGCCTGGTCATTTCGGGGCCTGAGTTTCTGTCCAGCCAGAGACGCGGCTTCTCTCTTGGTTTCTGAGGCCAAGCGTTCTGTGCCGCACTGTGCGTGTGGTGTTCAGAGGGCCCCTGGTGTGGCCGGGGCTTCACACAGGGTAACTCGGGAGACACGAGAGGCACGTGGGCACAGGATCGCCGTGCTTCCTCTACAGCAGCAGCAGGGCCACAGGCAGCCGCCGTCCTGCCAAAGACCACGGTCCCACCCCAGCCCCAGCCCGCGAGTCCTCCAACCCACCTGCGGCCTAGAGTCAGCGTCCTGCCCAGCTGTGTCTGCCTGCCCCCTCTCCCGCCTGGCCTAGCCAAGGAGCCCACAATTCCTCCCCGACCCTTTCCTGCCGCTCTGTCTCGGTCTTTCTTAACTAGACCATTTCTTGAGCGTGGAACACCAGGCTCTGCTCGGTCTGTTTCCTCTCTTCATTGTCTGAAATAGAACAGACTCGTTTGTTTGGGGCCCGATTCTTGCAGCTGTGGTTCCTGGTCAGCGGGGTCACCATCCTCTGTTGCATGTTCCACTGTTCCTTCCCCCTGCCTCTTTTTTCCATATCACTGAGGTTTGAACTCAAGGCCTCACCCTGGCCAGGCGGGTGCTCAACCACTTAAACCATTACTCTGGCCTTGTTTGTGATCGTGACCTTCTGAAATAGACACCTTGCTTTTGTGAATTACACTTTTATTTTGAGATGGTTACAGATCCACATACAGTTGTGGGAAACAATGGAGCTCTCTGTATCTTCATCTAGTTCCTATTTATCCCATAGCCAAATAGCTGACAGAATCAACTGGACAGAGGGCAAGTGTGTGCAGGCTTGTGTTTCAGAGGCTTCGTCCTCGGGTTCAGCCCTCGTGAGCGTGGTTTACCACCTGGGAACGGGAAGCAGAGAGGGACCAGGACCAGCTCCAGCTCTGAAGCCACCCACAGTGGCTCCCGTCCTCCAGCTGCCAGCCCTCCACAGACCCCTCCCCGCGGGCCAGGCATTCAGCACTCCAGCCCGTGGGGCTCATTCCATATTGAAGCCCTCACAACGTCCAAGCCACTGGTGTGACAGAGTCAGGAGGGACTTCCATTGCCTGAGATGCTGGGGCACATCTCCAGAACGTTGCACACATAACAAGCCAGACTGTAGTCTCTCACTCAGCATAATTCCCTGTGGAGTTACCAAGGCAGTTCCATGTTTCTGGGCTTGAGCACTGTCCCTGAGCTCGTTTTGCTCATGGCTAGCACTCTACCATTTGAATCGCTTTTTCTGTGATTCATTGGAGGTGAGAGTCTCACAGACTTACCTGCCAGGACTGGCTTCCAACTGTGATCCTCAGATCTCAGCCTCCCGAGTAGCTACTGGCACCCGGCTCCTCCTCTTCGTTGTCGGGCCGTGGGCCAGGGCATAAGTTGGCCCCGTCTTTCCCCGTAGGAGGATGTCGGGGATGCTGTAAATTACATTGCTGTAGAAGTCCACGTACAGACTGTGGGAATACACGTGTCCATTCGCCTGCGAACCAGTGGCAGCTGTGTGTCTGCTGTGTGCTGTGGTTTGATTGTAGTTTGTCCTCCGAGATTCTGGTGTTGGGAGTTCGGCCTGGGGTGGAGCCTGCGGGCGGAGGAAGTGGGTAGACGTGGCCATACCACCGCGTGCGCGCTCAGCCCTCGGAGGCAGCGTCTCCGGCTCTCCCTGGGGAGCCGCTGTCACCCACCCTGAGGTGCCACCATCCCCGAGCCCCTCTCCAGAGCCTGCGCCTCGCGGTGAGCAATGGGAGGCTGTGGGAAGCCCCTCCCCCAGCCAGCCCACCTCACAGGGCCGCTGCGGTGACAGTGAACAGTGTGGTGCGAGCTTGCTTTTATTTGTAGGTGAGGAAACGAAGTGAAGCTGCTCAAGCAGTATGTGTGTGCATGTGTGTGTACGTGCACACACGTGTGTATGTGGGGGCAGGGAGGGCATTAGGTCTTAAGGCCTGACCTCTGCTCTGTCTCTCAGAAGGTCGACCATTTCCAGGTGACGACCATATGCAGCCTTCTGGACACAACAGGATGTGGGATGAAAAGTCTTGTCACCTCACCTGGGAAAACGTCAGGGGCCATGTCTTGGTAATACTATTGTATGTGATTGTTTTCTCAAAGGAAAAGAAAGCGGTGGCTGATGCAGCGTGCAGCAGGGTAGACATGCGCATACTCGGACCCCTGGCACCTAACCACCAAGGCGGTGATGCTGCAGCGCATCTGGGCTTGGGGTTGGGGGCTGGACCTGGCTGCCCCGTGAGCCGAGCGGGAAGAGGCAGGCCTCCGCTCTGTCCTCCTTTGTCTGCCCTCCCGCTCCCCTGCACGCAGAGAGCCCTTGGTTGCCGCAGCAGCACCGTGGTGACTGGGAGGCTAAAAAGACAGATTGCATCAATTACTGCGGTGCTGGGGGAGCGGCGTGGGTGGGGGCGGGGGAGGGCGCGTATTCCCAGGTGCTGGGTGATCGGATCATGGCAGGTTCTGTATGTCGGAGGGTGTAGGTGGTTATGAGACACGCTGTGGGGAACTGCAGCCTCTCCCGTAATCTAAAGGGTTGTTTCTGCTGACATCTTGACAGGAAGGTGTCCCGTGGGAGAAGAGCTCACTCAGCGCGCCTGACCGAGCAGTCATTATCCATACCTCGTGCCTGATGGGGGAGGCGCTACACCGGACACCTACTACAGAGCCGCTGGCTTTTTTCCTTCCTAATAAAAGGGAAGAGGTTTTATTTAGCAGTTTGAAAAAAAATTACAACCCGCAAATTACACATGAGTGCAAGAATAATGAGAGGGTCTTTCCGGTGTAACTTCAGAGGCTGTGGAATCCGCGCCATCACAGGAAACACACCTTCTGTTTCAGAGATCTGAAACAAAGGCAGGCTGCCTGCTGCCCCTCGCTTTCTGCAGCCTAAATACTTTCTCCGGTGACAATGGCCGGGAGCACTTGCATGTCGGCACACTGTGACGAAGCAGGAGTGAACATCCCCTAATTCAGTGTTGGTGGCAGTCAAGCTTTTGGAAATCAGCTTCTTCCACAGCTTAACTTCTTTTTAAGCTGAAGTAAAGTTCATTGCAAAAGGCCCAAATTTCCACCGCAGTAATGGATTTTTCCTGTTCTTACTTCATGCAGGTCTCTGATCTCAGTGTTTAATAAACGCATGAATACAACAACTCCAGAAGTTGCTCTCCTTCCTCTTTCCTTGACACATAGATAATAGGCTACCAAGACTGTTTACTGTGATCTGTTACTGATGATCCTATCAGTGATCTTCACTGTGTATGTGAAAGCGGGAGGCAGACAAAAAGGAGGCCTGAGAGCAGAGGCCTGCCTCTTCCCTCTCGGCTCACGGGGCAGCCAGGTCCAACTTCCCAACCTTGAGCCAAGGTGGGCTGCAGTGTTCACTGCCTTGGTGGTTAGGTGCCAGGGATCCGAGTATGCGCATGTCTGTGCTGCTGCACGCTGATTAACATCGCTTCCTAGCTGAACCCCTCCTTGCTTGTGTAAGGAAGTGACTTATTGAAAGGTGATCTTGTGTGGTTACGGTTGGGAGAAATCAGCTCGCAGTGCAACAGTGGTCTTTGCACAGTATTCTAGGGAAGCAGCCCCTCCGGTTCCAGCCTGTTCACACACCTCCTGACACGCACACAGTCTTGCTCCTTTCACATTAAATCACTTGTGTTTGGGGATTTTACATTTTCACGTTTCCCCTCCCCCGCAGCCTTGATTGATAAAAGAATTGTGCTGCAAAAAGGACGTTGAAAACTATAGTAAAGATATTTAATAAGACTTGACCTTGAAATGTCCTATTAATGGAGTCTACTTTGTTTGTACTACACCCCATGAACACAAAAGAGTCATTTTCATTCCTGCCTTTTCACAGTCTGCAGAGACTAAAGTGATTTCAGCCATTTTCATCTGGAGAAAATACTTAGGCTGCAGAAAACAGAGTGGTAATCACCTGTCTTTATTTCAGATCTCTGAAACACAAGGTATTTTCCTTACGGTTATATATTTGTGATCTGTAAACTTCGAAGAAACTCAGTTCTAGAGGGTTCTTTTAGACTACCAAAATGACCTGACTGCTTCAGTAGGAGACAGATATCTAAGGAGTTGCTTGCTTTTACCTGCCCTGGAAGATTCTGATTTTTATCTGTTAGATCAGTGAACAGATGAACAAAACATCCCGCCTGTCTTCTCCCAAAGACAAAGAGAAAAACTATAATTTTTTTATAGTTGAGTGTTTCTTAAAGATGGACAGTAATTACTGGGCATAATTACATGAGAGTGCTTGATCCAAGAGCTTTTATACTGTCTTATGCCAGATTTAGGGCACAGAGAGAAAGGGCTATGGCTTATTTTTATCATTGGAGTTTTTGTTTTGAACTAGGATTTAAGCCCAGAGCTTCAAACCCAGTAGGATTGTGGCTTGGGGGAGGGGGCCTGGGGAATGATCTCTCCTTTCTGGGATGGGGTTCCCTGTAGAACACTTGGGAATTTTGCACACAGCTCCAGGTCACTAGAAATCCTGTACTCCATCTTAGTAACATCACTGTGTCTCTGTGTCTATCCAATCTGGTCATAAATCCACTCAAATGACAAGAAGGAGAGCACTTGCTCCTTGTTTGGAGGATGCTAGTATGTCCCTTGGCTTAAAGCCAGTGACCTCTCTGAAGGCACTGAGACATAGAAATGTCTGTGTGTCCCCTTGGTGGTGTAGACCAGCAGAGTGTTCTGGACATTTTTCTGATCTGCAGGCATTTTAGTCTAACATGGTTCTGTCTGTGATTCCACCAGTCCTGGAACACAGGCCTCCCGGAGAGTCGCAGTGCATTCTGCGACTGTGGCGGGACATTGCAGCTCTCCTCTTCGAGCACACAGGTAGGCGGCGGGGACAGACTTTCCCATGGACAGTCGTGTTCGGTCAGCTCTTTCTTTTATCTCCTTGACCACATTTGCCACAACTTCCCTTCTCAGTATTGTCTGTGAATGGATCTGGCAGAGATGAGACTGGGTTCTCTTGTGGTCTTGTTCTGGAAATAGCATAGCTGTGTTTGTGTTTGGGACAAGCCTGCTCTGTCTCTTACCCATCGTGTGGGAGAAAGCCGAATCTGTGATGTAGCAGACCACTGCGTCTTCGTTCACACACGGGGCTGGGGGTCTCTGGATCTCCATGGGGATCTGCTGTAGCATTCTGAGCGCATCCCGTGTGTGTGTGTGTGTGTGTGTGTGTGTGTGTGTGTGTGCGCGCGTGCGCGCGCGCGCGCGCGCGTATGCACGCACATGGGGAACTTGTCACTCACATTCACAATTTTCAGCTTACACTTTTGTTCCACAGTGATTCAAGATCATGTCTGTCTGTCTGTCTGTCTGTCTGTCTGTCTGTCTGTCTCTAGTGGTTTTGGAACCTGAGCTCAAAGCTCTGTAGCTGCTATGAGGGTGCTCCTCCACCGAGCCTTTACCCCACGCGTTTTCTGCTGTATTTATTGTTCACATGACGTCCTGTGCTTTGGCCTTGGATATGAATACTTCTACTTCTGCCCCCTGCTGGAATCTCAGACTCCCATCATTAGACCCAGGTCTCGTTAACTTTCTTGCCTAGGCTGGTCTCTAGTCATAATCCTTCTGATCTCAGCCTCCCAGGAGTCTGGGATAACAGGCATTCGCCATCCTGCCTCGCCCTCAAGGTTATCTGTCTATGCCAGTACATCCAGATCCTTTGCTGTCTGTTTAAAAAGTAAATAATAGCAGTGTATTGTAATAATAAGTACTAGTCTAATGTTTATTAAGCTCTTACTGTGTCAGGGATTGCTCTAAACCTTCACATGCAGATGAGGGAACTGTGATTTAAAGGCCATGCCTGGGACTCAATCCAAGTCACACAGTCCGTTGGAAAGAGTCAGGCTTTATTTGTTTCTTTCTTTCGTGCTGGTCCTGGGACTTGATCTCAGAGCCTGGGCACTATGCCTATGCTTTTTAGCTCAAGTCTAGCTCTCTACTAACCTTTGAGCCACAGCTCTACTTCAAGCTATTTAGCAGTTAGAGATAAGAGCCTCCCAAACCTTCCTGCCTGGGCTGGGTTCAAACCATGATGCTCAGATCTCAGCTTCCTGAGTAGCTGGTATTGCGGGCATGAGCTGCTGGTTCCTGGCTAACAGTCAGATTTAAACCAAGGCTGTGTGGCTCCTAAAGCCATAGCCACACCCCTTCCCTGTCCCCGGCACACTGACATTTCCTCTCATCCTTCACAGTGACGGATGGTTCTGTAGTGTATGTCTCTGTGCACAGGTTTCTCTGTAATGGGTGCACTTGAATATCTGAGAGCCAGTTTGATCATGACTTTGCTGAGGTCACAGCCTGTCTGCTCAGGCACTGACCTTGAGCATACCTGAAGATGACAATGAGTTTTGGTTCTCTTGTTGTTTAACCAGGCGGGTATTTATTCATCAGGGGACCCCATTCTCTGCCTTTCTCCATTACTCGCAGTTTCCATTGGGTCCAGGATGCTGCCAGTGGCCTTCAGGCCCAGAACGCACTGTTAGTCATGGTGTCAGGCACCCACAGAACGTGCCATGCCCGCCCTCAGGAGAGCGGTGCTGGATCGCTGGCAGGCATTTCCCCATTCCCCATTCCTCATTTCCCCATTCCCCATTTCCCCATTCCCCATTTCCCATTCCTCATTTCCCCATTCCCCATTTCCCCATTCCCCATTTCCCATTCCTCATTTCCCCATTCCCCATTTCCCCATTCCCCATTCCCCATTTCCCATTCCTCATTTCCCCATTCCTCCATTTCCCATTTCCCCATTCCTCATTTCCCATTCCCCATTTCCCCATTCCTCATTTCCCCATTTCCCATTTATCCATTCCTCATTTCCCCATTTCCCATTTATCCATTCCCCATTTCCCCATTTCCCCATTCCCCATTTCCCATTCTCCATTCCCCATTTCCCCATTCCCCATTTCTCCATTTCCCATTCCCCATTCCTCATTTCCCATTCCCCATTTCCCCATTTTCCCATTCTCCATTCCCCATTTCCCCATTCCCCATTTCCCATTCTCCATTTCCCATTTGAATGGGGTTTGATTTGCCAAAAACTAAATAAAAATATACAAACAAACTTGATCTGTGAAACTTCCGCCCACATTGCCAAGGAATCAATGGGATTATAAACCCGAGGTGGCTTTTCATCAATAGAGTGATTAATTACTACATCAGAATGGAGGCTGATCAATAATCCTGTGATGGACAAATGAATTCTTCTCTGAGCATCTCTGGGGGAGGCTGGGCGGCTCCCGGGCTGGACAGATATTTTGGGGGTTGTAGGAATCCAAATTCCAGACTTTCTGTTCTCAAGGGGTCTGGTTTGTCACCCCCTGATCCTTGACCACGGGCCGTGTGCGGCTGTTGGCGGGGAGGAGGTGGGGTGGGGACTGGGACTGCGCCGCCCCACCACAGCCATGAGCCCAGCAGCGCCTGCCCTCCTCTGCTTTCCTTCCCTCCCCCCTCCCCTTCCCTTTTCTTCCCTCTGTTCCCTTCCACTTCCCTTCCTTTTCCAGTGTTGGGGTGGAACCCAGAGCCTGGCACCTGCTAAGCCTGTGCCCTGTGACCCGGCCACACCCCACTTCTATAGTTAGGAACCCTGCTGCACCATGATTTTACACTGGTGTAGAAAGACGTCGTGGAAATCCTCGCTCATGTGGTGTGGAGCCACAGCGTCTCGATCTCGCAGGGGCAGCAGAAACATTCTCCTGACCTTGGCCTATGGTGAAGGACAGAGGGGTAGAGAAGGAGAGAGGTGAGGGGTCATTCCCTGTCTCCCACCTTGTGACTGCCTGTGTACTCACGTGGCTCTCCACCCACCCTCATCCTCACAAAAGCTGTTATCTTTGCCATCAGATTTGTCCTTGGACACGGCAGCTCCGCAGAGATCTGTGCTCACAGCTCTGGACCTGACTGCAGCCGTGCCTTGTGACAGGGTCACCTTGTGACAGGGTCGTGGGCTTGATCTGTAATGAACAGGGAGGAGTTTTAGATTCCATCAAGATATGAAAGTTGATGGAAGTTTTCATTTTCTTCCCCATTAATAGCAACAATTCTCTCAGCATAAAGACAACCCCAAGAAACCATAGTGCTTTGAAGAGGAATCAGAGGGGAGGGCAGAGGTGGGCCGTGGTCTTCTGGTCATGCTTCCCGACTTGGAAGAAGAGTCTCTCCCCCTTGGGTTGCTGCAGGGCTCTGTTGAGACCTGCAAGGCGTCTAGGAGCCATCTGCTCCCAGGAAGCCCTTAATAACCCTCAGCCCACAGAGAGCGCTGCTCTGTGACAGTCATCATTCTGTCTTTCTACAGGCTCCTTTCTTGAGAGCATAAAAGCATTTGAAATGGAGGTGTTAGTATTCTGAACCCCAAACTAGGCTTGGTGCTTGGAAGAAAGGAAACAGGTCTGACAGAAGATGTCAGCTTTAGACACGAGTCACGGGCAAGAGTTCTCTGTCATTTCCGCAGCTCATCGGGGAAGGGAGACCTCAAGAAGCCCCCCAAAAGTGGTTAGCGGTTTCCTGAGAAAGCCACAGGCTCTGAGTGCCCCGTTCTGTCTGGGTTTCTCGGTAAAAGTGTGCTGGGAATGGAAGCCAGCATGGAGTCTGCTTGGCCGGTGGTGGGGCTGCATCTCCCCGGCCCACACCGGCTGGGGCTCTACAGTGAGGGCAGGAGAGCTGCACCTGTCCCTTGGACAGGAGTGTAGTCGGTTGAGCTGGGATCGGGATGCCAGGACGCCGCTGTGCGGGGGCAGCGCGTCGTAGAAGCCCCGGGATCCGGATGCCAGGACGCTGCTGTGCGTGGGGGGGAGCGCGTCGTAGAAGCCCTTGGTGTTGGAGCCGTGGTGGGAAGAGGCTCTGGAGGCCGGGAGCGCTCCTTCCAAACTGCACGCAACCCTGGAGGCCTCTGCTTGCTCTCCTGGCTTGCCTGGCTGTCAGCCGGACCCCCCCCCCTCTCTCCGCAGGGCTTGGCCTGTCCTTATCTTTCAGCATTTCTCCCCCTTCTTGAGTTGAGCCATTTTCAGATGGGGCTTTCCTTCTGTGAGTGTAGCATACTTCCTTTTCCTCCCGACTGGTCGTGGTGGACTCTGAGTGCTCTTGGGTGTCTTGTCTGTGCTGCAGGGCCCAGGGCGGCCTGGCCTTCGCCGGCCCGGTGTGCATCTCTAGCCGTGCGCAGCGATTGTCCCGTCACTCCCGGTGAGACCCCCCATGCTCAACTTCAAATATTGTCCATTTCCTCGGTGCTTACAGCCCTCCTCCCGGCCTGCCCAGCCTGGATGGGTGGGGGTGAAGAGCTAAGTCAACTGAAAGAGGGGAGTTCAGCCGTGAAAAGGAGATTTGACACATCCACGATTTGGAGAATCTCGCAGACACTATCCTAAGTGAAGGAAACCAGCCATGGGAGGGGGGCGGGCGCGGTGCCCAGGGCAGCCACAGAGATGGAGGCCGTGCAGAGCGGTGCCCAGGGCAGCCACAGAGATGGAGGCCGTGCAGAGCGGTGCCCAGGGCAGCCACAGAGATGGAGGCCGTGCAGAGCGGTGCCCAGGGCTGCCACAGAGATGGAGGCCGTGCAGAGCGGTGCCCAGGGCTGCCACAGAGATGGAGGCCGTGCAGAGCGGTGCCCAGGGCAGCCACAGAGATGGAGGCCCATGCAGAGCGGTGCCCAGGGCTGCCACAGAGATGGAGGCCGTGCGGAGCGGTGCTCGCGGGGCTGAGACGGCGCTGGGGACGGGGGATTGGTGTCCATGGTGGTGGTGGTTGCACAGCGGTGACAGTGCACTCACTGATGGTTAAAGTGGGAGCTCGGGTGTGTTCCCATGGTGGAGCATCTGCCTTGCAAGCGTGAGGCCTTGTAGTGAAACCTCAGAGCTAACCCCCCCATATATACAAATATAAATATGTGATGGTCAGAATAGTAAATTTCCTGTCATGTATTTAACCACAATTAAAAATTTAAAAACCCTGCATTCTTAGGAGAAAATCCTGTTCTCTGTGCTGTCTGCAGGGGACTTTCGGGTTGCTTGATTTGGCTGTTCTCTTGAGCTTACAGTGCTGAGCTGGATTCTGTGTCTTGGTGACTGTTTTAATAGGACATTCTCCACTGAAGCCCACAATACCTGCTGTGGTAGGAATAAATAACCCTTTCATAATATTCACAGCAGCTTGACAAAACATCTGTTTTATGGCTATCAGTATTAGGAATTGGGTTTCAAGAGTTCTGGGTCATCACGGTTAGCCAGCTAGAGTCAGGATTAAGTCTATGACTCCTAGCTCAGCGTTCACGCGTTGAACCCCATGAGCCCCACTTCACCCACAGGTGCAGATGCTCCCCAGGAAGCCACACAGGCCACACCCGTTTGTTCACCTGCTTTGTCATAGCTCAGACTTGCTAATAAGGGCCAAGTCTTTCCGGGCCTTTGAATGTTTGGTGCATTTTTGACTGTTCTGTAGTTTTTTTTTTAATAAGAGAGTTGTAAGCTGTCCACTAAAAAAGGCATTGGGTGGAATTTTCGAACCCTTGGTTCTCGCAGGAAGCCGGAGCGGACATTTGGCGCGTGGAGCAGGGATGCAGGGACAGTCTGGAAGCGCTCTGGTGTCTTGCAGTGTGGCCTGTGATTCAGTACCATTTTCCTCCTCCCACACTGCCTCCTCCACACCACCTCCTCCTGGGCCTGCTCCAGCCTGTGATCTAGCATGATAGCCAGTCTGTGCTCACTTTTGATAAACTGGAAGATTGACATCATGAAATCTTAATAGGAAAAAACCACAAACCCAAAATTAAATAAATGTAATATAGCAAACCAATAGCTGATACACTACAGCCTAGAAACTACATAATACCTACTGATGCACAGTAAAATTAGATATGTGAATATAAAAATGGGCTGAGTATTCAATGAAAGATTATTCGCATGGAACATTTCTCGTGTATAACACACACACACACACACACACACACACACACACACACACTGTAAAATATACTCTCTTCTTGGCACGTTTGAAAGTCATTCTTAAATTCTGTGTTTTCCTCATGGAAATGTAATTCCTGTCCCTGCTCTTTCCTTTTAGGACAGAGGAATGACGATAATGCCTACCAAGTAGACAGTAGGGTGTTGTTTTCTTGATGGGAATGAAGAACACAACACTTCCCAAATGCCACATTTCTGTCGTTTGCCTGAAAGGTGCCGGGACCTCGGGTTATCCCTGTCCTTTTTCTTACGTGCATACCAGGGGCAGATAGATGATAGACATCTATGTGATAATGAGAGATGAAACATACGGAAACATACGGAGTTTATTTCCCTGGTAAACTGTATTACACAAAGCCCGATATTTCCATGCTTACATTTCATTGCTCACACGGGAACATATACACACGCTGCCCACAGAGGTGGTACCAGAAACTGCCGACGCCTCCTGGAAGGTGAAATCACAAGCTGTGAGGGTTTCCTGCCAGGGAGAATGTAGGAATGCCAGCGCCACCTGTCCCTTGCACCAAGAGGTCTCCAGGTTCATTTGCTGTAGGGCAAACACGGAGTGTCGGTTTCCCCTCTCTCCTCACTTGGAGACTCTTAACTTGTCATGTTTAATTCCATATGTTCGCTGTGAAATCTCCCCTATCAGCTCATGACAGGTGAGAAAGTAAGAAAGTGTTCTAGAGTGACTCTGTGGTGATGCTCCTGACCCGGTTCCGGCGGCTCCATTCTGAACTGATAGCCAGCACCCTCTTTCCACTGCCGTCTGCACATTCGGCGCTCAGTCCTCCTGCCGGAAGACAGGGATAGATCTAGGGGTACCGAAACTGGGTGACGTGTACAGTGGAGCAAATGCGAACTTTGCGCACGGGAACTTTCTGGCAGGTAATGCGTGTGAGTGTGGGGAGATATCAAACCCCTTCAATGCCCGTGCTGCTGTCCTAGTTACATAGATCCCTTAACCATCGTGCAATCCAGGGGCTTTCGCAGACTTCAAGAACTCTGCTGAAAAGCAGAGCACTGAGCAGGACGATAACACGAGGCCAAGGCAGTGCTGGATTGATTGACTCCGGGCTGGGATTTAGACCCACTTCCCACCACCCCAGCATCTGGACCTTGTGCAGGGCCTCGTGAGTATGGATTGCTTCTCAGTGTGAGTAAGGCCATTGGATCTCTGAAGCCCCCTCCCACCTTGCAGTCCTGTCTAAATGACTGGCAGGTGGGCCAATCCCCTACTTGTTGGTGAACTTCAAATTGTCTTACTGAGAGCATATGCCACTGGTGACTTTGATATTGGTATTTTTGAGTTTTTTTAAAAGGGAAAGTTTAGCCAGAATAGAAGAAAATATGGCACCAGCATGAAGTTATTGATGAGGGCTGCCAGTCACTGACTTTTGGCAAATGCCTAAGCTTGGCTTATCCATCCGTAAGATGGCCCCCATCAGTGTAGATCTGAAGGTGGACTCGAGGTACGTGGATGTGTGTGCGCTTATCTTGCTAGTATACCACTAAGCCTCGGAATTTATGAAGGTATTTACAGGGGAGGTTTCTATTCCAAATTCATTGTCAGACGTTGCTGGTTCTGGTCACGTGTTCTGACCAGGATGGCAGAATGACCGCTCCAGTCCTTTTCTGACCTCATGACGTACGAGTGTGGGCCTACTCCATTTTCCTGTTGCTGTACAGAATACTGAAGCCGAGTACTTGATAAAAAGTTTACTTAGTATACATTTTTAGAGGCTGAAAGTCCAAGGTAAAGTGGCCTCCTCCATTGTTGGCATCACATAGCAGATGACATCACACGCGGGAAGATCACATAACAGATGACATTATAGAGTGCGTGACATCACACAGCAGGAAGATTACTCCCTGAGAGGAAAGCTCAGGAGTGAGTGTGTGGGCAAGGGCTCACACTTGTGTGAGAACCCTCATGACCTAAGAGTACAAGGCCAGCATTATCCTCAGCGAGACCAGGTCCTCTCCTGGAGCCCCTCCCCTCTTCAGTGCCCACCCATTTCCATTTCCGGGCTGCTGGGGGGGGGGGGGGGGGAGCAGCTTCCAGCACGTGAATGATAGTGAAGCCACCAGGGCAGTGCACAGAATTTCAGACTAACAGATAAACTAGGACAGAGGCAGCCGGGGCCACGGCTCTGCACCACCATACCCAGCTTGTTTCTTCTGAGATGGAGACTGGCGGACTTTTCTGCCCGTGCTACCCTTGAATCTCAGTCCTGTTCTCAGTCTCCCAAGTAGAAATCTAGGCATGAGCCACTGACACCCAGCCATCCAAGAAACATTTTACGGTGAGGTCTGGTCTTCATCTCCCCTTCTTCTTAGTTCCCTATCTGTATTTTTTTTAGTGCACTGTTCGTTCTGTGGCCATGCAAAGATAATCCAGTAACTGCTGGCCAAAAATGCACTCATGTTTCTCCTGCGAGCACTTGAGTTTAAGTAACCGAGCGTAGTAGGAGATGAAGCAGAGTTTTGATTGACTTGTGTTTAGTTCTCTTCCTGGCACCAGCAGGGTCCCGGTGCACACAGATCCGGCAGCGTATTGCAGCACACACCGCTGTCCAGGGGCAAAGACGCGGCTCACGCTCATGGAGGAGTCGTGCTGCTGCTGCTCGGCTCCCTGTCCGTGGCTGCTCCCTGTCCCTGTCTCTGCCGTGATGTCTTACCAGTACTGTGTGAAGGACGAGGAAGCCAGCGGGTCACGCGGAGGCCTACCTTTATCCTGCCATGATCAGATTATTACCCCCAGCAGAAAAAGTGTTGTCCTTTATTCTGGTTCTCATCAGAAATCGAGAAAAGGAGAGACAGTTCTTATTCTTCCACACTCATCGTTTCCATCATTTTTAAAAAATCTTAATTCTTTACGTCTTTATTGGTATTAATCCTGTTGAGAGAGCCTTCTAGCAGCCTTATAAAATACATGGTTTTCTGTGAGACAGTACGACTCCCAGTAGCTTCTTCCTCATTGTTGTTAGCCGGGGTTCTGCAGGTGTGCACGCCCCTCTTGTTGCACAGGAAGCTAAGACTTGCCCCACGACACCTTCCGCACTATCCGATGTAGGTGGTCTGGCCTGAGACCTAGGATTATTTCTTCCATACTATCTATGCAAACAATGATTCTTCTTCTATTATATATACATCTGTCTGTCTTGTCGGTGTGTATATTCACATTGCTGAGTAACAGGGCTCCAGTTAAAAACATGTATTCGTAAATATTTCCATGACTTAAAAAGTGTGAAATCTTTTAGTTTAGATGAGAATACACTAAAGCTAGGGTTGTAGAATATTCCCTGAAATGAAAAGGAACCTCAAGAAGAGGAGGTTAATTAAGAACTCTATTGGAGGCTGTTCTTCATCAAAACCAGCCTGGGCTGAACTCTGTCTCCTCTCAAGAGCCAGTAGAGTGATCAGCACTGAATACTGAGGCCCAGCTTTCCAACTCACACACAGAAGAGGAGCACATTGCCACAGCAAGCGCGGCAGCTCACCTGCAGCGTGCGTATTCCGCCTGCAGCATGCACGGTCTCCATGCACCGTGCACAGTCTCCATGCACCGTTCACATTATACCTGCATCGTTCGCTTTCTACATGCACTGTTCACATTCTACCTGCATTGTTCACTTTCTACATGCACCGTTCACATTCTACCTGCACCGTTCGCTTTCTATCTGCAGCGTACACGTTCTACATGCGCTGTTCACATTCTACCTGCACCATTCATGCTATACCTACACCATTCACATTATACATGGTTGACATTTACTGTGTGTTGGCTGCGTGGGCCCAGCATCTCCCAGCCACACAGTTTCCCTGGCCTTTCACCCTGGGGAGACTGGCTGATTGACTTGCCTAGATCCACACTCTGCAGGTGGAACTTTGAAACGGAGCCTGACTCCTCGTCTCTGCTGGCATGCCTCACCTAGGGAGGGCACTGGGGCTGGGGCTGTCTGTGCTCTGTAGCCCAAGCAGAGCTGTCAGCAGTATACCGAGCACCAAGGTGGGCTCCTGTTTAGTAAACAAATGAGCTTGACATTCGACTAAGTAAATAAGAAACATGTTTGAGTGCAGATGCGGGAGGAGGACAGGCCGGGAGGAAAGGTGGCGGATCCAGTCCTGATGCTCAGAGCACACGGGTACACATGGAACTGGCAAACGGGGGCGGTGGGAGGGAGGCGACTGCGGAGGGTCGCTGGTTCTCCACAGCTCCACAGCAAGTGTGCCGCCAGGGAGCGAGGGCCGTCCTGCCCAGCTCGCCCCGGTCCACAGCAAGTGTGCCGCCAGGGACTGAGGGCCATCCTGCCCAGCTCGCCCCGGTCCACAGCAAGTGTGCCTCCAGGGACCGAGGGCCAGCCCTGCCCAGCTCACCTTGGGGGCGGTTCGTCACACCTGGAGGCCGGGGAGACGTCCGCAGGGGACGTCACTGAGCGGCCGTGGCAGGAGGTGGGGAGGACCTGACCCTCCCTCATCCAGACCCTCACGGTGTGGGCGATTGTGATGGCGGGGGACTCGGTGTGAGCACTGCACGTGCATCGCACCTCTCTTCCATCCTTCCACCGGCCTTGTTGGCTAGTGGCGGGAAACGGGGCGCTGCTGGCATGCCAGCGGGGAGGAGGTGAGCGGGAGCGGCCAGTGTGGCTCTGTCACCTTCCCAGCCTCATCGCGGCCCGGGGTAGCTCAGCGGCCATCTTCATTTATTTTATTTTACTTTTTTTAGCAGTACTGGGGTTCAAACTCAGGTCTTGAACTTGCTCTCCCACTTAAGCTACAACTCTAGTGCCCTCTGCTCTGTATATTTTTAAGATACGATTTCACTTTTTCCCGAGGCTGGCCTGAACCATGCTCCTCCTATTAATGCTTCCAATTGCAGCTGTGATGACAGGCATGAGCTACTATGCCCAGCTCTTGGTTGAAGTGAGGTCTTGCAAACTCTTTTGCCTGGTCTAGACTCAGACTTCATTTCTCCTTACCTCAGGCAGGGGATTGTAGGACTGTAGCATGAGTCCACAGCTGGCTGACTCCCACCTTCAGTGAACACGCTGGTGTTCCGAGAACGTGTCTAAAGCTGGACAGCTGGTTAAGTGAAAATCCAGGATTGAGAATGAAATCCAGATCCAATTGGAGCATGCCACCTATGAGAGCGCCTCTCGGCTGCAGCCTGTCTTGGCTGCCGGGGGAAAGAGCGGCTTTCTAGGCAGGGTCTGGCACGATGAGACTAGCTTAGGTTGAGCCCATAAGAGTAATTGACAGTGCTTGCCTGACCTCTCTTTTCATTAACGTTCTCAGGCAACTCTTTCCCCTTAGAAACGGTGAAGCATTGTTCCCTACTCCGTTTCTGGCGGCGTCCGTGTCCCGCGGGTCTCCCATGGCAACAGTGTGTAGTTCTTCCATGTATTGGGCTGCCCCTTGCCCCCCGCGGCCAGGGGACCCCCTCTAGAACTTGCTCAGCTGCTTTCTGGGCCCCACTGAGGTCTGCTGCGTGGAAGCCTACTAAAAGCCTGCAGAGGTGGTTTTGTTTAAATTCTTCCCTTGAAGTCCCTTTGGCTAGGGAGCCAGGTTGGAAGTCGCACCAGATAGTTGTGTTTCATAGTCACAGTGTAATTGCTAGACTGTAATTCATGGCCATTAAATTGCTTTCTTTGAAGTATAAGAAAAGCCAGAAGAACTTTATGACCCTTTAACCCACAAGATTGTAGTGCACATGAATTAAAGCCAAGTGTGTTATGTGCTCTCCCAGGCGCTGTGGCTGGCAAAATTCCATCTGTGCCCTCGTGCTTATTAATTGGTTGGCTTTCAAGTGAACACCAGCGTGGGGGGCAGGGGCAGGCTCGATGGCTTTTCTCCTCTCTCATGCTTGAATTCTTATAAAACATATCAGAGGTGAGAAACAGTACTGCGGTAGCTCGAGTCACCGCGGGAACGGTGTGATCTGGGCGGGCAGGCGGGGAGGACTGTCCTCACTCAGCACCTGTGTGCGTCAGCGCCCTGTGGCGGTCTGTGTACCTGTTTCATGAAGGCTCACAGGAAACCTGAGGTGGTAGTGTGGCCATTGTACCGGTGGCACGGGGACAGGGAGGAGACCTCAGCAGCAGTGACCGAGTGCCAGCTGAGAGTGCGAGGCAGAGCTGGCAGCCACGCTTCCCCCCTACCCAGGTTGCTTCCTGAAAGCTGACCTGAAGTGCAGAGATCCTTGGCACTGAAGAGCACGCGCCCTACACAGTCCTCAGAAGGTTTGCGTCCGGTTTTGTGCTCAAGGGAATTTCATGGGAAAATTGTGGAGCCAAAACCGTGGCACCAATGCATGCTCCTGTGTCATGCCTTGGTGTCTGAGATAGTTATAGCTTCCATAATAAACCTGTACGTGATTCATGACATTGATCTGTCTCTACATTTTAAACACACTCAAAGGAGGTACAGTCGGAAAATAAGAAAGTCGGGATTATACCCTTCACAAAGCACATCTTTAAGAAGCATGTGTGTTTCATTAAAGATCTCCATGAGCTGATTGGGAGGGGCGGGGAGGGGGCATCGTGATGAAGACCGCACGCCAGTTGTTCGGAGGGAGGGAAACACACGGGACAGGATGTGAAGTCTGCGAACCCCAGTTGTACATATTCTGTCATCTGAGTTTACTGCCTGGAGTGCTTCCAACTATGGACTCACCCCAAATGCCTCCCATCAGGTCCTGGTGAGTCCCACCACTCCACTAGGTGGCGCCATGGTAGCACAGATCAGGGCTGCCCCGCAGGGGGGCTCTCTGGTGGGGTAGTCCGCAGCGTCAGCCAGTGGCAGGGAGCGGCCTGTGGTGGAACAGAACCTCTCTCCACCCCGTGCCTTCCTCTGGCTGCACCTGGCCGTGGACATTATTTGCCCCTTTACCTCCTCGAGCAAAGCACTCCCTAAAGCCCGTGCTGGGGTCCTCTGCCCGCAGACTTCCTCCCGTCCCCCCTCCCCCTGCGCCTCCTGGGGGAGTGAGGAGCGGTCTGTGGTGCAGGGGCAGAGGGGCTCCTCCCGGGCTCCTCCCGTGGCTGAACCACACAGGGCCAGCGTGGGCGCGCGTCTTGCCCGGTGCCACACCGCACCTCAGTGGGCTCTCATGGCTGCTTCTCCATACAGAGAAGCGAAAGTGGCAGCTGAGATTCTTTTTTTTGGGTCCGGTCATGGGGCCTGAACTCTGGGCCTGGGCGCTGTCCTCAGCGAGGACTCTGCAGTGCTGAGTAGAGATGTGTCAGAGGCTCCGTCATCCTCCTCGGAGCGAGGGGGTCAGCGCCAGGGGCCCGGGACTCCCATCATCCATTTGGGAGTTCCGTGCTCTGTGCTGCGTCGCTGCTGTCCGGGGTTGGTTTGGGCTGCATCCTGAAGATGCAGGCAGAGGGGTCTCGGGGGACTGCCTCCAGCCCCACCCGGGAGGGTCGGGGAGCGCCGGTCTGCCCCTCCAGCCTCAGCCACACGGCATGGGACTACAGTTGCCTCCATCTTCAGACCCCGGCTATGGTGGCAGACAGGCTTCTTGGGCTTCGGTTAAAGCAGCCAACATGAAGGCTGCCTGTCTGCAAATGCAATTCCTCACCTGTCTCTCCTGCAGCCCCTGCAGCGGAGAGGCTTCTAGAACAATTATGTTAAGACTCAAGATGGGAGATGTGCTCTTGGGAATCAGGCTCGGCGTGGGGAGACAGGCTTGGACTTGCCTGGCAGGATTTTCTTCCTGGTGCAATTCATCTGTTGACATGCAATTTCCTCATTCATCAGTAGCAACTTTCTGGGTTGTCATTTAATTCACACGATCAGGCTGTAAGAAGTTTGGTGAGTCGATAGGCAGGCAGTGTGGAGCTGGCTGGTAGGTCTGCTTGGGGCCTTAGTGTTTCCCTTGCCCTCCCTTTGCCAGAGGCCTCGGGCACCCGGCCTCCTTCCTGAGATGGGTGGGGTGGCGTGAGCATGTTTATCGCGGCACCGTTTCTTCCCCCACGGGTCTTGAAACGTGAGGCACAGCCTTCCCCAGATGAAGAAAGACAGTGGCAGGGCCAGGCCGACCTCAATGTCACGGAAGGTCGCCAGCGCTGGGCCCATGCCAAGGCATTTGGGTAGCAACACCCTCAGACTCGGTCATGTCTGATGTGGTTTGGACTCCCAGTGTGCCGTAGTTTACCCGGCAGGATGACTAGTTCAGCCTGGAACCAGAGATCCTTGTCAGGCTTAGAGGCATTGTATCTGAGATCCCTATGGTAGTGAATACTCCAAAACGAAAATTCCACAGCGGCTTTTGGCCCTTTTGCAAAAGAATAGGACATTGAGAGAGAGAGAGAGAGAGAGAGAGAGAGAGAGAGAGAGAGAGAGAGAGGCAGAGTTCCGTGATCCACAGAGGGATTTTAGGGTTGGGAGAAGTTTCATTCTCAGTGTGGGGGCATGGTTGGTGCTTTGGGCCTTGTAGAGAGACAGCAGGTGCCGTGTCATCTGTGCCTACACGTACCACGGCCATTCCTCTGACATCTTCCTTTTCCCTCTCCCCTCCCTCTTCTGGGAAGAGTTAAAAATAAAAAAAACAATCCTGACCTCCAGGTGTCCTGCCTGGTGATGCCTGCGGGCCTGTGGGCCGGAGCGGGGCGGCCCGGGAGCCTGGACGGTGCTGGTGCATGCCTGTCTAGTCACGACGCCTTCATTGAGAGCACAAGCCCCAGGTTCACCTATCTTGCCACTATCAAGAATTCTTATTCTGGGGAATTAGGCAAGAGAAGATGTCTTCAGCTACGATGAAGTGCCAGCAAGCGTGGGGGCAGTCACGCCCGTCTGGCTGGCAGAGCAAGCCTGTGAGGCAGATGCACCGTTCCCAGCACGGAACCGTCACTCCTGGCAAACGCAGGGAAAACAAGAAGTCACTGAGCTGGGACTTAAACCATTTCTACAGACTGAAACCCAGTTCTGCTTTTCTGTTGGTTTTTCTGGAGGGGGCTCGGATTGGTTTAAAAGATGAGAAGTATTTAATACTCATTGTTCAACATTTGTGTTTGCAAAATGAAGACTGTTGGCTCCACTGTTCATTGTCACCCAGGTTTAACCTCTTGTTTTTCTGATTCACTTTTATGGTTTTGATGCGAGCAGCGATTAATGGTTAAACATAGTTTCTGGGTCTAGATTTCTGAGTATAAGAGGAGGCTTTGCCCCTTCTGACTGCATGACCTGGACCAGTTCTTCCTTCCTGTGGCTCCCGGCCCCTAGCTTTGAAATGAGGATGGCGGAGAGCCCATTGCAGGGCTTGCGTGCGCGCGGTGTGACGTCCCCTACCACAGGTGCTTGCTGATGTCTCTGTGCTTATCTTCTACCTCGGTTTTGTTTTGCTTTGATTTTTGCCAGTGCTGGGAATTGAACCCACAGCCTGTGTGCTGGGCAGGCACTGTAGTTGTAAGTCCTGCTGGGTGTTTTAACAGGTGTCTGAGAGGTGTCACATAGTCTCTTCGTGGGATCTTACCTAGCAAGTAAGAACACAAATTAAAGACTTCACGCTGTATTTCCCATGAGATGCTCTGTTAGGCAGCTGACTCAGAATTATCCAACTAGAACTGCGTCTGTAGGACCCCATGGGCTCCAAAACCCAGGGAGCTGAGAAAGGGAACTTTCCCTGTGGTTTTGACCTGGACCATGCACCCCAGGCCCTTCCCAAAGATGGGAAGAAGAGTGGGGTGCAACCCAGCTGGGGGCCGATGGCAGGAAGAGGCCTCCTCATCCCCAGGCACTTGGTGGAAGCTGGCCGGCAGCCTGTGGCCTGCCCTCTGGAATTCCTTGGCCAGGCCCGGAACCCCACCTGCCCTGGAGGTCTGCAGAGCCAGCTGTTCCCGCCTCTCAGCCCGGGCCGGGGAGGTCTGGGTTTCCCCGGGCATTTCCAGCGCAGCGCCGGTGCCGGCCGGAGCGGCGAGGTCTGCAGGGGCAGGGTGTGCAGATCCCCGGTGCTGCCGGCCTTGCCAGGTGTGCTGGCCTCCGGCTCTGCTGGCCCCTGCCCTCACCCCTCTCTCTCACCCCTGTGTCCTCCTGTGTTTGCAACGTCTTGTTTCCCAGGGCTGCTGGGCATGCTGGGGTTCAGGACCGTGGGCTGCGCCCCGGCTCATGGGCACCATTGGCCCCGCAGGAGGAAGTCACCGAGCACCGCTCTGCCTCCTGCTCCCCGCCCCAGCCCACCCTGATTTTCCCTGCAGAAAACAATCCCTGTCACAGCGAGATGAAATCTGGTCACACAGGCAAAGGTGCCTCTCTCACTGAAGTGGGAGTTATCACTAATCTCTAGAAAAACTTCTCCAGGAGACAGGCGCTCCCCCCCCCCCCACCCCCCCACGGGAGAAGCTCCCAAGTCCCAGTCCCCAGGCACGCCCGCCTCTGTGCGGCAGAACGGTGGCTCTGCGGAGGGGCTGGGACGGGCAGCCGGTTCCCACTGTCTGTGGTTGACGCCCGGCTGCCTCAGGGCCGGGGAGCTGGGGAGCAGCGTCTCCCCTGTTCCTCAGCCGCCTCGTGAGAGGGAGCCTCCAGACTTGGCCTCTCCAAGCACGCGCATTAAGCATTCCTTCATTTCCCGCCAGTATATCGTTGCGTTGACTTAAACCCATGCCCTGAACTGAGATGGAGAGCTGACAGGTGAGCGTGGCCCGGGCTCCGCATGCAGGGACCTGAAGCAGAGGCTCCCACGCGGACCCGGCCCTCCACGCACAGTGAGACGCTGCTAGGCAGCGCCTAAGTCTGCGGCAGGTGAAGCCTGCACCCCCGCGGGCCTTCCTCCCTCAGACCCGCAGCCTGCGCGTGGCCGGGGACGCTGGGAGAGCCTGGCTCCCAGACCCAGCGGGAGACCATGCCTGTCCCAGAAGGCCCTGAGCCTGCGCGGCGCTTCCTCTGTCCCTCCATGGTGATCCTCACTTTCTGTTTGTTGGGCCAAACTCCGAGCCTTGAACCCCAGTCCTCCTCCCGGGAAGCATGGAAGAGGCCTCGTGCTGTCTGTGAATGGCGTGGCTTTCCTGGGGGAGTGTTAGAGGACAGAGTGGCACTCAGCCTCCAGTGTGCCCAGATGATCCTATCTCGGGCTGGTCACAGGTTCAAATCCCCGTGTGTCTTCTCTGGAACTGCGCTGGAGAGCCTACAGGACGGAGAACATGGCAGGAATGAACACGCTGCCTTGGCCTTGTTGGCCCTTCCTCACCTGGCAGAGCCTGGTGGCGGGTCACCTGGTCCCAGCAGCAGCAGGAAGCCACCTGGGCACACAGGCCCCTCGGCCCCCATCCTCCATCGGCTACTGCTCTGTGGGCAGCCGGCCCGGCGCACGTGTACCCCGAGCCCTCCCTGCCAGCACCGTGCCAAGCGGTGCGTGTGGCTTTAAGCTGGAGGACATGAGAGACACAGAAGCTCTGTCTATGATGAGGTCACTCTGGAGCTGAACTTCAGCTTATGATCTTACTTTATCATTATCCAGTTTCATGTGTGACGACGTAACATACCGGCAAGCTATGCCGAGCCTCCACCCTCACAGTGCGCGAAACCCCGCCATCTTTCGTGTCTGTGGTCACCGGGCCAGCACCAGCACCACTAGACTAAAAGCCAGGCCAGGCAGGCTGGGACCTCGCTGGAGGCCGGGGGGGCCCCCCCCACCCCCGCCCCGCCTAGGCGCCTCCTCCGCGGCCAGGCGTCTCCTCCGCGGCCAGGCACCTCCTCCGCGGCCAGGCACCTCCTCCGCGGCCAGGCACCTCCTCCACGGCCAGGCGTCCTCTCTGCGAGGAATCGTCACCGTTGCCCCAAGTGCCAACTTCCCGAGAATGTGCCGGAGCTGGTGCCAACTTCCCGAGAATGTGCCGGAGCTGGTGCCAACTTCCCGAGAATGTGCTGGAGCTGGTGTGAGGAAGGCTCGGCTCTCACCCACGTGGGTGGCTGGTCTCCGGCCCGACTGCATGGAGAGGAGCCATGGCTTAGAAACGTCCCTCAGGTCCCGGGCGGGGACCGGAGCGGATGGGGCGGTGCCCCTCACTCACCAACAGAAGCCGGGCCACTCCGCAGCCGGCCTGGGTGGTGTCAGAACGCAGCGCCCAGCAGGTCACGCAAGAGCTCGCCGAATGCGTGTCTTTTGTGCACTGTGCATGGTGCTTTTCAAACCAAGTGCTTTATGCCTCTTCTCTGAGTCTACCTCCTTTATGCCAATGATCACCCCGCACATGTTTAAGGAGACAGCCCCCCAAGCCTCTACACCCCAATTGGACTGTAAGTGTCCAGGGAAAAAAACAAAAAAACAAAACCCAAACTCCTGTAGCTAGAAAAAGGCAAGAGAGGAGGAAAGACGCCAAGGCAGAGCGTTCACATCCTCATTTTCCTCCTGAGCACCCAGCTCTCGTGGTATTTGAAGATGCCGGTGTGGTTTAGTGTGAGCCTGCTGCGCATGCGCGCAGTGTCAGGGACACACACGCAGCCAGCTCCGCCACTCGTGGGAATGCCGTCCTCAGCGCTCCCAGCCTACACCGGGGAGGAGGGCCGAGAGAAATCCGCCATGCCGAGAGGGAAGGAGGAGAGGGGCAGGAGGAAAGCTTGATACCTGGCTCCTTCCAAAAGGCCTGTAGCAGAGGATACGTTTCAGCCGGGAGTGTGCATACGAGTACACTCGTGTGTGTGTGTATGTGTGTGTGTGTGTGTGTGCGCGCATGCATATGTATGTATGTATGATTTTTGTTTTAGTCATGGGGCTTGAACTCTGGGCCTGGGCGCTGTCCCTCAGCTCTTCAGCTCGAGGCGAGCGCTCTACCACTTGAGCCGCAGTGCCACTTCCTGTGCTGACTTTGTGTTAGTGATGTATCCTGACTCCTGGGACTGACTACCCATCCTGCCACGGGGACCGGCGCTGTGTCTCACCTGTGGAAGGTGCAGAGATGACCGTCCAGTCCGCACAGGTCAGCACCCTCCTCAGGGATGGAGCAGTCCTCAGAGGCCTCTTACCGACGTGCAGCCTGCGCGGTGCGCAGAGCAGCTCGGCCTCGGAGCAGAAATTCAGTAGGTCACGTCTCTGTGTGAAGTGTGGAGGGGGGTGTGTGTAAAAAAAAAATGTCCTTGTGTGTCCAAGTTCAGACACGGGGAGGTTCTGAGAGAAGCTGGCACAGAAAGGTGTAGGTGGTGTTGCTTGAGATTGATAGCGGTCCGCGTTTTCATCATGTGATTTTAGAGGCCCATCTTTCACTTGTCCTTGTTAGTATTTTGCTCCAGGCATGTGCTCTACCTGAGCTACATCCTACATACTCGTGTGGGGCGTTTTCTAGTTGTGTTTGAATGATGATTCAGGTCCCTTTTTCTAAAAGAAGGGCATCGGTGGGGTGCTCCGGCAAGCTAGATGTCTAGATGCTGACCACATTGGTGAGCAGTGGACTTCCCTGTCTGTGCACGCAGAGAGCCCTTGGCTGTGAGCTCCCTGGGACCTTTCTTCGGCGTACATTTCCCGTGGATGGGGAACATCTGGACTCTGGCGTTTGGAGGGTATGTGTGTCTCAGCTTCATCTCAGGCCCACACTGTGTCCTTACCCCTTCATCCAGCCTGGACCGGTCACGTTTCCCCGCCCAGACAGCCATGCATGTGGAAAGCAGGGCTGTCTCCAGCGAGGAGCCCACACCCCGGGTGCACTAGCAGCTACGTGAAATGCATCGTCCACTTCCTTCCATTGGTTTTTGTCTCGATTCTCAAGCACTCGTTCCTTTTCTGAGCTGTTTTTCTTTGGTCAAGTGTCTGTAAGGCAGGGCTGGGCGCGTGCGCTGGGGCTGGACATGGCGGGTCCAGGCTGCTCCCAGGTCTCAGCACCTCCACCCTGCCATCACTACAACCCAGCCGGGGTGTGGCCAGCCACACTCTGGGGGAGAAGAGGAACTTGTGTTCCTCGCTGGTGTGTGGACCCGGGGGGCATTTCCGGTGAGTGGACTCTCCCTGAATGCCCACAGGCTGCACGTTTGTCCGCTTCAGGGCATTTACCACTGGCCTTACGCTTTTGGACAGTTCTGTTCAAGACGTCATGATAGCAGAAAAGCCACAGGAGTCTCTAGGGCTGTGTAGTATCTGAAGCCCTGGTGAGCCACAGGAATACGGGCACGGCTGCACGCGGCAGCTGTAACCTCGGGTGGCTGTCGGATCAAGACGTCAGGAGCAAGCTCGGGCACCTGTAATGGAAATGGAGACCCCAAGTTCCACTCTCCCTCAGCTGCTTCCTCATGAGAAAAGCTGTTGGAATGAGAACATTTCTCTAAGACAATACCTTTGAAAGGACCCGTTTAAATTGCACATTTTCAGTGTCTCCTTTCCCGGTGTCTGGAAGAACGAAGACTTTAGTCTCTGGAAGAGACTATACATCTCCAGTTGGGGTGAGATAAATGAACGATGTTGGTTATTTAGAGTGCCACAGGAGCGAAGTTAACATCAGCGCGGGTCCTGGGACGTGCGTGTTCTTCTTTGCCCCCGTGGGGGCGAGTGTTAGTGTACATCCAGATCGTTTAGGGAGGGCTCATGATGAGCCAGGTGTGGCTGTGAGCACGAGAACAAGGGGTTTTACTCGGAGGAGCGCAGGGCAGCTTCCAGGCCCAAGAGACGAGGGGAAGGTTTTAGACGGAAGAGGAATGTGATGCAGGATTTAGTCAGAGCCATCCGGGCTCAGAGAAACAAATACAGAAAAGTTCCTACCTAGGAGAGAACAAGCATGTAATGTTGGCGTTATTAGTGCTTAGCACGTGAGGAAGGCGTGATCAGAGGTGGGGTTGGATGGAAGGTTAGAAGCTGGCTGCCATTCGGTGAACAGAAAACGGAGTCCCATCCGTGGCGCTGTGGAGCCGCTTTAGGACGCCCTGTGGAGAACTGTTGCATGAATCTGAGGCTCCCACACCTGCAGCGTGAAGAGAGGATGGACAGACGTGGAAGCGCAGAGCTCGGTGGAGCGTGGTGCCGCGTGGACAGCGTGAGGTCCGGGGGAGACGGTGTGACTCGGCTGGAGCCGCTGTGGGACGGGAAGGGAGCGGAGGAGACTGGACAGGGGCCGGGCGTGGCCGGAACAGACTGGGGCGGCTCAGCCTGGGGGACAAGGAGCAGTGTGTTAGAAAGTCAAGAAGGGAACTGGAGTGAGGTCAGAGCTAATGGCTTTGCCTTTAGGAATGGATATGTCTGTTGGGCAAATAAAGAGCTGTCTGGTGAGGGGCACTCCACGTCCCTGAAGCTCGGGAGAGGCAGCAGGGTGTAGGTGATGGCTAGGTGAAATCCTCAGGAAAATGAGTAGTGAGAAGAAGAGCTGGGAGGCTGAGAGGGAGAGAGGCCGGGCGAGGCTGGGGTTCCAGGGTGGAGGGAAAGGTACTCGGTCAGCATTCCAGGAAGGGAGCCCAGGGCAGGGCAGAGGCAAGAGGAGCAGCGCCGCAGAATCCACGGGGGGTGCCGGTGGGCGGGAGAGGCATTGAGAAGCAGGGTCCTCAGGGCCCCCCAGACCTGCAGGATGCTGGGAGGCCCTGCTCCGGCACACTGCAGGGCACATGGCCTGCTGCAGCGCCGGGAAGGATGGGGTGTGCAGAGGACATGTGTGGGGGGACACCCGCTCCCAATAAAGCCAGACGAGGGTTTTGTTTGTGTTTGAGGATGATAGAAATTCAAACATACTCATATGCTCAGAGAAGGGAGCCAGGCTGAGGGAAAGGCTCAGGAATCCGGGGGAGGTGTTCAAGAAGGGAACAACTTGTTGGCAGACCCTAGAACAGGGGTCTCAAGGCCTGCTCTGGGCCTGTAGTGTCAGTAGCTGGAGATCCATTAGAAAAGTCAGTCATCAACTCTTCCTTAAATGCCCTTAAATCAGTAACCCTGGGTTTGAGGTTTGTCAAGGTACCTCTGGGTGTTCCTGCTGCCTTCAGCTTGGAGAGAGGAGGGGGAGAGGGAGGGGGAGGAGGAGGAGGAGGAGGAGGAGGAGAGGAAGGAGCAGTGGTGATACTCACACCGTGTGAGGCAGCTTTTGAGCGCACGTCTGAGAGGAACAGGGCAGATAGTTCTCACAGCAGACGGTGGCGTACTTTTTCTTTCTGAGATGGAAAGCTGTCCACTCACTGGAAGGTCTTGGGATACGAGTGGGGTTGGTTGGATGCGTTCAGAGGTTTGGGAATGCCAACTTCTAAGTGAACTAGAATGTGAGAAGGAAGTTTAAAGCTACAGCATTGGATTCTTTTCCCCCTCATTTCTCACCAGGAGCTAACTATTGTATTTTTTGGCAACTTATTCCTTCCAGCCAAAACTATTTCACCACACCATGTGCAAGAGGCCTGTCTGTGGGTGTTTGGAGGTTTTTGTGTTTGTGATTTCAGTGGGGTTTTTGTGTTACTCATTGGACACAGTCAAGAGATTGCTGAGATCACTTTGTTCAGAACCAGAGTACACAGCATCCATCTTACCACATGAGAGGTTTGCATATGAGAAATCCTACTAGCACTCATCCACATCAGGTTTGAAACACATAAAGAGAAAACCAGCACATAGTTTTAAGAGGAAAAGTCAAACAATTAAAAAATGTGCTTTGGGCATTTGGCCATGGGTCCCATGGGCCACATGCTGGGCTTTTGATCTTAGATGTTTGTCAGCGTGCCACGCAAACGTGGTTACCGTCAATGTCATTACCTCGGCACCACGAAGGACTTTGATGAAGACGCAGCGCCCGACTTGTCTGCTTCTTCCGGAAAATGAGAACTCTGCCATAATTAGCCATCATTTTCCTATTTGTGTTCCTTTTGATGAAAATGCATTAATGGTGCGGGTAATTCTAATAGAAGCTTAGAATCCCTGATCGTGAAAGAATCTGCATCGTTCAGAGAAGTACAGCCAAGGGAGGCGAGACATGGAGCCTCGATACCTCCACCCTGTGAGAAAACCTTTCCCTGTGACCCCGGGGGCAGCCCGCTCAGCTGATGGTGAGGGACATGGGTTGGGCTGTGGGTCACTTACCATCATGCCACGCTCCAGCTCCTCCCGGGTTCCCACCAGACACGCCTGGCCCCTCTCTGAAGTGTGGCTGCCGAGCGATGCGGTCCACTCCTCAGAGCACACCCTCTGCTCCCGACGTGGTCTGAATTTCTGCTCACCCTGTGGAGTGAATAAATAAACAAAAAGTTCTGAATAGGATGAAAGCAGGTTAGTGGCTTATGCACATTTTCCTGGATTTGCCTGGGGGGATGTGGATTACATATCAATTAGATAGAGCTGAGTTCGTTTTTTTTTTTTTTTTAATATCCTAAAAATCCTTACTATTTCCTTGATACAGGTATTTAACTTATAAGCGGCCCTTGATTGTAGTAGTAGCTCAGCTTTCGAATGGACTTCCAGTTTTCATATTTGCTCATAAATGGAGATAAGATGCCACTCCTGTTTAAATCTGAATGTGGAATTTGTGAAATTAAAGCTTCCACCATATTTTAAAGATGAAATTCATTACTGCTGAAAAAAAATGTGCAAGATCCCATCTCCACAAACTCCCAGGAGAAGACAATGCAGTGCTCTGGGTCCCAGTGCCCACCCTGAGCCAGTGGCTGTGCCCAGAGTCAGAGGGAGGGGGCGCCAGGGAGGCCCAGCCCAAGCCTGGGGGAAGACCTGCTGGAGGCCATGGTTTGGGGGCCTGAGCAAAAAGCAGAGAGACAAATAGTATCAGATTCTTTCTTAATGCAATAGTTTTCTGTGATCACTTTCCAAGTTAAAAGGCCTCTGCTTGCTTTGACTCTAACCATAAACAACTTTATTGAAGACAGGACTTGTGCATGCTTTTCATATGAGCCTGGAAGACCGCTCTCCCAAAAGCAATGCCCTCAGCATGCTGTCTTTGCTTTTGCTGCAGCCATGTGGACTGGATTTTCCTTTAAGTCTGGAAACCGTTTCTCCTCCCCCGCTCCACCAAGTACCTTGAGAATTTCTGCTTATAAATGTTTGCTTTTGACAGCTGTTTTGGGTTCAAGTGGGCCAGGCAACCCTTAAATTTGAACAGCCTTTGCAAGTATTTCTTCCCTTAAAACATTTCTAATGTGGAAAGGTTCTTCTCGGGTTTAATCTATTCTGACAGCTCAGCGACATCGCATTCTTGTAATGATTATGTCCTGGTTGTTAGTCTGGTCTGGTGATCACAGAGGGCTCCTGGGTAGTTGGCTAACCACAGGCATTGAGTCAAGATCTCCATGGTCCAGCCTCCCAGAGAGGACAGAGATTGCATGCTGCCCCCGCCCCGCCCCGGTGACACCCCAGTGGTGCGCTGTGCCGTCCATACTTGCTGTGTGCAGTCTCAGGACTTACTTGGTAGCACGTTTGTCCCTGGCCACCTGTTGTAGGCACAGGATGCAGTTGTGAGTCAGCGAGGCCTCTTGGGCTTCACTCTAGCCCAGTCTCCCTGAGCGTGTCCAAATGAGGAGGGGTCGGCACGCTTCTGTGAAGGCCCGTAGTAAACACTGTAGACTTTCTGCGCTCTGCCTTTGTCACAGTGACTCTCCTCAGCCCTGGCCACGCAAAAGCAGTAGAAGAAAGCTGGAGCTGAGTGACTGTGAAGCCCAGTGTGTCCCAGGCTGTAGGTCTAGATAATTCCAGGGCAGCAGGGCGGCATGCACACTGGAGGGGTGGGGGGCTGGGCTTCTGTAGCTGGCCGGAAAGCGTCTCTCCAGAATCAGAGCCCGCGCAGCATTGGCTGGGTTTGTGAAATGGCTGCTGCATTTGGCTCTGGAATTGCGTTGAGTGTCTCCGGCTCGGTGAGGGGGTTCCTCATTTCCTCCCAATTTGTTCTCCATGCCGTGTGTGTGATGCACAGAAGGGAAAGAGGCAAACCTAGGTCTGGAACATGGAAGGAAGCCTCTGACCTCAGCTCCCTCGCGTGGGACAGCACGTGAAGTCTTTCCTCGGGACTGCTGCTTCCTCGCCTCCTGCTGAGCGCAGCGGGTGGCATGGGTGCGGTCCTGCCCTCAGACCCGGCCAGTCACGGAGTCCGACAGATGAATTATTCCTGGTCACTCCTTACCTGACCCGTGCGTGCGCACAGGCGCTCAGCGTGACCCCAGCCCGGCCTGCCTGGGATGCCTTGGTGGTAATTCAAGTAGAAAACGCCCCACAGCGATGTTCGACCTGCGGTGCGGTTTGTGATGAAGGCTGCCCGCTCGGGTTCCGTGCGCCGCCTCCTCCTCGGTGAGGTTAGAAAGCTGCGGTTTGTGATGAAGGCTGCCCGCTCGGGTTCCGTGCGCCGCCTCCTCCTCGGTGAGGTTAGAAAGCTTTGCAGTCTGCCACGTGTACTCAGCTGGCACCCTCGCTGACACTTACAGATGAGGAAACTGAGGCCGGGAGAGCCAGCGCCCCGTGGGTGGTGTGCGCAGGCCAGCAGGGAAGCTCCGAAGCCCTGTGTCTGACTGCGGGACCCGCGCGCCTCACCTCAGCTCTGCAAGACGCTTCTCTTCTTAGAACCAAGGTGCACGATGGTTCTCTTCCCTAAAAGTGGGGTGCTGATGTGGAGCCCCCAGACCACGTGAAGTGAAACAGAATAAACTCTCAGACACTCTTGTTTGAAAGTGAGATGTCACTACCCGCCTCGACCAGCAAGGAAGACGCGACACCGAACTCTTCTCTCTGCAGTTTATTCAGGACCTTTGAGTAATCTTCTGACCCCAACCCCGGGGAAAATTCCCCACAGCCTTAAGTACCCGCTGGGTAGCCAACCCTGATACGCCACGTGGGATCCACCAATAGGTTCAGGTGTGCGGAAGCAAGCCAGATTCTTTGCCTTAGCCATATAAGGAGTTGTTTACCACAGAGAGCACTCGCCATCGGGAAGGCGGAGGGCGGAAGCCGGCGCCATCTTCCAGGTGCGGCCTCTCGCAGCTCTCTACAGTTCCCCCTTTTTTGTTTAAAGAACACAGATGAGAACAGAGGTCTGATCCCTGTTGTGCAATGCAAGGACTGCATACAAGCCTTCTCCCAGAGGGCGCCTTCTCTAGGGATGACTCAGCCTGTCCATTGATTCGTTTTTCACAAGGACGGGAAAAGGCGAATCGAACCCGTGTGCAATCAAACATGCTCTCCTCGAGGGCAAAACTCATGCCTCTCGACTGCAGTACTTTGGCTTTGCAATCTGTGTTCATTGTTTTAGGGTGGCAAGCCACGCTTGGGGGGGACTGACCTGCTCCAATGGCTGTAAAGGCTTGGATAATCATGGCTGCACTGCGACGCTGAGAACCTCTAATTTGGCAAATGCACCACAGACATACCAAGGAGGCTAATACCAGGAGGCCTGTCAGCGCTCCCAAACCCGCCCACTCCTTAAGATGATTCATAGCAGCAGAGATCCATGAAGATAACTCCTCCGCCAATCCGGCATCCACTCGGGTCGAGTTCACCATGATGATGGCAACCCTGAGCTGTTCCATCAGGCTGTCGAACTCCCCAGTTCACTTACCTAAAAGATAACTAGACAACTGTTTAGACAAATTTGCAGCGTTTTTTGAATAGGTTTTTTCCTGGGCCTGAACTCTGGGCCTGGGCGCTGTCCCTCAGCTCTTCAGCTGAAGGGTAGCACTCTACCACTTGAGCCACAGCGCCACTTCCGGCTTTTTTTGCTTATGTGGTGCTGAGGAATCGAACCCAGGGCCTCATGCATGCAAGGCAAGCACTCTACCACTGAGCCACCTTCCCAGCCCCTTCCAAGCAGCATATTTCTGTCCCAAGCTGGGTTTCCCGCAGCCTGATTGGCCGCAGCCTCTTCACTAGCAAATTCAATCAAAAAGGCCTTCCAATCTAAATACTGACCTGGGCTCAAACAAGCTCGTGTGAGCTCACTCCAATCACCGGACGTCATGCAGTGTCTGTTTAGGGCCTCCACCTGGGCCACAGTAAAGGAGGCCGTGATTCCGTATGTCCGTACAGACTCAGCTGAAGATTTTATAACCTTAAAGTCTAAGGGTTCATGATACCGCTGCCCCTGTGGATCCTGAAATATTGGACAGGCTAGATGTAACTCAGTTCTGACCGCTTTCCACACGTCTGGGCTGAAAGAACAGCCGGGGCTGCCACTTCCGGGGTCCTCCGCATAGAGCGGAGGGGCCGAGGGTGCGGCGCGGCACATGGAAGGCGTGCATTCGTCTTTATCTGAGTCCTCTCTCTCCTTCCCTTTCCTCCTCCTTCCTATCTCTGTTCTCTCCATCCGTTCTATGAGTGATTGTAGTTCCTTTGAGTCTGTAGACTCAGAGGTCTCTAGTTCGGCAAGATCGGGGTGTAACCCCCCCCCCCTGCTTTCCTCCTTTTCGCTGTCTGCCCTTTCCAATCTTTCTTCCCCCTTTCCGATCTTTCTTCCTGCAGCATTTCTAGGGCGGCCTGACCATTCTCTACCGCCTCACTGCAGCGCTGGTCCTCAAGACAGCCTCTTATCAGTTTCCATATTGGTCTCACTCCGCTCTTAAGCGTTCCTTGTTCAGAGGCAAAATCTAGGTCCCTCCCTAGTTTCTCCCAAGAGGCCACCGTGAGGCTTCCGGAGACAGCGAACCACGGGGCAACGATGTCACATTCATTCAGAAATCTCTCTAAAGTAATCTTTTTTATTTTTAACTTTTTTGAGTGCAGTAGCTCATTGATAGCCAAAAAAATTGGGTGTGAAGATGAAGCGCCCATGTTTTAAACATTTAAAGCTGGTAAACTTTTACTTTTACTGTTGGCTACTCTATTGACTAGCCCCGGGTTCTCGCTCTTTCCCTATCTTACAGAGAAGAGCAAAAATCCCCCTGCTCTTGTCGCGGATTCCCCCTTTTACCTGGGAACTTACCCCTGCTCTTGTCACGGATTCCCCCTTTACCTGGGAACTTACCCCCGCTCTTGTCTTGGATTCCCCTTTTACCTGGGAACTTACCCCCCCCCCCCCCCCCCCCCCCCCCGCTCTTGTCGCGGATTCCCCCTTTACCTGGGAACTTATCCCCCGCTCTTGTCTTGGATTCCCCTTTTACCTGGGAACTTACCCGTGCACCACCCTGACCGCAGAGAATTCTGAGTCCTCGTTGGGGTTATGGCTGAGTCCCCGTACGGGCCACCACGTGTCACTACCGCCTCGACAAGACGCGACACCGAACTCTTCTCTCTGCAGTTTATTCAGGACCTTTAAGTAATCTTCTGACCCCAACCCCGGGGAAAATTCCCCACAGCCTTAAGTACCCGCTGGGTAGCCAACCCTGATACGCCACGTGGGATCCACCAATAGGTTCAGGTGTGCGGAAGCAAGCCAGATTCTTTGCCTTAGCCATATAAGGAGTTGTTTACCACAGAGAGCACTCGCCATCGGGAAGGCGGAGGGCGGAAGCTGGCGCCATCTTCCAGGTGCGGCCTCTCGCAGCTCTCTACAGTGAGACAGCTCACGGAACAGTCGGCAGGGATGAGCATTCTCGCTGCGGCGGCAAAGCCAAACAGCACGGTTTGAAAAGCTCTTGAGTTCTCATGACAGAGCATCCATTTCCTAGGACGGCCGTGGTGACACCACAAGCCAGGCAGAATAGGACAGAGGAGGCCAGCGGCGTGAAGTTAGCGTGTGCGTGAGGTGGCTGTGCCCCCTACTTTATTCCTGGTGACAGCGGGCTGTCCTTGGTGCTCTGTGGCACACTCGATGACTCGCTCTGATCTGTGCAGTCATTTGGCCGTCCCGGTGCCCGTCTCCACGCGGCTGCTGGGTCTGGCGCACCGGGTCCCGATGGCCCACCGGGTCCCCATAGTGTGTCTCAACCTGGAACAGCACTGGGGAAACTTCTTTTGCCTCCATTTCACCCCAGTATTTTGCCTTGGAAGAGATTCCATCTCTGTTGCCACAGGCCTCTGTTAGCTTTGGAATTGAATGGTTTAGAGTGGCAGGGATGAAGAAACCTGGAGGTGGGAAGAGCAGAGATGGAAACCACGCTCCCAAATGCCGGGCTTTGTGCTTGCTGCCCACACTGTGAGGGAGGTTTTGAAATTGTCCCTCCCTCTCTTGCCTCCTATTTTTCCAAGACAGATGATGGTTAGCCAGTCATGCAGTAGGAAGCCACACGCTACAGAAGCATTCTTTAGTCCTGGAACAGAGTGCTTCAGAAAACAAACCAGTCTACAAGTCCCAGGAATGATGAATGGCGACCGGTGTACTAATTCTTTTGTAGGAACACGTGGTTGAATTTCAGTTTGTCACAATGGCCATTGGTATCTACTTACGGCTGGTCGCCTGCACACTCGGGAAAACTTGTTTAAGAGCCTTCTGTTTAGGTGAGTGCCACGAGACACAGAGTGATGCACACATCGTGTTCCTTGTCCTACAGGAGCTTATAAATCAGGGGAGGGAAGATGACTACCAGCGCACGTGGCAGACCTAGGAATGGGTCAGGGACCCCAGAAACCCAGATGTCCACGAGTCTACTTGCTTCTTCATCCTGCCAGCATTTGCCAAGCCTCTGCCGCAGCCAGGTGCCCTCCCCACTGGCCCAAGGTTGGAAATGCTGTGGAGTTGAGAGGGAAGGAGCGGGAGCTGAGTCATACGCTCTGCCTGCTGGAGGGGCAGCCCTGGTCCTGGCTTGGGTCGTGGAAGCATTACAGTGTCAGGCGCTGTAGTGGGTGTGATTCTCCACTGATGAAGGCAAGGAAGGGCTTCTTTAGCAAACCATCACAGAAACAAGCCGAGGTTCGGAGGAACCTGGGCGTGGCCTTGGGCAAGTGGGCTGAGAGGGTAAGCAAAGGACAGCCCACAAAGCCCCGTCTGGCTAAGTGGTAGTGCATGCCGACTGCGTGCCGGGCTCCATGGGAGCTCTGAGACCCAGGGACCGACAGTAAGCGTCTGCATCGCGGGATGTTTTTAGGTGGATCGCAGCGAGGCTCAGGTCCCCTCAGGAGGAACAAGTCAGTCTGATCCGGCCAGCGTCACGTTCGGTTCGTGGGCTGAGCGCACTGGAACGGTGCGCCCGGTTTGGGGGCAGGGAGGTATTCAAAGGAAACTCTGACATTTTTATATGTTGTGTTAACAGTCCTCGTGATAAATGGCAGCCGAATAATACTTTTTAGAGACACTTGGTTTTTACACACACGTTGAGAGGTAATAAAATCTCCTGTTAATGCTAATAGCATTCCGACGGGGCGTACAGAGCCTGGCTCCTTCTTCTCCTAATGGAGTCTGGCTTTCAGAGCAGCACAAAGGAATGCTCTCCGTGCGTTCAGGGACCTGGGCCGTTCACCGTGAGCACAGGAACCCATAGTCCTGGTGTCTTTTTTCCCCTCACTTAGTTTGGTTTCCCTCAAGCCCCTTTGCTCTTGGAAAGCTGTGTGCTATTAAGGAACTGAGCAGTGTATGGCGCTGAGTTGTGTTGGCTGATTTACTGCAGGGTGACAAAGGTCGGGCAAAGGCCCAGGGGCTGAGCACTGAGGACTCAAGCAGCCAGGCCCCGGGCCCCGAGGCTCTGAGCACTCAGCACTGTGGCTCTTTCCCCTGTGGGAGGGTGGGCGGAGCCCTGGTCCAGTCTCAGAGCCCGTGAGCCGTGAACTGGCCGAACCTCGCCTTGCTCTGGTTAGCAGAAGTTGCTTTCCCTTCCGTCAGTGAGGATGTACTCATACTGGCCATGTGTGTGATGTTCGGTCTGCTTGAGTAGCCATTAATTATTGTCACTGACTCTCAAGGATATCTTGTGTTAGTATTAATTGCCACCAGACGCCCCAATTTTTAGATTAAATAAAAATCTAAGTTATTTTATTTTGCCTCCCCAACCATTTTCAAAGGAATTCACCAGTTCTTATGTTTGGGAGAAGATGGAGAAGTTAAATACAGTTCTTTTCTCTTTTGCCTTCTCTTTTTGAGATTGAGTTTCACTCCATACAGTCACTTGGGTTTAAGATCAAGTGGCTTCAGCTTTTCAAGCACTGGTGTGTGGTGTATACTACCATGCCCAAATCTAAGACATAATTCTGAACTCTTTAGGTAAAGCATTTTATTTTCTTCTTCTCTCTAAATCTTTTTTTTTTTTGGGGGGGGGGGTCCGGTCGTGGGGCCTGAACTCTGGGCCTGGGCGCTGTCCCTCAGCTCTTCAGCTCTAGGCTAGCGCTCTACCACTTGAGCCACAGCGCCACTTCCGGCTTTTTTCTTTTTGCTTATGTGGTGCTGAGGAATCGAACCCAGGGCCTCGAGCATGCAAGGCAAGCGCTGTACCACTGAGCCCCCT